>NC_041380.1:541908633-541989170 GCF_002162155.2 Triticum dicoccoides | reverse complement strand
TGTGACAATACTGGTGCAATTGCCTTGGCAAAGGAATCCAGATTTCACAAAAGGACCAAACACATCAAGAGACGCTTCAACTCCATCCGGGATCTAGTCCAGGTGGGAGACATAGAGATTTGCAAGATACATACGGATCTGAATGTTGCAGACCCGTTGACTAAGCCTCTTCCACGAGCAAAACATGATCAGCACCAAAGCTCCATGGGTGTTAGAATCATTACAGTGTAATCTAGATTATTGACTCTAGTGCAAGTGGGAGACTGAAGGAAATATGCCCTAGAGGCAATAATAAAGTTATTATTTATTTCCTTATAATCATGATAAATGTTTATTATTCATGCTAGAATTGTATTTACCGGAAACATAATACATGTGTGAATACATAGACAAACAAAGTGTCACTAGTATGCCTCTACTTGACTAGCTCGTTAATCAAAGATGGTTATGTTTCCTAACCATGAAAATGAGTTGTTATTTGATTAACGAGGTCACATCATTAGTAGAATGATCTGATTGACATGACCCATTCCATTAGCTTAGCACCCGATCGTTTAGTATGTTGCTATTGCTTTCTTCATGACTTATACATGTTCCTATGACTATGAGATTATGCAACTCCCGTTTACCGGAGGAACACTTTGGGTACTACCAAACGTCACAACATAACTGGGTGATTATAAAGGAGTACTACAGGTGTCTCCAATGGTCGATGTTGGGTTGGCGTATTTCGAGATTAGGATTTGTCACTCCGATTGTCGGAGAGGTATCTCTGGGCCATCTCGGTAATACACATCACATAAGCCTTGCAAGCATTACAACTAATATGTTAGTTGTGAGATGATGTATTACGGAACGAGTAAAGAGACTTGCCAGTAACGAGATTGAACTAGGTATTGGATACCGACGATCGAATCTCGGGCAAGTAACATACCGATGACAAAGGGAACAACGTATGTTGTTATGCGGTCTGACCGATAAAGATCTTCGTAGAATATGTAGGAGCCAATATGGGCATCCAGGTCCCGCTATTGGTTATTGACTGGAGACGTGTCTCGGTCATGTCTACATTGTTCTCGAACCCGTAGGGTCCGCACGCTTAAGGTTACGATGACAGTTATATTATGAGTTTATGCATTTTGATGTACCGAAGGTTGTTCGGAGTCCCAGATGTGATCACGGACATGACGAGGAGTCTCGAAATGGTCGAGACGTAAAGATTGATATATTGGAAGCCTATATTTGGATATTGGAAGTGTTCCGGGTGAAATCGGGATTTTACCGGAATACCGGGAGGGTTGCCGGAACCCCCCGGGAGCTATTTGGGCCATAATGGGCCTTAGTGGAAAAGAGAAGGGGATGCCCTAGTTGGGCTGCGCCCCCCCCCCTTCCCCTAGTCCTATTAGGACTAGGAGAGGTGGCCGGCCCCCTCCTCCTCTTTTCCCCTCCGAGGAATCCTAGTTGGACTAGGATTGGAGGGGGAATCCTACTCCCAGAGGGAGTAGGACTCTCCTGCGCCTCCCCCCCTTTGGCCGGCCAGCCTCCCCTCCTCTCCTCCTTTATATACGGAGGCAGGGGCACCTCTAAACACACAAGTTGACACAAGTTGATCCACGTGATCGATTCCTTAGCCGTGTGCGGTGCCCCCTGCCACCATATTCCTCGATAATACTGTAGCGGAGTTTAGGCGAAGCCCTGCTGCTGTAGTTCATCAAGATCGTCACCACGCCGTCGTGCTGATGAAACTCTTCCCCGACACTTTGCTGGATCGGAGTCCGGGGATCGTCATCGAGCTGAACGTGTGCTCGAACTCGGAGGTGCCGTAGTTTCGGTGCTTGATCGGTTGGATCGAGAAGACGTACGACTACTTCCTCTACGTCGTGTCATCGCTTCCGCAGTCGGTCTGCGTTGGGTACGTAGACAATACTCTCCCCTCGTTGCTATGCATCACATGATCTTGCGTGTGCGTAGGAAATTTTTTGAAATTACTACGAAACCCAACAGTGGCATCCGAGCCAGGTTATTTATGTTGATGTTATATGCACGAGTAGAACACAAGTGAGTTGTGGACGATACAAGTCATACTGCCTACCAGCATGTCATACTTTGGTTCGGCGGTATTGTTGGACGAGACGACCCGGACCAACCTTACGCGTACGCTTACGCGAGACCGGTTCCCTCGACGTGCTTTGCACAGAGATGGCTTGCGGGCGACTGTCTCTCCAACTTTAGTTGAACCAAGTATGGCTACGCCCGGTCCTTGCGAAGGTTAAAACGGAGTCTATTTGACAAACTATCGTTGTGGTTTTGATGCGTAGGTGAGATTGGTTCTTACTTAAGCCCGTAGCAGCCACGTAAAACATGCAACAACAAAGTGGATGACGTCTAACTTGTTTTTGCAGGGCATGTTGTGATGTGATATGGTCAAGGCATGATGCTGAAATTTATTGTATGAGATGATCATGTTTTGTAACCGAGTTATCGGCAACTGGCAGGAGCCATATGGTTGTCGCTTTATTGTATGCAATGCAATCGCGATGTAATGCTTTACTTTATTACTAAACGGTAGTGATAGTCGTGGAAGCATAAGATTGGCGAGACGACAACGATGCTACGATGGAGATCAAGGTGTCGCGCCGGTGACGATGGTGATCATGACGGTGCTTCGGAGATGGAGATCACAAAGCACAAGATGATGATGACCATATCATATCACTTATATTGATTGCATGTGATGTTTATCTTTTTATGCATCTTATCTTGCTTTGATTGACGGTAGCATTATAAGATGATCTCTCACTAAATTATCAAGAAGTGTTCTCCCTGAGTATGCACCGTTGCCAAAGTTCGTCGTGCCCAGACACCACGTGATGATCGGGTGTGATAAGCTCTACGTCCATCTACAACGGGTGCAAGCCAGTTTTGCACATGTAGAATACTCAGGTTAAACTTGACGAGCCTAGCATATGCAGATATGGCCTCGGAACACGGAGACCGAAAGGTCGAGCGTGAATCATATCGTAGATATGATCAACATAACGATGTTCACCATTGAAAACTACTCCATCTCACGTGATGATCGGTCATGGTTTAGTTGATTTGGATCACGTAATCACTTAGAGGATTAGACGTATGTCTATCTAAGTGGGAGTTCTTAAATAATATGATTAATTGAACTTAAATTTATCATGAACTTAGTACCTGATAGTATCTTGCTTGTTTATGTTGATAGATGGCTCGTGCTGTTGTTCCGTTGAATTTTAATGCGTTCCTTGAGAAAACAAAGTTGAAATATGATGGTAGCAATTACACGGACTGGGTCCGTAACTTGAGGATTATCCTCATTGCTGCACAGAAAAATTACGTCCTGGAAGCACCGCTGGGTGCCAGGCCTGCTGCTGGAGCAACACCAGATGTTATGAACGTCTGGCAGAGCAAAGCTGATGACTACTCGATAGTTCAGTGTGCCATGCTTTACGGCTTAGAATCGGGACTTCAACGACGTTTTGAACGTCATGGAGCATATGAGATGTTCCAGGAGTTGAAGTTAATATTTCAAGCAAATGCCCGAATTGAGAGATATGAAGTCTCCAATAAGTTCTATAGCTGCAAGATGGAGGAGAACAGTTCTGTCAGTGAGCATATACTCAAAATGTCTGGGTATAATAATCACTTGATTCAATTGGGAGTTAATCTTCCGGATGATTGCGTCATTGACAGAATTCTCCAATCACTGCCACCAAGCTACAAGAGCTTCGTGATGAACTATAATATGCAAGGGATGAACAAGACTATTCCCGAGCTCTTCGCAATGCTGAAAGCTGCGGAGGTAGAAATCAAGAAGGAGCATCAAGTGTTGATGGTAACAAGACCACTGGTTTCAAGAAAAAGGGCAAAGGGAAGAAAAAGGGGAACTTCAAGAAGAACGGCAAGCAAGTTGCTGCTCAAGAGAAGAAACCCAAGTCTGGACCTAAGCCTGAAACTGAGTGCTTCTACTGCAAGCAGACTGGTCACTGGAAGCGGAACTGCCCCAAGTATTTGGCGGATAAGAAGGATGGCAAGGTGAACAAAGGTATATGTGATATACATGTTATTGATGTGTACCTTACTAGAGCTCGCAGTAGCACCTGGGTATTTGATACTGGTTCTGTTGCTAATATTTGCAACTCGAAACAGGGACTACGGAATAAGCGGGCACTGGCAAAGGACGAGGTGACGATGCGCGTGGGAAACGGTTCCAAAGTCGATGTGATCGCAGTCGGCACGCTACCTCTACATCTACCTTCGGGATTAATATTAGACCTAAATAATTGTTATTTGGTGCCAGCGTTGAGCATGAACATTATATCTAGATCTTGTTTAATGCGAGACGGTTATTCATTTAAATCAGAGAATAATGGTTGTTCTATTTATATGAGTAATATCTTTTATGGTCATGCACCCTTGAAGAGTGGTCTATTCTTATTGAATCTCGATAGTAGTAATACACATATTCATAATATTGAAGCCAAAAGATGCAGAGTTGATAATGAAAGTGCAACTTATTTGTGGCACTGTCGTTTAGGTCATATCGGTATAAAGCGCATGAAGAAACTCCATGCTGATGGACTTTTGGAACCACTTGATTATGAATCACTTGGTACTTGCGAACCGTGCCTCATGGGCAAGATGACTAAAACACCGTTCTCCGGTACTATGGAGAGAGCAACAGATTTGTTGGAAATCATACATACCGATGTATGTGGCCCGATGAATATTGAGGCTCGTGGCGGATATCGTTATTTTCTCACCTTCACAGATGATTTAAGCAGATATGAGTATATCTACTTAATGAAACATAAGTCTGAAACATTTGAAAAGTTCAAAGAATTTCAGAGTGAAGTTGAAAATCATCGTAACAAGAAAATAAAGTTTCTACGATCTGATCGTGGAGGAGAATATTTGAGTTACGAGTTTGGTGTACATTTGAAAAACTGTGGAATAGTTTCGCAACTCACGCCACCCGGAACACCACAGCGTAATGGTGTGTCCGAACGTCGTAATCGTACTTTACTAGATATGGTGTGATCTATGATGTCTCTTACTGATTTACCGCTATCTTTTTGGGGATATGCTTTAGAGACAGCCGCATTCACGTTAAATAGGGCACCATCAAAATCCGTTGAGACGACGCCTTATGAACTGTGGTTTGGCAAGAAACCAAAGTTGTCGTTTCTTAAAGTTTGGGGCTGCGATGCTTATGTGAAAAAGCTTCAACCTGATAAGCTCGAACCCAAATCGGAGAAATGTGTCTTCATAGGATACCCAAAGGAAACTGTTGGGTACACCTTCTATCACAGATCCGAAGGCAAGACATTCGTTGCTAAGAATGGATCATTTCTAGAGGAGTTTCTCTCGAAAGAAGTGAGTGGGAGGAAAGTAGAACTTGACGAGGTAACTGTACCCGCTCCCTTACTGGAAAGTAGTTCATCACAGAAAACTGTTTCAGTGACACCTACACCAGTTAGTGAGGAAGCCAATGATAATGATCATGAAACTTCAGATCAAGATACTGCTGAACCTCGTAGATCAACCAGAGTAAGATCCGCACCAGAGTGGTACGGTAATCCTGTTCTGGAGGTCATGCTACTAGATCATGATGAACCTACGAACTATGAAGAAGCGATGGTGAGCCCAGATTCCGCAAAGTGGCTTGAAGCCATGAAATCTGAGATGGGATCCATGTATGAGAACAAAGTATGGACTTTGGTTGACTTGCCCGATGATCGGCAAGCAATTGAGAATAAATGGATCTTTAAGAAGAAGACTGACGCTAATGGTAATGTTACTGTCTACAAAGCTCGACTTGTCACAAAAGGTTTTCGGCAAGTTCAAGGAATTGACTACGATGAGACCTTCTCACCCGTAGCGATGCTTAAGTCCGTCCGAATCATGTTAGCAATTGCCGCATTTTATGATTATGAAATTTGGCAAATGGATGTCAAAACTGCATTCCTGAATGGATTTCTGGAAGAAGAGTTGTATATGATGCAACCAGAAGGTTTTGTCGATCCAAAGGGAGCTAACAAAGTGTGCAAGCTCTAGCGATCCATTTATGGACTGGTGCAAGCCTCTCGGAGTTGGAATAAACGTTTTGATAGTGTGATCAAAGCATTTGGTTTTATACAGACTTTCAGAGAAGCCTGTATTTACAAGAAAGTGAGTGGGAGCTCTGTAGCATTTCTGATATTATATGTGGATGACATATTACTGATTGGAAATGATATAGAATTTCTGGATAGCATAAAGGGATACTTGAATAAAAGTTTTTCAATGAAAGACCTCGGTGAAGCTGCTTACATATTAGGCATTAAGATCTATAGAGATAGATCAAAACGCTTAATTGGACTTTCACAAAGCACATACCTTGACAAAATTTTGAAGAAGTTCAAAATGGATCAAGCAAAGAAAGGGTTCTTGCCTGTATTACAAGGTGTGAAATTGAGTAAGACTCAATGCCCGACCACTGCAGAAGATAGAGAGAATATGAAAGATGTTCCCTATGCATCAGCCATAGGCTCTATCATGTATGCAATGCTGTGTACCAGACCTGATGTGTGCCTTGCTATAAGTTTAGCAGGGAGGTACCAAAGTAATCCAGGAGTGGATCACTGGACAGCGGTCAAGAACATCCTGAAATACCTGAAAAGGACTAAGGATATGTTTCTCGTATATGGAGGTAACAAAGAGCTCATCGTAAAAGGTTACGTTGATGCAAGCTTTGACACTGATCCGGACGATTCTAAATCGCAAACCGGATACGTGTTTACATTAAACGGTGGAGCTGTCAGTTAGTGCAGTTCTAAACAAAGCGTCGTAGCGGGATCTACATGTGAAGCGGAATACATAGCTGCTTCGGAAGCAGCAAATGAAGGAGTCTGGATGAAGGAGTTCATATCCGATCTAGGTGTCATACCTAGTGCATCGGGTCCAATGAAAACCTTTTGTGACAATACTGGTGCAATTGCCTTGGCAAAGGAATCCAGATTTCACAAAAGGACCAAACACATCAAGAGACGCTTCAACTCCATCCGGGATCTAGTCTAGGTGGGAGACATAGAGATTTGCAAGATACATACGGATCTGAATGTTGCAGACCCGTTGACTAAGCCTCTTCCACGAGCAAAACATGATCAGCACCAAGGCTCCATGGGTGTTAGAATCATTACAGTGTAATCTAGATTATTGACTCTAGTGCAAGTGGGAGACTGAAGGAAATATGCCCTAGAGGCAATAATAAAGTTATTATTTATTTCCTTATAATCATGATAAATGTTTATTATTCATGCTAGAATTGTATTTACCGGAAACATAATACATGTGTGAATACATAGACAAACAAAGTGTCACTAGTATGCCTCTACTTGACTAGCTCGTTAATCAAAGATGGTTATGTTTCCTAACCATGAACAATGAGTTGTTATTTGATTAATGAGGTCACATCATTAGCAGAATGATCTGATTGACATGACCCATTCCATTAGCTTAGCACCCGATCGTTTAGTATGTTGCTATTGCTTTCTTCATGACTTATACATGTTCCTATGACTATGAGATTATGCAACTCCCGTTTACCGGAGGAACACTTTGGGTACTACCAAACATCACAACGTTATTGGGTGATTATAAAGGAGTACTACAGGTGTCTCCAATGGTCGATGTTGGGTTGGCGTATTTCGAGATTAGGATTTGTCACTCCGATTGTCGGAGAGGTATCTCTGGGCCCTCTCGGTAATACACATCACATAAGCCTTGCAAGCATTACAACTAATATGTTAGTTGTGAGATGATGTATTACGGAACGAGTAAAGAGACTTGCCAGTAACGAGATTGAACTAGGTATTGGATACCGACGATCGAATCTCGGGCAAGTAACATACCGATGACAAAGGGAACAACGTATGTTGTTATGCGGTCTGACCGATAAAGATCTTCGTAGAATATGTAGGAGCCAATATGGGCATCCAGGTCCCGCTATTGGTTATTGACTGGAGACGTGTCTCGGTCATGTCTACATTGTTCTCGAACCCGTAGGGTCCGCACGCTTAAGGTTACGATGACAGTTATATTATGAGTTTATGCATTTTGATGTACCGAAGGTTGTTCGGAGTCCCGGATGTGATCACGGACATGACGAGGAGTCTCGAAATGGTCGAGACGTAAAGATTGATATATTGGAAGCCTATATTTGGATATCGGAAGTGTTCCGGGTGAAATCGGGATTTTACCGGAATACCGGGAGGGTTGCCGGAACCCCCCGGGAGCTATTTGGGCCATAATGGGCCTTAGTGGAAAAGAGAAGGGGCTGCCCTAGTTGGGCTGCGCCCCCCCCCCTTCCCCTAGTCCTATTAGGACTAGGAGAGGTGGCCGGCCCCCTCCTCCTCTTTTCCCCTCCGAGGAATCCTAGTTGGACTAGGATTGGAGGGGGAATCCTACTCCCAGAGGGAGTAGGACTCTCCTGCGCCTCCCCCCCTTTGGCCGGCCAGCCTCCCCTCCTCTCCTCCTTTATATACGGAGGCAGAGGCACCTCTAAACACACAAGTTGACACAAGTTGATCCACGTGATCGATTCCTTAGCCGTGTGCGGTGCCCCCTGCCACCATATTCCTCGATAATACTGTAGCGGAGTTTAGGCGAAGCCCTGCTGCTGTAGTTCATCAAGATCGTCACCACGCCGTCGTGCTGACGAAACTCTTCCCCGACACTTTGCGGGATCGGAGTCCGGGGATCGTCATCGAGCTGAACGTGTGCTCGAACTCGGAGGTGCCGTAGTTTCGGTGCTTGATCGGTTGGATCGAGAAGACGTACGACTACTTCCTCTACGTCGTGTCATCGCTTCCGCAGTCGGTCTGCGTTGGGTACGTAGACAATACTCTCCCCTCGTTGCTATGCATCACATGATCTTACGTGTGCGTAGGAAAATTTTTGAAATTACTACGAAACCCAACATGGGCGCCGATCATGGAGTTCACCGCCGCGGACATCTTTCAGCACTCGCCCTTCGGCGATATTCTGAATTCACTAAAGTCTCTCTCTTTAGGAGAGCCCTGGCCGGGCTATGGTCAGCAAGGTTGGGATGCGGATGATGAAGAAATTCATAACCCACCCACCACCCACTTCGTAGCCACTGTCGATAATTTAACCGACATGCTCGACTTCGACTCCGAAGACATCGATGGATTGACGCCGATGCAGGAGACGATCAAGAACCAACGCCTATAGGGCACTGGAAAGCCACCTCGTTGTATGATATATACATGGTGGACACCCCAAAAGAAGGCAATGGCGATGGAATAGCGGAGGATGACCCCTCCAAGAAGCAGCCTAAGCGCCGGCGTCAACGGCGCCGCTCTAAATCCCGCCAAAGCAAAAATGGTGATTCCGGCACGGGAGATAATAACACCCCGGACAGTGCTGAAGATAACCACCTCCAGCAAGATTCAGCACAGGAGGATGGAGAAGCCAACCCTCATGAGAGAGCGGCAGATAGAGAGGTTGAGGACGATAATTATATGCCTCCCTCCGAAGACGAGGCAAGCCTCGACGACGACGAATTTTGTCGTGCCGGAGGATCCCGTCGAACAAGAGCGTTTCAAACGCAGGCTTATGGCCACGGCGAGCAGCCTCAAGAAAAAACAGCAACATCTTAGAGCTGATCAAGATTTGCTAGCCGACAGATGGACTGAAGTCCTTGCGGCCGAAGAGTATGAACTCGAACGCCCCTCCAAGAGCTACCCAAAGCGCAGGTTGCTACCCCGACTAGAGGAGGAAGCACCTAAACCTACATCACCAGCGCATGATGCGGACGATCGACCATCCTGTGGCCGCGACAGAGAAGCCTCTCGGCCCTCCACTCAAGCCGCACCCCGGCGCCGCTCAAAAAATACCAAGGCATGGGAAAATGCACGAGACCTGCGAGATATATTGGAGGACAAGGCAAGGCAAACAAGATCGATCTACGGATCACGTGGGCGCCCCACGGCATGAGACGGTAATCGTCACTCCGGATACAGTCAATCTGGCCGGGCCGAACATAGTAGACAAAGCTCATTTGAGCTGCGTCGTGATATAGCCCAATACAGAGGCGCCGCACACCCACTATGCTTCACAGATGAAGTAATGGATCATCAAATCCCTGAGGGTTTCAAACCCATGAACATCGAATCATATGATGGCACAACAGATCCCGCGGTATGGATCGAGGACTATCTCCTTCATATCCACATGGCCCGCGGTGATGACCTACACGCCATCAAATACCTCCCACTCAAGCTTAAAGGACCAGCTCGACATTGGCTTAACAACTTGCCAGCAGAATCAATTGGTTGTTGGGAGGACCTGGAAACCGCATTCCTGGACAATTTTCCAAGGCACTTATGTGCGACCACCTGACGCCGATGACCTTAGCCACATAATTCAGCAGCCAGAGGAATCGGCCAGACAATTCTGGACACTGTTCCTAACCAAGAAAAATCAAATCGTCGACTGTCCAGACGCAGAGGCCCTAGAGCCTTCAAGCATAACATCCGCGACGAGTGGCTTGCACGACACCTAGGAGAGGAAAAGCCGAAATCTATGGCAGCCCTCATGACACTTATGACCCGCTTTTGCGCGGGAGAAGACAGCTGGCTAGCTCGCAGCAATAACATGACCAAGAGCCCTGATAATTCGGATACCAAGGACAGCAGTGGCAGGTCGCGTCACAACAAGCAAAAGCGCCGCATTAACGGCGACAATGCTGAGGATACGGCAGTTAATGCCGGATTCAGAGGCTCTAAACCCGGTCAGCGGAAAAAGGCATTCAAAAGAAATACTCCAGGCCTGTCCAGTTTGGACCGAATACTCGACCGCTCATGCCAGATACATGGCACCCCCGAAAAACCAGCCAATCACACCAACAGGGATTGTTGGGTGTTCAAGCAGGCGGGCAAGTTAAATGCTGAAAGCAGAGACAAGGGGCTGCATAGCGATGACGAGGAGGAGCCCCGGCCGCCGAAAAACAGTGGACAGAAAGGTTTTCCCCCACAAGTGCGGACAGTGAACATGATATACGCAACCCACGTCCCCAAGAGGGAGCGGAAGCGTGCGCTAAGGGACGTATATGCGATGGAGCCAGTCACCCCAAAGTTCAACCCATGGTCTTCCTGCCCGATCACTTTTGATCGAAGGGACCACCCCACTAGCACCCATCATGGCGGATTCGCCGCATTGGTTCTAGACCCAATTATTGACGGATTTCACCTCACTAGAGTCCTTATGGACGGCGGCAGTAGCCTGAACCTGCTTTACCAGGATACAGTGCGGAAAATGGGCATCGATCCCTTGAGGATTAAACCCACTAAAATGACCTTTAAAGGCGTCATACCAGGTGTAGAGGCCAACTGTACAGGCTCAGTTACACTTGAAGTGGTCTTCGGATCTCCGGATAATTTCCGAAGCAAGGAGTTAATATTCGGCATAGTCTCGTTCCGCAGTGGCTATCACGCACTGCTCGAGCGAACTGCATTTGCCAACTTCAATGCAGTGCCGCACTACGCATACCTCAAGCTCAAGATGGCAGGCCCTCGAGGAGTCATCACGGTCAATGGAAACACCGAACGCTCTCTCTGAACGGAGGAGCATACGGCGGCTATCGCAGCGGAAGTACAAAGCAGCCTCTCAAGGCAATTCTCCAGTCCGGCCATTAAACGTTTGGACACCATCAAGCGCGCCTGGAGTAACCTACAACAAGACCGACGGGCACGTTCCGAGCAAGCGTAGCAATGCGGCCCCAACCCCAGCCCTTGCGAACTTGCGAAACCAGTGTTGTGCGTAAAAAACTATGCTCTGGAAATACCATGGGCAAAAGGGGAGGGGCACCATCACGGCACGCCCGAAACGCGGCTTAAACCGCACTAGGGGCTGCCAATTTCTTAATTTTCTCTTATTTCCAGGACTCCATTCTTCGGAAGGCTTGTCCGGCAGTACAATTGCCGCACAAACGATACAACCAGGGAAGCAGAAAACTACGCCGCACTATGGAACTCTAAGGTGGTCTCTATAACGAGCAGTATACCTGTTTCACATAACATTCCGCTGCTTGCCCCTGGAAAGGACATGTTAAATAGTCCCATCTTTTGCTTATTGCAGTATTTGTATCGTTCTGCTTTGATCGCAGCTTTTTAAATAAACAATGCATAGCTTCCGTCTATTATTGCATTACTTTTTTTACGAATATATGTTCATTAATGACATGTTGCACCCGTACACTTTGGTACGGCCAATACGCCAGAGGCTTAAGTACCCCACAATACGGTGTGAGAAGTCCGAACACTTTCACAAGTGCGGCACCCCGAACTTATAGCATTATATGGATCGGCTCCGAATCATGTCTTGGGTCAATAGTTGGGTTTGCCCGGCTCCTATGTTTTGGTACCTTACGTTCCGTTATATCAGCTAAGGTAGCACTAGGAGAACTGCTGCGATTGTGCCCCAGTTGAGCTTGGCTAAGCACCTCAGTAGAGAAAGCTAAAACTGACCGTCATGATGAGGCGAGAGCTGGTCGCTGTTCGAGAGGTTTTTGAGTCCCTAAAGACTTATGCCGCTTAGAGCGAGGAGTCAGCTTTGTCCGGCCTAGGCGTGGATAGCGCCCCGAACTCGGTCTTCCGAACACTAGGGGCTTCGCTGAAATTTAAAATTATAGAATTCTATGGCTAAGTGAGAGTGTTCAAGCATTATAGTCCGATTGCCTTGTTCGTTGTGTTAAGCGCCTCACACGAAGGACCCAAGAATGGGAAAAAGAGCGCTCATGTTTATCCCGAACACCCCAGCACTCGTGCCATGGGGGCAGAAGCCGACGACTCACCATCTCTCAAATTTGATAAACGGCCGCACAGAAGGTAATATTTTAAATTCAAAAAGCATTGCTTGGCGCACATGAACAAGTTTTCAGCGCACAGGACAAAACGAGCGAGTTTACTGAAAAATTACATCCATGGAACATTCATCCACCACAAGGCAGGCACCCTTCAAAACGCCCTCATAATACATCTCGTGCTTGCGATGCTCCTTGCCCGACGGTGGCCCGTCCTTCACAAGCTTCTCAGCATCCAGCTTGCCCCAGTGCACCTTCGCACGGGCAAGCGCCCTACGGGCACCCTCGATGCATACGGAGCGCTTGATGACTTCAAGCCTTGGACAGGCCTCCACCAGCCGCCTCACCAGCCCAAAGTAGCTCCCAGGCATGGCCTCTCCAGGCCACAGCCGGACTATGAGGCCCTTCATGGCCTGTTCGGCCACCTTATGGAGCTCGACCAGCTGTTTCAGCTGGTCCCTTAAGGGCACCAGGTGTTCGGCCTCAGCATACTGAGACCAAAACACCTTCTCCGTCGAGCTCCCCTCCTCGGCTCGGTAGAAGGCGGCGGCATCCAACACGCTACGGGGCAAGTCTGCGAATGCTCCTGGAGAGCTCCGGATTCGGGTAAGTAACAAGTAATTCACTTTTACGTGCTTGCTTTGCATAAAGAATGCCTTACCGCCGCTATCTTTTTTATCACCTCAACCTCCTGGAGGGCCTTCTGGGCTTTGGCCTTGGCAGACTTGGCATCTTCAATGGCCGCCGCGAGCTCAGACTCTCGCGTCTTCGAGTCAAGCTCCATACTCTCATGTTTTTTCATGAGAGCCTGGAGCTCTTCCCGCACCTCGCCAACTTGTGTCTCATGCTTCGCCCGCTCGGTGCGCTCCGTGGCCGCCCTCTTCTCGGCCTCGGACAGCGCTTGCTTAAGGGTCGCCACCTCAGTTGTGGGCCCTACAATAGCCGCGTTAATCCTGTCACTTTTTGCAATCGCACCTTTCACATATTTCAATAAGGTATTTCCTACCTTCCGTCTCCTCGAGTTGCCTATTGGCATGGCCGAGCTCGTTCTCGGACCGCTCGAGGTTCTACTTCAGCGTGCCCACCTCCGCAGTCAGTGCGGCGGATGCTAGCAGCGAGGCCTGCATACGCATATTGACTTACTTTTGTTAGACTCCTGTGAACATTATTAGATCCTCTATTCGGCTTTTCTTTCCGAACACCGAACAGAGCATCAGGGGCTACTGTCTATGCGGTAATATTTTTACATATTCTTTACTTACCTCGAAGCCTGTTAGAAGGCTGGCACAGGCTTCAGTCAGTCCGCTCTTGGCGGACTAAACCTTCTGGATCACCGCACTCATAATAGTGCGGTGCTCCTCGTCAATGGAGGCGCCGTTAAGCACCTCCAGCAAATTGTCCAGTGCCTCCAGTTGGACGGAGGTCACCGGCTCGGTAGGCTTGCTCCTCTTAGAAGGAGGCTGCCTATCGGAGTCCGGAGCCGTTGAAGGTTCTGGCGCGGTGTCCGGCTCAAAGTCGGACTTGGAACCCTTGGGGGTTCTATCCCCTTCATGCCTGGAGTCCGGGAGGTCGCCTTGCGGCGCCTCCAGGACCACCTCCTCCTGGCTCGGAACCTGTTGGGACGCTGCCTCGGCGTCGTCCGTAGGATGGGGGGAGGTAGCCGTCGGAAGCGAATTCACATCCGACGAATCCAGGGAACCGCTCGACGACACGTCAAGCCGGTCTTTGGGTGGACTGCACAAACATGTTCGACGTAAGGAAATGTTGTGCAATGGGGGAATACTATGAATCACTCTGGTATCCGGATACTTACGATCTCGCCAGGGGCTTGGCCCTGTGTGGCCACTCCTCTTCGTCGTCGGCGGCGTTGGTGGAGTAGTCCGGAGGAGGGGTCTTCCCCTTCTTGGACCCTTCAGCCTCCCCAGTTGGGGCGGCCTTCCTTTTCTTCCCTTCCCCCGCTGGAGGGGGAGAGGTCTCTTCTTCCTCCTCCTCGTCTTCATGGGAGGAGTGCGCCTTGGAGTCGTCGGATGATGAATCCAACACCTCCTGGCGCCGGGCACTCTTTCGAGTCCCCGTGGCCTTCTTCTCCGGCACCACATAGGGTGCCGGAACCAGCAGCTTTGCCAAACGAGCGTCCGCTGGGCCTTCGGGCAAAGGAGCCAGACAGTTGATCTGTCCAGACATCTCCTGCCAATCCTGTCAAAGGTAAGGGAGCTTAGATCCCGCATGGAGTCAAACTATGAAAAACTAAATACCCTGTAAAGGGTAAAAACAGCTTACCACGCGAGCATGACGCTGCGTGCTGAATCCGCGATCCTCGATAGCGGATGCGGGGGCCTCGGCGGTGCCGGGCCGGGTCGAACTCCCACAGGTTGAAGGCCCGTTGTTGACAGGGGAGGATCCGGCGGATGAGCATAACCTGGACTACGTTGACGAGTTTGAGCTTCTTGTCCACCAGGGTTTGGATGCATGTTTGGAGTCCGGTCAGCTCTCCTTTTTTACCCCACGACAGGACCGTCTCTTTGCAGGAGGCAAGCCGCGTAGGTGGTCCGGATCGAAACTCGGGGGCTGCGACCCATTCAGGGTTGCGCGGCTCGGTGATGTAAAACCACCCCGATTGCCACCCCTTTAGGGACTCCATGAAGGAGCCCTCGAGCCATAGGACGTTGGGCATCTTGTCCACCATGGCGCCTCCGCACTCTGCCTGGGTGCTGCGCACCACCTTCGGCTTGACATTGAAAGTCTTGAGCCATAGGACAAAATGGGGGCGGATGCGGAAGAAAGCCTCGCACACGACGATGAACGCCGAGATGTTGAGGACAAAGTTCGGGGCCAGATCGTGGAAATCCAGGCCATAGTAGAACATGAGCCCCCGGACAAATGGGTGGAGAGGGAAGCCCAGTCCGCGGAGGAAATGAGGGAGGAACACCACCCTCTCATGGGGCCTAGGGGTGGGGATGAGCTGCCCCTCTTCGGGAAGCCGGTGCGCAATGTCGTTAGACAAGTATCCGGCCTTCCTCAGTCTTTTGATGTGTCCCTCCATGATAGAGGAGACCAGCCACTTGCCTCCCGCTCCGGACATGGCTGGAGAAGGTTGAGGTGGGGTGTGCAGACTTGGGCGCTGGAGCTCGAGTGCGCGGAAATGGATAGGAAAAGGAGGAAGAAGGCGTGGATGAAAAGGTGGATCCTTATCCCCTTATATGGGTGGGCGTGACTATGCGTCCCCACTAGCCTGGTAAAACTCGCTTATCTCCCAAGCGTCGTAATCAATGGCGCGGTTGGGTTACCCACGCCCGTATTGATGAGAATCCCGGAATAAGGGGACACGATCTCTGCTTTGACAAGACGTGCCAAGGAAACCGCCTCGCTAAACGCACTGAGGTAGAACAGTGAAACGATTCGAATAAAGACTTGGTTGTGGTGTGATGTGACGCTACGGAATACGTCAGTAGATTAGATTTGTGTAAATATTATTCTCTCTATGGCAATATGTGGAAACTTATTTTGCAGAGCCGGACACTACCTTTGTGTTTAAAATCTTCTACGAAGTACTTGGAGGAAGAACCCGCCTTGCAATGGCGAAGAGAATTTGCGCGCCGGACTTGTCGTCATTGAAGCCTGGTTCAGGGGCTACTGAAGGAGTCCTGGATTAGGGGGTGTCCGGATAGCCGGACTATACCTTCGGTCAGACTCCTGGACTATGAAGATACAAGATCAAAGACTGCGTCCCGTGTCCAGAAGGGACTTTCCTTGGTGTGGAAGGCAAGCTTGGTGATATGGATATGTAGATCTCCTACCATTGTAACCGACTCTATGTAACCCTAGCCCTCTTCGGTGTCTATATAAACCGGAGGGTTTTAGTCCGTAGGACGAAAAACAATCATACCATAGGCTAGCTTCTAGGGTTTAGCCTCTCTGATCTCGTGGTAGATCTACTCTTGTACTACCCATATCATCAATATTAATCAAGTAGGACATAGGGTTTTACCTCCGTCAAGAGGGCTCGAACCTGGGTAAAACATCGTGTCCCCTGCCTCCTGTTACCATCCGCCTAGACGCACAGTTCGGGACCCCCTACCCGATATCCGCCGGTTTTGACACCGACATCGGCCCTTTGAGATTTCGGCCTGTTAATGGCCCATTTAATGGATGGGCCAATTTTCAGGATGTACATCTTTCGGCCTTTTAGCGACCCATTTAAATGTTGGGCTAATTTTCGGCCCGGTGTGTCTTTCAGCCTGTTGACGGCCCATAAATTTGATGGGCCATTTGTAGTCGGACCTGAGTTTTGGCCTTTTAGCAGCCCATTTAAGTGTTGGGCCAATTTCTGGCTCGGTGTCACTTTCAGCCTGTTGACGGCCCATAAATCAATTGAGCCATTTGTAGTCGGACCTGAGTTTTGGCCTTTTAGCGACCCATTTAAGTGTTGGGCCAATTCCCGGCCCTGTGTGCCTTTCGGCCTGTTAACGGACCATAAATGAGTTGGGCCATTTGTAGTCAGACCTTAGTTTTGGTCTTTTAACGGCCCATGCCCTTCATGGTCCAATAGTAGCCCGCTTTCTCTTTCGGCCTGCTAAAGGCCCACAACATAGTTGGGCCGTTTACAATACGACCTGACTTTTGGCCTCTTAGTGGCCCATGCTCTTCATGGTCCAGTACAAGTCCGCTGTCTCTTTCGGCCTGCTAAAGGCCTACAGTATAGTTGGGCCATATGTAGCCCAAACTTAGTAACGGCCTGTTAACGGCCCGTGAAATAAATTGGGGCCACCTGTTGCCCGCTTTGATGTCGGCTTGTTAATGACCCGGAGGTAAGAGGGCTGACCATTAACTTTCGGCCTAGTAACAGCCCATTAACTTAATGGGCCCACTAAAGTTCATTCATGTCTTTAGGCCAAATTAGATAATTTGAGCCCATTACGACGAGCAATTATGCACAGGACCAAAACCGATCAAGCAAAGGTACGACATACAGGGAATAACGTTGCACATCCAGCATATATTATAGGAAATTACATCCACCGAGCAATCAAATATTGATGCCAGTGCAAATAAATGAGCAGAACCTAACCATCTACAACGTCACAATCTGCAACCTCAGCACAGATGACGCCCATAAGCATGTGGGCAAGTTCTTGCTGCTTTGCTACATTGTCTCTGAAAACATTGATCAGTTGTTGTGTCACACGACTCTGCACCTCTGATTCATCCACCATTTCCATCATTGCTTCAGCCATTAATTGGTTCACAGACATACATTTATTCCGTTGCATTCGAGACAGAGGATACTAAACAGATTCAGATGGCGATTTTGGCAGGCTTGTATTATTGATAGTGGAGAGTGTCTCGACCACTGCATCATAACATAAATTAGGACGGGAACCAAACAGATTAATCATGAGTTATTGCCATATTACCTGGCCTAGATTTACTGGAAAGAAACAATGGGGTTGCCTTGCTGTTTTCAGAGTTTGTCTTCTTATCTTCAGCAGCCTGCACAAAATTAACACACTAGCATTGCTATCATTGGCCAAGTCAGATAATAGGAAAGCAACATTGACACAATGAACATTTGGGCAACTAGCCTACACCAAATAAACACAATATGGCACAGCTATCATCAGCCAGTAAGGTAATACGAAAGCAACATTGACATAATGAATGAATGGGCAACCAGAGAAGCACTACAATTCAGTAATGTGCGTGATATGAGATAGTACATTCATGCAACTCAGTATGCAAAACTACCAGGAAGTTTTCCTTACAAAATCAACATTGGCGCCTTTAACATTTTGCTACAACTAATTTTAGATCATATAAAGGTTAGATTCACGCCTATTAACAAAATACATGCTGATGTAAAAATATAGTGATATACAACAAGTACTTACATCAGCATTGGAGCACGGAGAATTCCTGCAAGATATTTTCCTCGAATATGATCCCAATGGAGGAAGTCTTGTATCGTTTAACCTTATTTTCTAAAAGAGATATGGGTAAGAAACATGTAGAAAATATGATCAGAATGCTATAAAATTTCATGATGCGAGGATACACACATGCTTCTTAGAATGGTGTTGACATTCTTTTGCTGGACTGGAGCGGACTAGTTCTTTGGCCACTGGAATCTGCTTATTATCAGTGGGAGTTGGGTTTCTCTGAGCTAGAGCAGTATCTATGAAAAATGGAGTTGGTTTATTATCTCCTGGCGTTTGGATCTTTTGCAAAGACCTGGTTTGTAACCCTTCAAATTCTAACATAGCCGTCTTCCCCTTGCATGCCTTATATAGAAGAATGGTGATTCAGTTATAAAACATGCTACAACAGAGATGGAATAGGTACTGAAGAATAGAAAGGCATGCCATATTGACATGTATTCCCTCCATCTGGAAATAAATGGATGGGTATAGGCGTATTTCAGTTCTAGATACATCCAATTTTATCCATTTCTGCGACATTTAATCCAGACGGAGGGAGTATGATGTAAGAGCTAGGGATATGACAGGACAACATAGTAAAAAAAACACTGAAAAACCCAGTGCAGAACCAAAGTATTCAAACCCACTGATATGAGATAGTACACTCATGCAGCTCAGGATGCAAAACTACCAGGCAGTTTTCCTTGCAAAAATCAACATTGTGGCCTTTAAATCATACATTTTGCTACAACTAAATTTAGATCAGATAAAGGTTGGATTCATGCCGAGTAAGAAAATACATCCTGATGTAAAAATATAGTGATATACAACAGGTACTTACATCTACATTAGAGCACAGAGAATTCCTGCAAGAATCTTTCCTCATAAATGATACCATTGTAGAAATTCTTCTATCTGTTAAGCTTATTTTCTAAAAGAGAGATGGGTAAGAAACATGTAGAAAATATGATCAGCATGCTATAAAATTTCATGATGCAAGGATACGCACACGCTTCTTAGAATTGAGTTGACATATTTTTGCTGGACTGGAGCGGACTAGTTCTTTGGCCACTAGAATCTGCTTATTATCAGTAGGAGTTGGGTTCTCTGTGTTGGAGCAGTATCTATAAAAACTGGAGTTGGTTTATTATCTCCTGGCGTTTGGATCTTTTGCTAAGGCCTTGTTTGTAACCCTTCAGATTCTAACATAGTCATCTTCTCCTTGCATGCCTTGTATAGAAGAATGGTGCTTTAATTATAAAACATGCGACAGCAGAGAGATGGGATAGGTACTGAAGAATAGAAAGGCCTGACATATTGACATGTATTCCCTCCATCTGGAAAAAATGGATGGGTCTAGGCGTATTTCAATTCTAGATACATCCTTTTTTATCCATTTCGGCAACATGTAATCCGGACGGAGGGAGTATGGTGTAAGAGCTAGGGATACGACAGGACAACACAGCAAAAAAACACTAGTTGAATGTAAAACTGTATGCTAGCAAAATACATACAAAAATAACTAAGGCAACATACACGTGTATGATTGGGAAAATAAGATGGCATTGCAATAGAGCACTAGAACAGCACTTCAATGTAAAAAACATGGCATGGTAGACAGATGAAGTACATACTTATGAATAACAATGCATAAGATATTCAGAAGCATGATGTCCAAATTAAGTAGATGGCATTGCGATAGAATAGAATGACAGTACTTGAATTTGAAAACATGCTATCATGAATGGAATAGGTACTGAAAAACAGGAAGGCATGACATATTTACATGCATGATCAGCATGCTAAGCACATGGTATTGCAACAGAATAGATACACTCCAGGACATTATATGCATGTTGTACCCATATCACATGCCAAGTTAGAGCAAGGACCTTGTGGGGTGAAGAGGATTCATCATCTTTCTGCAAGTCTTCTGAAGAACTGCCTTTACATGTTCCATCATATTGGGTATCATTGACATCAAGTTTATTGGCCTTTACATTGCTCCGTGAGGTTCTTGTGGATATATCAGTGTGTGCAATTATATCTGACATGCATGGAAGACAACTAGTAGTTAGATTTATGTAATGAGTGCCTATAGGAGACGACGTAAATAGTAGGACTGGGGTTAACTAGCAGCAACAGGTCTCATAAACTAAAGGGAGAACACAGATGAAAGCTATAGAATATGTATCGTTTGTACTCGAGATTAACTAGATGGCACACAAAAGTATTAAAGAACAACATAGGTAATACTAGAAGTGGTATAATACTATAATCACCAGCCTATGGGATAGCATTGGCTGATGGATGATAACTATGGAACAGCGTTACCTAAAGAACAAGTATCTTAGCTGAACTATGGAACAACGTTAACTCCTGAACAAGACCTGTAAGAGATCAGCATGAATATACAGTGAAATGTGATGATCTATTTTCCATGCTTAGATGAATAACAAAGCCATAAATGTTGCACACAAGTAAGATGAGGGTACAACCTATCTGGCTGCCATCCATAGGAGTGAGCATCATGTGCTGACTTACCGATGGCCCTGCAGTTGTTGTGGCTGTCCATGTCGAGCATGCACATTCGATGCAGGGAACTATTGGGTGCGGACTATAGCTCCCTTCTGGTGTATGCTTCCCTTGTTGGAGCAGCTGCGGGAGTCGGAAGACGGTGTGTCTGAAGATGCAAATAACGCATAATGTTAAGAATGACATATCTCTTTGATCTGAAGAAATACACTAAGAGATCAACAGCAAGGTACGAGAGTGGTCACACGTCTGTTGACTGAAGACTAAATTGGGGTCACACAATTTTATTTTATTTTGGTACTGTCTGATCTACGCCGGATGGCTGGCCGTCTTGTGCCTCCCGGCTGACACTGTTCGGAATCTTCCTCGAAGAGCCAGCGACCAACGGCAGAGCATCCTGCCTCCGCCGTCCGTGGCCCCGGCCAAAACCCCGCTCCCCGCCCCACCGCACTGCCGTGGTTGCGCCGCCCCCAGGCCAATCCACAAAGACTCCCCGTCATCCAGATCCGGCGGCGGCAGTACCTTCAACCCACGCAACTCTAAAAGATAGCCATCTAAGCGCTGCTTCCGCAGCGAACTTGCAGCCGCACCCTTACGTTAGACACCAGCCAACCGGTAGCCTAGGAGCTCCGCCGCCTCGAGGGGTGCTGCTTCCCATTGGGAATCGATTGGCCCAGAATGAAAATTCATACAACTGACGCCTAAATAAAGTGATTTGAGATGAGGGTGCGACCTATCTGGTGGCATGGTGAAGTAGGCAGGTCCAGCTGCCGAGTCGGTGAGGCCGGCGCGGTTGCGGTGGCGACCGGCGGCGGGGAAAGAGCAATGTCGCGACGGTCGACGGCTACGCGGAAGCAGCGCCAAGACTCTGGACGGATCCGAAGTTGCATCTGCTCCGGCACCGTGAACAACAGCGGGGGTGAATCGGCTCCGGTATGGTTCACGCGGCCGTCATCGAGGCAGCACTAGCAGCACGGAGTAAGAGGCACACGGCCCAGTGCACGACGGCAAATGGACAGCGTCTCCGGCATTAGGGAGCAGGGCGGCTGTGAAATTGGTGCGGTGGGGGCGCCATGGAGGTGGGGCTGAGGTTTCGTGGCTTGGGAGAAGGGAGCTTCCTGGGGAGAAGGTGATTTGGCACCCATGAGGTATGAATGGGGGCGGGCGGGGGGGCGGGGGGAATTGGGAGGGGAGTGGAACCATGTCTTACGGACACATTTGTCTAAAATGTGAGGGGAAGTTACAGTTCTACCCTTGCCTATAGGCTTCTCGGCTTGGGTCTGTGTACTGAGGGTTGGGGATAGTAGAGTAACTTTGCTTCTCCCAAAATAGTGGGCGGGAGCGATTTCGGGCGAGGAGGGCGTGTTTTGAACTATAGTGGGCGCGAGCGATTTCGGGCGAGGAGAGCGTGTTTTGAAATAGTGGGCGCGAGCTATTTCGAGCGAGGAGAGCATATTTTGCCGACCATGGTTTATGAATTATTTGGCACATGTCATTTCGGCCGAGGAGAAGGCGCGCTTGGATGAAGTTACGAACCTACCCTCGATGTACAACGGGCCAATTGATGCGTGTCCCACATAGGACGGTAATTTCGCGTCTCCCATTTATTTGCTCGGGTGAATTCCACCGAGCAGAGAGGATGTTTAACGGTTCGTTCAAATTTTGGGAGAACGAGCATCCACGTCTACCTTGCCAAGTCGATTCGGATCAAATTTTGAAATATTAGCTTGCCACTTCTTTTTTAGATGGAGAGATGATGCTCGGGAGTAATGTGTTTTTACATGCTCGTTGCTAGCGATTTACTATATGACAAATAGTTGACCCACTCAAAAACGCGAATCAAACCCAAAATGAAATATCTTGATTCAATGAAATAGCTCGTTCAGTAGGTCAAAATAGTGAACTAAATCCAAAATTGAACACCTCAATCGAGTAGCATGTTGTACATTATTATAGTACTCCATGAACATGTTGAAAGTCAAATTAATGAACTTGTTTGATATACGCATATATACGTTCATGTGTGGATTGCAGAAAACATGTTCTCTAATTTAAATATTTGAATGCAAGTTTATATCGAAACATGGTTTATATCAGTCTTTGATGCATAAAACGCGACCTCCCCCTCTCCCGGGCTCCTGTTCTCTCTCTCTCTCTCTCTCTCTCTCTCTCTCTCTCTCTCTCTCTCTCTCTCTCTCTCTCTCTCACCGACAATCTTCAATTCTGTCGCACGCATCCGACACAAAAACCTTGTTGGTCCCTCTCCATCTCTCTCTCTCTCTCTGTGTGTGTGTGGGGGGGGGTCTTTCTAGTTCGCATGCATATATACACCATCTATAGGTCTCTCTCGCACACTATGTATAATACTCTAGCTAGTCCAAGCTAGATATCTTGGGTGCACTCATCGTACGCACACAAATTCCTTGGCTCTTTGCCCGTAACTCTCTCACCCACCACTATGTCATCTCGGAGCTCTTCCCCCCCTCTCTCAAACTCTCCATCCACCTGGGTCACACATACACATGCATATCTCACTCGCACTCGATAGGCCCATCTAAAACTCTATCTCTCCCCCTCGTTATCTCTCCATCTCACACGCGCACACACACAATCTCATGCCCAGCTAGCCAAGTATGATGGTCTCTCACTCAATTGTAGGCACACGCAGTCCCCCCTATACGTATATGACTAGCTAATCTTAGTCTCCATCACAAACATGTGCATGGTCTATCTCGATTTCTCTCAGGGCATCTTTCTATCGCGCACGCACTCCCTCGATCTCCCACCCATATAGTCCCCTCACGATCTCGATGGGATCTCTCTATCCCAAACACACCCTCTCTCCATCCCCATGCGTCCATGCCATCCATGTGACCCTCTCGACGTTTGTTCCTTGTTGGCCAGACCTCTATTGGACATGTGCTACAGGGGTGTCTCTCTCTGTTGCAAACAATCACACACTAGCTATCTTCGTGTATCTCCTCGCCTCGCTTTTCCATCTCGGAGATGCATGCGTGATATGTTTGCATAAGAAACGAAAAAAAACACTCTCTCTCTAATTTATCGTTTGTTGTCACTTTCTCTTTCACACACATACTCTTTTTGCACACTTAATCATTCTCCTTCACACGCACTTGATCTGTCTCGACTAAGGCACTCTCCTCAGTCCATAGCATATAGATTTATTAAAAAGTCAAACATCACAAAGTTTGACCATGTACGTGGAGAAAAAGAATTACATCTAGTACGGCAAACATATACCATTAGATTCACCATGAGATGTAGTTTTGTATGGTGTATCTTTGGTATTGTAGATATAAATAACATTTGCGTAAACCTGATCAAAGTTTACAAAGTTTGACTTCTAAAAAATTTACATGCACTGCATTATCGAGCGGATGGAATATCTCTTTCCCCCTCTCAGCTATCTGACGCACCACTCAGCCTTATCGGGTCTCCTCAATCTCTCTCAAACTTTATTGGTCAGTTTGGTTCGTGACCTGGCCCTCATGCCTTGATGGCCGGTACTGCCTGGTGTGGACGTGAGATGTAAAATATTTCTGCCTGGCGAGGCTTGTGTGGTGCTGAAGCGTTTGGTTCATGCCTGGGCCAGGCAAAGCATCAACGTCCCATCAATCAATCCATGCATCAATTATTTAATGCTAATATCCATCCATGTTGCTGCTAGCCTTGTGGCCACACGACCAGGCACGGCCAGGCATTCGAAATCGGTCGTGTCGGAGTAAATAGCCATGGGTAGCCTAGCCGACTTCCCCTGGCCCCTCTGAAAAAATTATGAGCCCGCCCGGCTCTCAAGAATCCAAGACATGGGGCTGCCTTCCCCTTGCTGGCTGCCACCCAGGCTGGCTTTCGGAAGGCGGTCTGACTTTAGCCCTCATGAGAAGGCCGACTCCAAGAAGCCGGCCATGAGAAGGCCGACTCCAAGAAGCCGGCTCCCATAAAGCGGTCGAGACCGTACCCTCAAAGTTTGCACCCACCTAACGGCGGTGCGATGGGGCGTGGCTACAGTGAAGCCTGCCACCCCCGAATCCCGGAGCACGCCTGGCACAGTGCGCCGTACGGAGTAGGCATGACCCGTCCAGCGCAGCACTGTTGCCATGTTGACTTCGGTGTCACCCACGACGGGCCGCCAGCATGGCCCACAGATGGTGGGCCCCTTTTGGCAGAGAGACGCCCGAAGGCGGCCGCGCCTCCAACCAGTCGGCCCAAGACAGAGCCGGCTCCCCGCAGCCGGCTTGCCGCCTCCCTCGAAGAAGGCGCCCCCTTAAGGAGACAAGACGCGGTGAGGCTACAGCGATCGCCTAACGGGCGACGGCACTGTAGCCGCGCCTGCCACGACGAAGCCCACGCCACCAAGATGAAGCCACAGTAACCAGCCGCCGACCAGGCCCTGGGCAGTGGGGCCTGCCTGTCGACCAAGGGGCCGGCAGCCGGCGGGACCCACCAGTCGGCGGGCCCCAGCAGCCGACGCAGAAGCCGGCGAGCGCAGTCACAGATGGCTGGGCCCCACGCCCAGTCGGATTACCATTGTACCCCCGGGGGTGGGCCTATATAACCCCCCGGAGCACCCATGCAAAGGGTTGGACCCCCTACTAGTTCTAGACACCACACAAGGAGAAGAAGTAGGCTAGCCGTGCCCTTCTTCCTCCTCCCACCAAACAGCTCAAGGAGCGTTGTGTAGCTACTTGATTCATCTAGTGAACATGCGGAGACCCCGCAGAGCAGCAGTAGGGGTGTTATCTCCACAGAGAGCCCCGAAGCTGGGTAAGATCCGCCGGCGTGCATGTCTTCGCCTTATCCCGTTTCCAGGCACCGGCGATGTCTTACTGGCTCCCACAATGATAAGCCACCCGTTGGCATATGTCGCACCTACCACCCGACATTTGGCGCCCACCGTGGGGCCATGTGCACCGTCGTCCGGAGACTTGTTCTGGACGGGAACCCTCTTCCTCCCCAGCGAGCGTAGCCAGCCCGGCATGCCTGATGGCACTTGCCACGACGCGCTGCAAGGCGTCACCAGCGTCTACGCGGCGAGCAGCCTCGCCGATCTCCCCGATGAGACCTTCATCTTCGACGAGCCCGCCTCCGATGCGGGCACCGACCACCTCGCCAACCTTCTCGGCCAGCTCCATGTCTCCAGCGAGCCCGCTGTGGACCTAGAGTCGGTTGGCTCCACCGACCCGATGCCTGTCGACTCCGACACGGCCTCCTACGACACCTTCCCCACCAACGTCATGATCTACAACGACCCGCTTCCTCGAGCCGACGGCTGCGATGCTGTCACCACCGAAGTGATGGTTGTCGGCCACGGCGGCCCGGCCAACGAGAGCGCCCACGACGCCCCGCACGCGGTGGCCCACGACTTGTCCACCCCCTCCCGGCTAATGCCGACGATGAAGCACTGGAGGCACGCCGCCTCGCCCTCCTCGCAGAGAGCCGGAGGCTGGCCTCCGTAAGATGCCTCACTGAGGCCTACCAGCGCGAAGCTGACCACGCCGCCTTCGGCACGCCAGCCCCAGAAGGGCCGAGCCGGGCCGGCCTTGTCAAGCAACGCGGCGCCGTCATCACCGACACACTAGGAGTCGACCGCCCGGTCTATGCCACTCTGCTCGAGAACTTGCGTGCTGCCCAAGCGGCCGTAGACGAGTTGGACGGCTTGGAGGCCGAAGACCTCCCCCACATGACCCGGCGCATCCAGCAACTGATCGACGCAGCCGCGCAGCGTCACGAAGCGGACGCCCGCGCGGGAAGCCCTCCCCCGCGCCAAGATCACGGCGCGACGTCCCGGACGCCGGCTACGAGCAACGCCCGCGCGCGGCGCGAGAAAGAGCCGGCTGCCAGCCGTAGCCGGACCAGAATCTCCATCGAGCGAGACACGGACGGCCATCCCCGAGCCATGGAATGGTGGGGCAACCCGCCTCCGCCTCCGCCCCGTGGAGAGAGATATCCCGCCCCGCCGCCAGTGGCGCACCCGACTCTCAGCGGCCGGCTAGGTCGCCGCAAAGGAGTCGGCGAGAACGACGCCCGCCATTGAATCGACCGCCTGGCGCGATCCCTGGCGTTGGAAGAAGAAGACGATGTCGGCCCGCCTTGTTTCGGCCCCCGCATCCGCGACGAGCCCTTCCCCAAAGGGTTCTCGCTCCCAAGAGACACGCCCAAGTACAACGGCTCCGTGAAGCCGGAAGATTGGCTAATCGACTACTCCACCGCGGTTAGCATAGCCAACGGCAACCGGCGCGTTGCCGTGAAGTACGTGCCCCTCATGCTGCAAGGCACGGCGCGGACCTGGCTCAATAGCCTCAAGCCTCTCAGCATCAACAGCTGGCTAGATTTCACCGAAGCTTTCATCCGCAACTTCACCAGCACCTACAAGCGGGCTCCCAAGCCCAGACAGCTCTCCTTGTGCGTACAAGGCCCCGCCAAGTCCACTCACGATTACCTCACGCGTTGGGCCGAGCTCCGCAATTCTTGCGAGGGGGTGCACGAGGTGCAAGCCATCGAGTACTTCACAGCCGGATGCCGAGAAGGCACCCTCCTCAAGCACAAACTCCTCTGCGACGAGCCGGCTACCCTCGACAAGCTTCTGGACATAGAGGACAAGTACGCCACCGCCGACTCCTCGATGAAGACCGAGCTTCGGGTAGACGCGTCCGGGAAAGTACTTAACCCGGCGCCCAAGACGCCGGCTGGGGATTCCGGCCGACACCCCCACTCGAACGACCACAAGCGCAAGGGCCCCGCGCCGACTCCCGCCAGTCGGCAGGTGGCCACAATTGAAGATGCGCCGCCTGAAGAGCGTCCGGCGCCCAAGAAACCCAAGGGCGGCAGGCCGGCTTGGCAGCCGGCTTTCTCCTACGAGCAAACTCTCGACGCCCCGTGCAAATTCCACAGCGGCGTGAAGCCGTCCAACCACACAACCCGGAAGTGCCATTGGCTCACCCGAATCTCTAAGGGCGAGGGGCTCGTACCGCCTCCGCCTGCCGGCCCGCCGCCTCCGGCCGCTCGGCCCGCAGTCGAAGCCGTGCACGACGAGTTCCCCGACGAACAAGCAACCTACATCGTCTTCACCAGCCAGCCCGAAGACCGGCGCAGTAGGCGCCGAGAGCACCAGGAAGTCAGCGTGGTCGCTGCCAACCCCGCCGGACACATGCATTGGTCAGAAAAGCCCATCAGCTGGAGCCGGGCCGACCATCCAGAGGTGATGCCGTCTCCCGGCTCTTACGCTTTGGTCCTAGAAGCCACCCTTGTAACGGACAGACGCGCCGCCCGCTTCTCCCGTGTGTTGATAGACGGCGGGAGCAGCATCAACATCCTGTACCGTGACACCCTGGAGAAGCTAAACGTCAAGACGAAGCAGCTCACCCCTACTCGGACAGTGTTTCATGGCATCGTACCCGGCTTATCCTGCGCCCCCATTGGCAAGATCAAGATCGATGTACTTTTTGGGGACAAGGAGCATTTCCGCCGGGAAGCGATCTGGTTTGAAGTGGTGGACCTGGAGAGCCCTTACCATGCATTGCTTGGCTGACCTGCCTTGGACAAATTCATGGCAGTTCCCCACTATGCATACCTCAAGATGAAGATACCAAGCACCAAAGGCGTCATCACCATAGCCGGCGATTACAAGAAGTCCTCTGAGTGCGCGGCAGCCAGCAGCCGGCTAGCCGAGTCCCTTGTGATTGCCGAAGAGAAGAAGATGCTGGACCGAGTCGTGGCCATAGCCGGCAAGCAGCCGGCCCTGTCCCCCGACCCCAAGGAGCATGATGCTCAAGGATCTTTCCAGCCGGCCAAGGAGACGATGAAGATACCTCTCGACCCCGAGCACCCAGAGAGGTTTGCCGTCATCGGGGCAAACCTGAACAGCAAATAGGAAGGCGAGCTCGCCGATTTCCTCCGTGAGAATCAGGACATCTTCGCATGGTCCCCCAAGGACATGCCGGGTGTTCCGAGGAAATTAGGCGAGCACAAACTACACGTTCGAGAAGACGCAAAGCCAGTCAAGCAACCCCTTCGCCGACTATCGGAGGAGAAACGCAGAATTGTAGGGGAGGAGATAGCCCGGCTTTTGGCAGCCGGCTTCATTATGGAAGTTTTCTTTCCAGAATGGCTCGCCAACCCGGTCCTCGTGCTGAAGAAGAACAACAAGTGGCGCATGTGCATAGACTACACAAGTCTCAACAAGGCCTGCCCCAAAGATCCCTTTGCCCTGCCAAGGATTGACCAGGTGATAGACTCCACAGCCGGATGCGAGCTGTTGAGTTTCTTGGATGCTTACTTCGGATATCACCAGATAAAGCTGGATCCGGACGACTGCCTGGAGACCGCCTTCATCACGCCATTTGGAGCCTTCTGCTACCTGACTATGACATTCGGCTTGAGAAATGCCGGTGCCACTTTTCAGTGTTGCATGCAGAAGTGCCTCCTCAAGCAACTCGGCAGAAACGCTCACGTTTATGTGGATGACATCATGGTGAAGACGGAGAAGCGCGGCACCTTGTTGGGAGACCTCAAGGAAATGTTTGAGAACTTACGCCGGTTCCAAATCACGCTCAACCCCGAGAAATGCGTGTTCTGAGTGCCAGCCGGCCAGCTCCTAGGCTTCCTAGTCTCCGAACGCGGCATCGAATGCAACCCGGTGAAGATCAAGGTCATCGAGAGAATGGCGATCCCCACCAAGCTTCGAGACATTCAGAAGTTCACCGGGTGCTTGGCCTCCTTGAACCGCTTCATCAGCCGGCTCGGAGAGAAAGCTCTCCCCCTCTACCGCCTCATGAAGAAGAGCACTCACTTCGAGTGGAACGACCAGGCCGACCAAGCTTTTCACGAGCTGAAGAAGATGCTGGCCACGCCGCCTGTTCTGGCGGCGCCGACTGAGAAAGAGCCCATGCTTCTCTACATCGCCGCAACCAGACGGGTGGTCAGCACCGTCATCGTAGTCCAACGCCCAGAAGAAGGTCGAGCCCAGCCGGTCCAGAGGCCGGTGTATTATTTGAGCGAGGTGCTGTCCGCCTCAAAGCAGAACTAACCGCACTACCAGAAGATGTGTTACGGCGTGTACTTCACCGCCAAGAAGCTGAAGCCCTACTTTCAAGAGCACCCCATCACGGTCGTATGCACCGCCCCGCTGGCCGAGATCATAGGCAGCCGGGACGCATCCGGCCGGGTGGCGAAATGGGCCATCGAGCTGGCCCCTTACACAATCTTCTACCAGCCCCGCACCGCCATCAAGTCCCAAGCACTGGCCGACTTCCTCGTCGACTGGGCCGAGACCCAGTACCTGCCACCGGCTCCTGACTCCACCCATTGGCGCATGCACTTCGACGGGTCCAAGATGTGCACCGGCTTGGGAGCCGGCGTCGTCCTTACCTCTCCCAAAGGCGACAAGCTCAGATACACGCTACAGATCCACTTTGCCGCCTCCAACAACACCGAGTACGAGGCGCTCATACACGGGCTCCGGCTTGCCAAAGAACTTGGCATTCGCCGGATCCTATGTTATGGCGACTCGGACCTGGTGGTCCAGCAATCATCCGGCGACTGGGACGCCAAGGACGCAAATATGGCGAGCTACCGCTTCCTGGTCCAACAACTCAGCGGATACTTTGAAGGATGCGAGTTCCTCCATGTACCGCGAGCCGACAACGAGCCAGCCGATGCCCTGGCTCGAATAGGCTCTACTCGGCAAGCAATTCCAGCCGGTGTCGCTCTACAATGCCTCCTCAAGCCATCTATCAAGCCGTCTCCAGAGTCCGACTCCATCTTCGTGCCGCCTGACCCTGATGCGGCCGGGTCCGGCTTGAAGAACCAAGCAGCCGAGACTCCCGCAGCCGGCTCGGGGACTTCGGCAACCGGCTCGGGGACTGCCACACCCGGCTCGGGGACTTCGGCAACCGGCTCGGTGACTGCCACGACCGGCTCGGGGACTGCGGTAGCCGGCCCGGGGACTGCACCAGCACAACAGCCGACGACCGACTCCAGCATCTCACCACCCAGCCCGCCCACCCTGGTGGCAGTAGCCACATTGGTAGTAGAAGAAGTCGCGGCTCCATCATGGGCTCAGTCCATCCTCAACTTCCTAATAAAGCAAGACCTGCCGGCTCACGAAACAGAAGCAAGACAAGTCCAACGTCGAGCCGGAGCATACACAATCGTCAACAGAGAGCTCGTCAAGCGCAGTGTCACTGGAGTCCTCCAACGGTGCATCGAGCAAGAGAAGGGCATTGCAATCCTCAGAGACATTCACCAAGGAGAATGCAGCCACCATGCGGCCTCACGATCACTTGTCGCCAAAGCCTTCCGCCATGGTTTCTTCTGGCCGATTGCTTTGGATAATGCCAAAGAATTAGTCAAGCATTGCAAGGGATGCCAACTCTTTAGCTCCAAGCAACACATGCTGGCTTCGGCACTCAAAACCATTCCCCTCACTTGGCCCTTCGCCGTTTGGGGACTGGACATGGTGGGCCCATTCAAGACGGCGCGTGGTGGCATGACGCATTTGCTCGTCGCCGTGGACAAATTCACCAAGTGGATTGAGGCAAAGCCGATCAAGAAGCTGAATGGGCCGACTACCGTGACGTTCATCGCAGACATAACAACTCGGTACGGCGTGCCGCACAGCATCATCACCGACAATGGCACGAATTTTGCCAAAGGAGCCTTGGCACGTTTCTGCGCAGCCCAAGGTATCCGGCTAGACTTAGCATCCGTCGCCCACCCGCCGTCAAGCGGCCAGGTCGAGCGAGCCAACGGCCTCATCCTCTCCGGTATCAAGCCTCGACTGGTCGTACCTCTCGAGCGCTCAGCCGGCTGTTGGCTCGATGAGTTGCCGGCTGTCCTCTGGAGTCTGCGCACTACACCAAACAAGTCAATCGGCTTCACCCCTTTCTTTCTTGTATATGGTGCCGAGGTGGTCATCCCAACTGACATCGAGTTCGACTCGCCTCGAGTAACCATGTACACGGAAGCGGAGGCCAAGGAAGCACGAGAAGACGGCGTCGACCTGCTGGAAGAAAGCCGGCTGTTAGCCCTCAGCCGGTCTGCCATCTACCAGCAGGGTTTGCGCTGCTACCATAGCCGGAAGGTCAGGCCAAGATCTTTCCAAGAGGGCGATCTTGTGCTCCGGCTGATCCAGTGAACAGCCGGCCAGCACAAGCTTTCAGCCCCTTGGGAAGGCCCCTTCGTCATCAGCCGAGCTCTAGGCAACGACTCCTACTACCTGATCGATGCACAGAAGTCGAAGGCACGCAAGAGAGACGACTCCGGCAAGGAGTCGGAACGACCATGGAACGCCAACCTCCTTCGAAGATTTTACAGTTGATGAAATGCAGTATGTATCACGCTAACTTTTGTATTAAGTACGAGACAATAGGCCCCCCGAGGAGGGCTCGGGGACTGCCATCTCTTATTTATGAATGAAAAATATCATGCTTATGACCTTGTCATGTCATTTACTTATTCCGTCCGGCACCGAGTTCGACTAGTCGGCTCGGGGACTGGCCGACTAGAGTTATGTTAGAAGTCCTACCCGCAGTCAGACAAGTAGTGTGCCGGCTCCCAAGCCTTCTCTTGCCAAAAGTCGCAGTTCGAAGAACCGGCTGTCCGGCTGGCAAGAGTTAAAGGCAGGAACGGACGCCCACACGAAAAACGGCTAGGGACTAACGGACTAATATAACAAAAGCCGGTTTTTCTCCCATCGCCGAATGGCTACCAGAGTAGCCGGCCGGCCGGTTTCCATTCACTTCACTTCAATCCAAGAAAGCTCAAGTACTTGCCTCCCCAAAGAGGGAAGGCGGCAAAGGAAAAAGCCTAAGGATAAAAAGCATACACGAATGGAAACCAAACATGCACATAATAATATTTACATAAAAAGACCTCCGAGAGGCCAGCATTCAACATAGTTTGGATACACCCCCAGTGGGTGGAACTGCGAAAACTTAACAAAGATTGTTCAAAAGACAACAAGCAGGAAAGATAAAGACGGCAGGTCAAGCTGGCGGAGCGGCCGACGAGCCGGACTGGTTGGCGGAGACGGTCGTGCCGGCTGAAGGAGCGGCCGGCTGGCGAACTTCGGCTTGGTCGCCGCCTCCTGCAGAGGGCGCGCTTCCACGCGCCTCGTTGCTGGAGGCACGGTCGGCCTGAGGTCGGTCGGTTGTTCCACCAGCCGGCTCGACGTCTTCGCCGTCCTCCTCTTCGTCATCCTCGCCTTCGTCGCTGGAGGCAATCTCCTCTGCCGAGTCCTCGCCCACCGCCGGGTTCAGCCCGAACCACTCCTCCGGCTGAGCAACACCGTCATCATCGATTTCGGGTGCGAAAACGCTGATGTCGGTGCACTCGGCGATCGTCGAAGCTCGTTGTGCGATAGCCGGCCTCACCTCCTCCAGCTCCGCGTCGGCCTCCATCCGCCAAGTGCGCAGCTGGTCCAGGCTCAGCCTTGGGTACCAAGCCCGAACGAACTCCAACGCCCGCCCGGCTCCGAGGCGGGCCGCCGACGCCTTCCAAGCCTCAAAGCGACCAACTTCGACCTCCAGCCAGTCGGCAGTTCGGCTTGGGGTGCGGGGGATCGTCTCGCCGGGCCAGAGGGCGGCCAACACTTGCGCCCCGGCACGTTGGAGCCGGCGCAGCATTTGATGAGCCGGCTGCAACCGCGCCTGGACGGCCAGGAGCTGCTCCTCAAGTGTCCGGTTCGCATCCGGCGCGATGTTGGCCCCCGCCTGACGACGCGCCTCGCGATGGGCCTCAATGCTTTGGGCAGCGAAGGCGGAGTAGCCGGGGAAGTAGTCTGCACCAAAAAACAAGCAGCAGCTCAAGATAAGCCAAAAACCCAGGCGGCAAGGGGCAGGGGAGGGCCGAGGAAGGCGGCTTACCATCGATCAAATCCTCGATCCGGCCGAAGCCTTCATCCAGGGCTCGCCGGGTCTCAGACCAGCTCGCCGCCTCGGTCTCATACTCCGCCTTTAAGGAGGCTTCGCTATCCTGCGCCGCCTGCAGGGCTACCTTGTGGCTCTCCTCTTGGTCGGCCAGCTTCTTGGCTAGGCGATCCCGTTCCTGGACCAAGGCGGCGTACTCGGCCTCCTTGGTGTGAAGGGCGGCCTTCGCTTCGCCGAGCTCCTTCCTCAAGCCGGCGTTGGCCCCTGAAGACAAAGAAAAAGAAAAACCAATAAGGAAAGAGTCGTCAAGAAAGATCCAACCCTACTACGCAGCAGTCGGCCCGAATCTCAGGGACTACACCCAGTGGGTGCGCTGACGCGCCCCCACAGGAGACAGACAAGATCGAGTACTTACTTCGGCTGTCGGCCAGGTCGTCGGTCCTCTGGCTCAACTCCCGAGCCTGGGAGTTGAAGGCGGCAGCACGAAGGTTGTGATATTCCTGAAAGTTCAGAAAAAAGCAAAGTAAGGTAGCCGTCGAGAAAGACCTGATCCGACTGCGCAGCAGTCGGCCCGAATCTCGGGTACTACACCCAGTGGGTGCGCTGACGCGCCCCCACGGAAGAAATTAAGAAAGCAAAGCAGCCAAGAACGAAGGACTCACCCGGATGGTGGCTCGCGTCGACAAGAACTCATGGGTGAACTGTTGCAGCAGGGCGGCCTGAGCTTGCAGCTGGCTCCGGACCCCTTGAGCCGCCACATTCATCTCGCCAGTCCCCCCGTTGGGAGTCCACTCGGACGTGGCAGTGCTGGCCGCCTCCAGATCTTCCGCCGACTGGCCTGCGCCCGCGACTCGGCGCAACTTCGGCGGAGCGGCGCCTCCCCCTGCGCGCCGGCTCGTCGCCTGCTGCACCTCGAGGCCGGCTCTGTTCTCCGGCTCACCTCCAGTCGGCCCCTCCGGCGCCGCTGACGATTGGCCGCCTTGGCCCGCTCCGGTTGGCGCTGCTGGCGGCGCTCTCCTCGTGAATGCCACGGGGTCCTCCCCCCTCTCCATCAGCGGTGGGTCTTGGACAATCTCCTCCGCCAAGGGCAATGGGGTGTCGGGGGCTACGGCTCAGAGAGGAATGGCGAGCAGCGGAGGCTGGTTGCACGAGCTTTCCGCCTCCGTCTCCGTGATAGCCGCCTCTGTCTGGGCCTTGGCTGCCGCGTCGGCCGGCTCCCTCGCTGCCTGGGCGGCCGCCTTCTCTGCCACCTCGCGCTCCTCCCGTGCTTCGCGGGCGTTCCGCTCTGTGGCCTCCCTAAGATCGGCGCAGGGGTCCACGTGGCGGGAGCTCGAAGACCCTCCAGCCGGCCCCATGACGGAGCCACCCGGACCCCGCTCAAGGGAAAGCGCGCCCTGTCCAGCAAGCGAGAAAAAGTTAAGAAGAATATTCGAAGAGAAAGAGAATGGTGAAGGGCATGCGACCAGGCAATCGGCGACTTACGCTGAAACCGCCTGAGGCTGCTTCACTGCCTTGCGGAAGCGGGCCGCCTTCGCAGCCGCCTCGTCTCATTTTGTCGTCGCGGTGGAGGGCTTGGACTTCTTCGGCCGACTGCCGAAGAGGCCAGAAGCGGCCCGGCGCTTCTGCGCACCGCCGGCGGCCGGTGCGATGGACGAGCCCGCGCCCTGATAGTCGGCCGCCGGCTGGCGACGCGGGGCGACTTCGGCTTCAGCATCGTCCGGCCAGTCCTTGAAACTCGCGGTGAACCTTGAGCCTCCGGGCTCGGTGTTGTCCCCCACCACGGCTTCTTCCATGGCGGCCGCCCCCAAGTCCGGGTCGTCAACATCGTCCACCGTGCGGTCGGGGGCATACTGGCGTTCAATCCCTGCCGCCCCGGCCGGCAGCGGAAGAAGAGGGTTCTGCTCAAAAGAACCGACTGGTCAGAAGCCGGCCGTCACGTAGCCAGCTGACGACAAAAAGAAGATAGAGAGAGAAGCTTACCACGGGAGGAGGATTGGTGCGAGAATACGGTGCCTTGCCGTATTGCCAGTCCCCGGCGAGCTTGCAGTTGGCGATGTAATTAACCATGAGCGCCACCTCCGCATGGGGCATTTCCCATGTGCTCAGCCGGCTTGGGTCGAAGCGGCCGCTCATCTGACACATCATATGGGGCCGGCTTTGGAGGGGAAGAATCCGGCGCTCCACGAAGGCGGCCACCAAGTCGGCCCCGCGCAGGCCTTCCGACTGGATCATCACCCGAAGCCGGGAGACGGCGGCGTTCCCGGCCGGAGACAGTGACCGGGACCGAAAACCCCACGAGGGCTGCCTCCCAGCCGGCGGGCTGGCTACGTAAGCCGGCAGGTTGATGTAGTCTCCTTGCTCGGCAACGTTCCTCACGTAGAAGTACAATTTTTGCCAGACCTTCACCGACTGGATTAGGGGGATGGACGGGAATGGATTGTTCTCGCTCGCCCTCCTCATGGCGATGAAGGCCCCGCAGGGTGCAGGCACGCCGGCGACGATGGTGCCGAGTTTGCTCTGAAAGAACTCTCCCCAGAGCTCCAGCGTGGGGAGCAGCCCCAAGAAGCCTTCGCAGAGGGAGACGAAGGCCGACAGCAGCATCACCGCATTGGGCGTGAGGTGATGCGGCTGGAGGTTGTAGAACTCGAGGAAGGAGCGCAGAAATCCGCTCGCCGGAAGGCCGAAGCCGTGCAGGCAGTGCGAGCGGAAGACGACCTGCTCGCCCTCCTCCGGCGCCGGCGAGATCTCCGTCGCCGGCGCCAGGCGGACCTGCAGGAGGTTGGCGCCGGGCAGGCATCGAGTCTGGCGGAGGAACTCCACATGATCTTCATGGACGTTGGATCCGTCCCACGAGCTTGACAACGCCATGGGAGCGAGGCGATGTAGAGACGCGGCGGCGCTGAGACGGGAGGCTGCGGCGGCAACAAGAGGAAGAAACAAGGATTAGGAGGGGCGGAGCGAGAGAGAGCGTGCGAACCTCTGTCGCTCTCCCTCCTCCTCCTACTTATAGGCTCGCGTGGCGGAGCCGAGGAGGCGCGGCATGGGGAAGCATGGGGATCGATCGTGCCCACTCCCCACGTCCCGCGATTATTGAGCCTTAACGGCGAAACAAAACTGCCTCGGGAAGGCAAGCGGCCCCTGTGGGCCACGGAAGATCCGCGCCCGAACCAAGGCTCGCGAGTGGCGGGCCCGGCCTACGGCGGCGTCCCGTCGTGCGCGTGCGCTCGCAGGATCCCGCTGCCACGTGGCCGCGGGAGGGCCTGTGGTCAGCACACACGTCCCCCCTCCTCCCGCCTACAAGACGCGGGGCTCTCTGAAGTCGGCATACACCCGCAAAGCCGGCTCTTCAGGATGGGATGCTGACCAAGCTTATCGTCCCCCTGCTCGCCTTGGAGCTCGATCAGCTTCGGGGACTACTGTCGGAGTAAATAGCCATGGGTAGCCTAGCCGGCTTCCCCTGGCCCCTCTGAAAAAATTACGAGCCCGCCCGGCTCTCAAAAATCCAAGACATGGGGCCGCCTTCCCCTTGCTGGCTGTCACCCAGGCCGGCTTTCGGAAGGCGGTCCGACTTTAGCCCTCATGAGAAGGCCGACTCCAAGAAGCCGGCCATGAGAAGGCCGACTCCAAGAAGCCGGCCATGAGAAGGCCGACTCCAACAAGCCGGCTCCCATAAAGCGGTCGAGACCGTACCCTCAAAGTTTGCACCCACCTAACGGCGGTGCGATGGGGCGTGGCTACAGTGAAGCCTGCCACCCCCGAATCCCGGAGCACGCCTGGCACAGTGTGCCGTACAGAGTAGGCATGACCCGTCCGGCGCAGCACTGTTGCCATGTTGACTTCGGTGTCACCCACGACGGGCCGCCAGCATGGCCCACAGATGGTGGGCCCCTTTTGGCAGAGAGACGCCCGAAGGCGGCCGCGCCTCCAACCAGTCGCCCCAAGACAGAGCCGGCTCCCCACAGCCGGCTTGCCGCCTCCCTCGTAGAAGACGCCCCATTAAGGAGACAAGACGCGGTGAGGCTACAGCGATCGCCTGACGGGCGACGGCACTGTAGTCGCGCCTGCCACGACGAAGCCCACGTCACCAAGATGAAGCCACAGTAACCAGCCGCCAACCAGGCCCTGGGCAGTGGGGCCTGCCTGTCGACCAAGGGGCCGGCAGCCGGCGGGACCCACCAGTCGGCGGGCCCCAACAGCCGGCGCAGAAGCCGGCGAGCGCAGTCACAGACGGCTGGGCCCCGCGCCCAGTCGGATTACCATTGTACCCCCAGGGGGTGGGCCTATATAAACCCCCCGGAGCACCCATGCAAAGGGTTGGACCCCCTGCTAGTTCTAGACACCACACAAGGAGAAGAAGCAGGCTAGCCGTGCCCTTCTTCCTCCTCCCACCAAACAGCTCAAGGAGCGTTGTGTAGCTACTTGATTCATCTAGTGAACATGCGGAGACCCCGCAGAGCAGCAGTAGGGGTGTTATCTCCACAGAGAGCCCCGAAGCTGGGTAAGATCCGCTGGCGTGCATGTCTTCGCCTTATCCCGTTTCCAGGCACCACCCGACAGGTCGCCTGGGCCAGGCTACTTGCAGTGTCTGGAGTTAAGCCTGGCTAATTAAAGTGCAAGGGAACCCATGCCAGGCGGGCTTTCTTTTTCACAGGGTAGCAACCAAACAAGCGTGCATGAAATCCAGCCACAACCGTAGGCCAGGCAAAAGATGCTCAGGATGCAAGCCAAACTGGCCTTATATCTCCCTGGTTCACACATACACATGTCTCGCTCGCGCTATACATATAGACCCATCCAACACTCTACGCCCTTGTTCTCTATCCATGTGACACGCACCCCCCTAAGTACCATAATCCCTCACTCCATCATAGGCGCAAGCACTCCCCCCCCCCTCCTAAGTACGATTATCTCTTACTAGCCATTAGGAACACACGTATTGTCTCCTTCCATCCATACGTCTATCTTGATATCTCTCGAGGCATCTTCTATCGCGCACACACCTTGTCACTCGATCTCCCACCCATGTAGTCCCATCACGATCTCCAGGGGATCTCTCTATGACAAACATACACTCTCTCCTCCCCATGTCTGCATTTTCTCTGTACATCTGTCTCGACCTCTCTCCCTTGTTTGTCAGACCCCTCTTGTCCACGCGCTAGGGGTCTTGCTCTCTCGGTTCCAAACAACCACACACTATCTCCTCACCTTGCCTCCGTTGTCGAAGATGCATGTGTGATATGTTTGCAAAAGACACGCACGATTTTTCTCTGCTTTCATCGTGTGTTGTCCATGTCTCTTTCACACACGCACACACACTTTTTTCACTCTCTCTCTCTCTCTCTACTTAGGGACTCTGTCACATACATAAGCATATGGATGTTTTGAAAAGTCAAACCTCAGAAAAGTTTGACCAGGTATATGTGAAGAAAAACATTTACATTTGGAACGATCATTAGATTCATCACAACATGTACTTACTTCATACTATCATTTATCTTTGGTTTTGTAGATATAAGTAATTTCTTTATAAACTTGGTTAAAGTTTCAAAAGTTTGACTTAAAAAAATGTTGGAACTACATTATCGAACAGATGGAGTAGCTCTTTCTCTCTCTCTCTTTCTGTTATCTCTCACGGGCCTCCCCTCTCACTCGAACTCTCTATACAGACGGATTATATGCTCACTGTGTCAGCGTATAGCTTTGTATATTGTTTAGTTGACCGGTCAACCAATCCACATGCTGCTTTGTCAGCTCGTGTTCTGTATCTTCGTGTGCTAGCCCATGTGGCAGTGGGTGAAAATAAGTAAATTAAAGGCCCATCTGACACACGGTGAAGTAAAAAAAATTGAAACCACATGGGGTAGCACCCTTCACACTAGTAAATTGAGGGCGCATTGAGGACAAACTTCTTGCGCGCGAAGGACGCACTCACGCACAATTCACCATTGCGCGGCGGCATGCACAGAAGGACGCACTCGCGCACACCCAGCACACAACACACACCAGCACATGTGTACACCAGCGTCGCCGCTAGTTGAGATGGATGGCGAGGCAGCCAACAAGCGGAGGCGGCTCGAGCCAAAACCGCATCCGGCGAGTCTGGACTTCATCAGCAGCCTCCCCGACGACATGCTGCTCATCATCATCGGCCTCCCCCCCACCAAATCTGCCGTGCGGACTGCCTTGCTCTCCCGGCGGTGGCGCCCCCTCTGGTGCTGCGTCCCCCTCAACCTCACCGTCGACAGCCGCCTCTGTGACGGGGATTGCAAATGCATGGCCGCAGTCTCCAAGATCCTTTCATCGCACCCTGGGCCAGCCAGACGCCTTGACATCCGCATGTTCAGTACCAACTGCAAGGTCCAACCCAAGTTCGACGAGTGGTCCTTATCCCTCGTCCTAGATCAGCTCGAGGAGCTCAGCTTTGAAGCTGGACGATGTCGCTCTCTGCCGCCGTCCACGCCCCGCCTCATGCCAACACTGCGCTGCGCCAGCTTCAGCTCCTGCTATCGACTCGAAAACTTATTTGCCCATTAGTGACTTGTCAGGGCGATGGATTTTAGTTTGTACGATAATGCTGCATCCACCTAAAGTAACGAAAGTTCTTACGTAAACTTCCTAGTAATTCCCTCTTCGTAGGTGCAGCATTACTCCTAACATTTGTTATATCAGTTTGAAACTTGTAATATTGCCGTGTCCTATTCCTGCGTTTTCAGAATCATGCGAATCAAACAGGTCCTGAGTTGGTGATGATGTTGTGCCTCCCATCTTTCACCAATAGCTGTCGGATCTAGATCTGACGCATACAAACCAAGCTTCTCCATTTTTGCAAAAAGATACCCACACTTGTTCCCTATTTACAAACAACTCCTTATCTCTCACAATCAGCCTTATCTCCTCCCCACCACATCTAGAAGGTCGTGGAAAAATCTGGCGCGATGGCCGCTGCCGGAGCCGTCCACCCCCAATCTTGGTGTTCCGTGCAATGCACGGGCATCTACGCACCGGAAATTATGTCGAACAGGGCTAGTTGTAAGCAGGCTAGCTATACAGCCATGATGATAATGACTGCAGACGGTGAGGCTGACTATGGTATGCCGAACATGGCGCCTATACTCAGGTGTCATCTCCGGCGCAGGGTCTTGTCACTTCACTGTGAGGAGCAGCGCGTAATAATTTGACCAACGGGTAGTACAGTGCTAGTACTCCTACTACTACATTGGTAGTACTACTACTAGTACTAGTAGCACCACCGTTTGGATTTAGGAGTACTACCATGTCCATCTGGATTTTAGTATTTAACTAGCAATATCTAGTAATGCATGTCACAAAAAATGTACTACTCCCTCTATAAATAAATACATGGTGTTTTATTCCTATCGGCGAGAGAAGTTAATGTTTTTTTGCTAACTAGAGTACTAATAGGATTACATGCAATGAACTAAACACTGCATGTCATGTTTGGTAGTCTCAAGTCATTGAAAGCATGCACGGCCCACATCTCTCATTGGTTGATATGTCACGAAATAAGAAATAAGGAGGGAGTTAATGCACCGTGCCTAAGTATTTTGGGATTATTTGGTTTTCATAAGGTGACTTACACAACATTTTTCTTTACATGCATTAACATTTTAATAGTTAAATCAAAGGTCAAAACTTGGCGCAAAATGCAAAGGGACCAATAAACCAGTAAACATCAAACTTCTCTCGTTTGGCCCCAACTAGAGGTCCGGTGAGATGACTATACTGTACCGGCACGGAGGGGGACGCGGCTTCATTGACTTACGGCAACTGCCTTTGGGTGAATGACACGTGGGCCCAGGGGGTAGCTGGCCCACCTATCATACAGCCAAAGGCAGGTGCAGTAGACGGCTGAGGAGTAGTATGAAATCCTACGCACCTACGCACGCTAACCAAGGGCAAGAGTGATCACTCGAATCGTAAGATCAGTTGACTAGAAGCTAAGCTAGACCCATGGAGGCAATGAGCGCGAGCATCAGCTGGCTGTGCCAGATGGTCCATGACGCCAGCCTACGGCCCGGTGATGGCCCACAAGTATAGGGGATCTATCGTAGTCCTTTCGATAAGTAAGAGTGTCGAACCCAACGAGGAGCAGAAGGAAATGATAAGCGGTTTTCAGCAAGGTATTCTCTGCAAGTACTGAAATAAGTGGTAACAGATAGTTTTGTGATAAGATAAATTGTAGCGAGCAACAAGTAACAAAAGTAAATAAAGTGCAGCAAGGTGGCCCAATCCTTTTTGTAGCAAAGGACAAGCCGGAACAAACTCTTATAATAGGAAAAGCGCTCCCGAGGACACATGGGAATATCATCAAGCTAGTCTTCATCACATTCATATGATTCGCGTTCGATACTTTGATAATTTGATATGTGGGTGGACCGGTGCTTGGGTGCTTTTCTTACTTGAACAAGCGTCCCACTTATGATTAACCTCTATTGCAAGCATCCGCAACTACAACAAAAGTATTAAGGTAAACCTAACCATAGCATGAAACATATGGATCCAAATCAGCCCCTTACGAAGCAACGCATAAACTAGGGTTTAAGCTTCTGTCACTCTAGCAACCCATCATCTACTTATTACTTCCCAATGCCTTCCTCTAGGCCCAAATAATGGTGAAGTGTTATGTAGTCGACATTCACATAACACCACTAGAGGCTAGACAACATACATCTTACAAAATATCAAACGAATACCAAATTCACATGACTACGAATAGCAAGACTTCTCCCTTGTCCTCAGGAACAAACGTAATTACTCACAAAGCATATTCATGTTCATAATCAGAGGGTAATAATATGCATATAGGATCTGAACATATGATCTTCCACCAAATAAACCAACTAGCATCAACTACAAGGAGTAATCAGCACTACTAGCAACCTACTAGCACCAATCCCGAACTTTGAGACAAGAATTGGATACAAGAGATGAACTAGGGTTTGGAGATGAGATGGTGCTGGTGAAGATGTCGATGGAGATTGCCCTCTCCCGATGAGAAGAGCGTTGGTGATGACGATGGTGATGATTTCCCCCTCCCGGAGGGAAGTATCCCCGGCAGAACAGCTCTGCCGGAGCTCTAGATTGGTTCCGCCAAGGTTCCGCCTCGTGGCGGCGGAGTCTCATCCTGAAAAGTTCCTTCTTATTCTTTTCTCATCGAAAGACTTCATATAGCAGAAGATGGACGTCGGAGACCCACCAGGGGGCCCACGAGGTAGGGGGCGCGCCCTAGGAGGGGGGCGCGCCCCCCACCCTTGTGAGCAGGGTGTGGGCCCCCTGGCCTTCATCTTTGGCGAGGATTTTTATTTATTTATTTTAAGATCTTCCGTGGAGTTTCAGGACTTTTGGAGTTGCGCAGAATAGGTCTCTAATATTTGCTCCTTTTCCAGCCTAGAATTCCAGCTGCCGACATTCTCCCTCCTTATGTAAACATTGTAAAATAAGATAGAATAACCATAAGTATTGTGACATAAAGTGAAATAACAGTCCATAATGCAATAAACATCGATATAAAAGCATGATGAAAAATGGACGTATCAACTCCCCCAAGCTTAGACCTCGCTTGTCCTCAAGCGAAAAGCCAATAACAATAAATATGTAATCATGTTTAGAGGTAGAGGCGTCGATAAAAATAAAATACGGACATGAAGGCATCATGATTATTCTCATAACAGCAACATATATAGATTTTCTCATATGATTACTTATGTTCAAGTGATGATCTATTCACAATGCAAAAGTATAAATCATAAACCTTATTGGGCTCCGACAAACTATAATCTCAGTCATTGAAGCAATTGCAATTTATCATAACATCGGGAAGAGTCTATGTCAGAGCTAAAAAGAAAGTCCACATTCTCAACTATCATTTAGTCCTTCATAATTGCTAACACTCACGTAATACTTGTGGTTATGAAGTTTTAATCGGACACAGAGAAAGATAGGGGCTTATAGTTTTGCCCCACAACCTTTTACCTCAAGGGTAATGTCAACAATAATAATTCATGCTCCCCTATATCCAATTAGATATATATATCATGTTCTTTCCAACATGCTAAGCTTGCCAAAGGATAAAATGAAAAAGGAAAGGTGAAGATCACTGTGACTCTTGCATAAGGTAGAAGATAATAATAAAAGATAGGCCCTTCGCAGAGGGAAGCAGAGGTTGCCATGCGCTTTTATGGTTGGATGCACAAAATCTCAATGCGAAAGAACGTCACTTTATATTGCCCCTTGTGATATGAACCTTTATTATGCAGTCCGTCGCTTTTATTACTTCCATATCACAAGATCATATAAAGCTTATTTCTCCCACACCAATCAATCATACATATTTAGAGCAATTTTTATTGCTTTGCACCGATGGCAACTTACTTGAAGGATCTTACTCAATCCATAGGTAGATATGGTGGACTCTCATGGCAAAACTGGTTTAAGGGTATTTGAAAGCACAAGTAGTATTTCTACTTGGTGCTGAGAATTTGGCTAGCATGAGGGGGAAAGGCAAGCTCAACAAGTTAGAGGATCCATGACAACATACTTTATCTCAGATATAAGAAAGACATAACTCATTACGTTGTCTTCCTTGTCCAACATCAACCCTTTAGCATGTCATATTTTAATGAGTGCTCCCAATCATAAAAGATGTCAATGATAATATATCTATATGTGAAAACCTCTCTTTCCTTATTACTTCCTATTAATTGCAACAATGACCAAAGCTAGGTCTGCCAACTCCCAATGACTTTTAATCATCATACTCTTTCTATGTGAAGTCATTACTCTCAATAAGATCAATATGAACTTTTTGTTTCTTTTTATTTTTTTCTCTTTTCTTTTATTCACCCAAGATCTTGGCAAAATAATCAAGCCCTTGACTCAACACTAATCTTCATTATATATAGTTCACGGACTCGATTACAAAGAGAGATCATAAAGCAAACTCAAAACTAGATCATGCCATAAACTTTATTCTACTAGATCAAGATACTACTAATAGGATCAAACTAAGAAAAAACGGTAAAGATAGGAGTTGTGATGGTGATACGATACCGGGGCACCTCCCCCAAGCTTGGCAGTTGCCAAGGGGAGTGCCCATACCCATGTGATTATATCTCCTTTGTCGGTGAAGAAGGTGGAGGTGACGGATAATCGCACATCGAGCGTAAGAGGTCCTCCAGCTTGCGAATAATGCCCTTGAGTGTGACAATATGCTCCTTCAACAAAATATTTTCTTGTGTGAGATACTTGTTTTGTATATGAGCTAACTCAATCATCTTGAAAGCTTCGATCTCAGTTGGGGTAAGAAGGTTATGATCAAGTTGAAGGATGTCTTTTGCTGTCGGAGCTTGATCCTCCATGGCCTTCTTGATCCTTTCATCCTTGTTGACCCTCGTGGGTTCTTCCCTCTTCAGATCTATCTTCATTAGCCAAGCATCGTTGTCACCATTGTTGGAGGAGGGAGACGACATGATGCCTAGCCTGGAAAACCCTGATAGAAAACAGCTCGAAACAAGAACAGAGGAGATTTGCGTGATACGGGAGTCAAAACCTTCGGGAGGTTATATAATGAATTTTTACCAACCAAAATACGTATCGTGCAAGAAAACAGAGTCTGGAAGGCACACAAGGTGCTCATGAGGTAGGGGGCGCACCCAGAGGGGTAGGGCGCGCCCACCACCCTCATGGGGCCCTCGTGTCCTTCCCGGACTGCTACTTATTTTTCTATTTTTCTAAATATTCCAAAACGGAGAAATATTGCCTTAAAAATTGTTTTGCAGTTGGTTTACTTACCGTACCACATACCTATTCCTTTTCAGAGTCTGAAACGTTCTGGGAAGTGTCCCTTATGTATTCCTTCGGGGTTACGGTTTCAATAATATTGGTTTCAACATTTATGGGATTACCTGAGATATAATGTTTGATTCTTTGACCGTTTACCACCTTCGGATTTGTGCCCTCGAAGTTGTTGATTTTTATGGCACCGGAACGATAGACCTCCTCGATAACATAGGGGCCTTCCCATTTAGAGAGAAGTTTTCCTGCAAAAAATCTTAAACGAGAGTTGTATAGCAATACATAATCACCTACATTAAACTCACACTTTTGTATCCTTTTGTCATGCCATCTTTTAACTTTTTCTTTAAACAACTTGGCATTTTCATAAGCTTGGGTTCTCCATTCATCGAGTGAGCTAATATCAAATAACCTCTTCTCACCGACAAGTTTGAAACCATAGTTAAGCTCTTTAATATTCCAATATGCCTTATGTTCTAGTTCGAGAGGTAAGTGACATGCTTTTCAATAAACCATTTTATACGGAGACATACCCATAGGATTTTTGTATGAAGTTCTATATGCCCATAATGCATCATCAAGTTTCTTAGACCAATTCTTTCTAGACCCATTAACAGTCTTTTGCAAAATTAATTTGAGCTCTATATTGCTCAACTCTACTTGACCACTAGACTGTGGGTGATAAGGAGATGCAATTCTATGATTAACATCATATTTAGTAAGCATTTTACGGAAGGCACCATGAATAAAGTGTGAACCACCATCAGTCATTAAATATCTAGGGACTCCAAACGTCGGAAAAATAACTTCTTTAAGCATTTTAATAGAAGTTTTATGATCAACACTACTAGTTGGAATAGCTTCTACCCACTTAGTAACGTAATCAACAGCAACTAGAATATGTGTGTATCCATTAGAGGCAGGAAAAGGTCCCATATAATCAAAGCCCCAAACATCAAATGGTTCAATAACAAGTGAATAATTCATAGGCATTTATTGACGTCTACTAATATTACCAATTCTTTAACATTCATCACAAGACAAGACAAACTGATGGGCATCCTTGAAGAGAGTAGGCCAATAAAAACCAGATTGCAATACCTTATGTGCAGTTCTATCTCCAGTGTGGTGTCCTCCATAAGCCTTGGAATGGCACTTGCGTAGGATCTGTTCCTGTTCATGCTCAGGTACACAACGTCTAATAACACCATCTACTCCTTTATAAAGATGTGGGTCATCCCAAAAGTAATGTCTCGGGTCATAGAAAAACTTTTTCTTTTGCTGGTATGTGAAGCTAGGTGGTATAAACTTAGCAACAATATAATTAGCATAATCATCATACCATGGAGTACTACGAGAAGTACTTATAACATTTAATTGTTCATCAGGAAAGCTATCATCAATAGGTAGTGGGTCATCAAGAACATTCTCTAACCTAGACAAGTTGTTTGCAACGGGGTTCTCAGCTCCTTTCATATCAACAATATGGAAATCAAATTCTTGTAGCAAGAGAACCCATCTAATAAGTCTAGGTTTAGCATCTTTCTTTTCCATAAGGTATTTAATAGCAGCATGATCAGTGTGAATAGTTACTTTAGAATCAACAATATAAGGTCTGAACTTATCACAAGCAAATACAACTGCTAAAAGTTCTTTTTCAGTAGTAGCATAATTTCTTTGAGAATTTTCTAGAGTCTTACTAGCATAATGAATAACATTTAATTTCTTATCAACTCTTTGCTCTAGAACAGCACCTACAGCATAATCACTAGCATCACACATAATTTCAAAGGGTAAATTCCAATCAGGTGGTTGAACAACAGGTGTAGAGACTAATGCTTTCTTAAGTATTTCAAATGCTTCTACACAATCATCATCAAAGACAAATGGTATATCTTTTTTCAATAAATTAGTCAGAGGCCGAGAAATTTTTGAGAAGTCCTTAATGAACCTCATGTAAAATCCGGCGTGACCAAGGAAACTTCTTATACCTTTGATGTCCTTGGGACATGGCATCTTTTCAATAGCATCGACCTTGGCTTTATCAACTTCAATACCTCTTTCAGAAACTTTATGCCCCAAGACAATACCTTCATTAACCATAAAGTGGCACTTTCCCCAATTCAAGACAAGATTAGTTTCTTCACATCTCTGCAAAACTTGATCAAGATTGCTCAAGCAATCATCAAATGAGGAACCATAGACGGAAAAATCGTCCATGAAAACCTCACAAATCTTTTCATAGAAGTCAGAGAATATAGCCATCATGCATCTTTGAAAGGTAGCAGGTGCATTACATAAACCAAATGGCATACATCTATAAGCAAAAGTACCAAAAGGGCATGTAAAAGTAGTCTTTGATTGATCTCTAGCCGACACAGGTATTTGAGAGAAACCAGAATAACCATCTAGAAAGCAATAGTGTGTATGTTTGCATAATCTTTCTAGCATTTGATCAATAAAAGGTAAGGGGTAATGATCTTTCTTAGTAGCTTTATTTAATTTATGAAAATCAATTACCATCCTATAACCTGTAATAACTCTTTGTGGAATCAATTCATCTTTATCATTAGGAACAACAGTAATACCTCCCTTCTTAGGGACACAATGGACCGGACTTACCCACTAACTATCAGCAACGGGATAAATTATACCTGCCTCCAGAAGCTTGAGTATTTCTTTTCTTACCACTTCTTTCATTTTAGGATTCAGACGTCGTTGAGGATCACGAACTGGTTTGGCATCTGCTTCCAAATTTATTTTATGTTGACATAGAGTGGGACTAATGCCCTTAAGATCATCAAGAGTATATCCAATAGTAGCACAATGCTTCTTCAGAGTTTTCAATAATCTTTCTTCTTCATGCTCTAAAAGATTAGCACTAATAATAACAGGATGTATGTTCTTTTCATCAAGATAAGCATATTTAAGATTATCAGGCAAAGGTTTAAGCTTAAACACGGGATCACCCTTGGGTGGAGGAGGATCCGCTAAAATTTCAACAAGCAAATTGTGTTGCAGAATAGGTTCCTATTTAAAGAATACTTCATCTATTTCCCTTCTTTCATTCATGAACATATCATTTTCATAGTCTAGCAAATAGTGTTCTAAAGGATCACTAGGAGGTACGGCAATAGAAGCAAGACCAATAATTTCATCCTTACTAGGTAATTCTTCCTCACGATGTTGTTTACTAAATTTAGAAAAATTAAACTCATGAACCATATCATCCAAGCCAATAGTAACAACATTTTTTTCGCAATCTATCCTAGCATTAACAGTGTTCAAGAAGGGTCTACCAAATATAATGGGACAAAAGCTATCTTGCGGAGAAGTAAGAACAAGAAAATCAGCATGATATTTAGTTTTCCCACAAAAGACTTCAACATCTCTAACAATTCCCATCGCTGAAATAGTATCTCTATTGGCAAGTTTAATTGTGACATCAATATCTTCTAATTCAGCAGGTGCAATTTCACGCTTGATTTCTTTATACAAGTCATAAGGTATAACACTAGCACTAGCACCCATATCACATAAGCCATGATAACAATGATCTCCTATTTTAATAGAAATAACAGGCACGCCTACCACAGGTCTATGTTTATCTTTAGCACAAGGTTTAGCAATTCTAGTAGTTTCACCTTCAAACTGAATAACATGCCCATCAATATTATCAGACAAGAGATCTTTAACAATAGCAATATTAGGTTCTACTTTAACTTGCTCAGGAGGTGTATAAGTTCTAATATTGCTTTTATGAACAACAGTTGAAGCGTTAGCATGATCCTTTACTCTAACAGGGAAAGGTGGTTTCTCAACATAAGAAGTAGGAACAATAGGATCATTATAAGTGACAGTCTTTTCTTCAACTTTAATAGGTGCGGCTACTTTTACTTCTATGGGAGGATGATATTTAAACCACTTATCCTTAGGGAGATCAACATAAGTAGCAAAAGATTCACAGAAATAAGCTACTATCTCAGAGTCAAGTCCATATTTAGTGCTAAACTTACGGAAAATATTGGTGTCCATAAAAGATTTAACACAATCAAACTTAGGTGTCATACCTGACTCCCTACCTTCGTTGAGGTCCCAATCTTCAGAGTTGCGTTTAATTCTATCCAATAAATTCAATCTGAATTCAATAGTCTTCATCATAAAAGAGCCAGCATAAGAAGTATCGAGCATGGTTTGATTATTATGAGAAAGCCGAGCATAAAAACTTTGCATAATTATTTCTCATGAGAGCTCATGATTGGGGCATGAATATAACATTGATTTAAGCCTCCCCCGGGCTTGAGCGATGCTTTCTCCTTCGCGAGGCTAGAAATTATATATATAATTGCGATCACGATGAACAAGATGCATAGGGTAATACTTTTGATGAAATTCCAATTTCAATCTTTTATAGTTCCATGATCTCATATCGTCACATAGCCTATACCATATCAATGTGTCTCCCTTCAAAGATAAAGGGAAGACCTTCTTCTTAGCAACATCATCGGGTATACCTGCAAGCTTAAATAATCCACAAACTTCATCCACATATATTAAGTGCTCGTCAGGATGCTTTGTTCCATCTCCTGTAAAAGGGTTAGCTAGCAATTTTTCCATCATACCCGAAGGAAATTCAAAAGGAGTTTCATTGTCAATAGGTTCAGTAGGTTGAGGAGCAACTCTTTCCTCTACTGGACGGGGTGAAGATACCCCGAACAAGCCCCTTAGAGAATTACTTTCCATAGTAACAAGTGACAGTAAATTTCAGCACACTATATAAATTTTTCCTTACCAAATTCCACCTACCAAAGGCGCTACACTCCCCGGCAACGGCGCCAGAAAATAGTCTTGATGACCCACAAGTATAGGAGATCTATCGTAGTCCATTCAATAAGTAAGAGTGTCGAACCCAACGAGGAGCAGAAGGAAATGATAAGCGGTTTTCAGCAAGGTATTCTCTGCAAGTACTGAAATAAGTGGTAACAGATAGTTTTGTGATAAGATAAATTGTAGCGAGCAACAAGTAACAAAAGTAAATAAAGTGCAGCAAGGTGGCCCAATCCTTTTTGTAGCAAAGGACAAGCCGGAACAAACTCTTATAATAGGAAAAGCGCTCCCGAGGACACATGGGGATATCATCAAGCTAGTCTTCATCACATTCATATGATTCGCGTTCGATACTTTGATAATTTGATATGTGGGTGGACCGGTGCTTGGGTGCTTTTCTTACTTGAACAAGCGTCCCCCTTATGATTAACCTCTATTGCAAGCATCCGCAACTACAACAAAAGTATTAAGGTAAACCTAACCATAGCATGAAACATATGGATCCAAATCAGCCCCTTACGAAGCAACGCATAAACTAGGGTTTAAGCTTCTGTCACTCTAGCAACCCATCATCTACTTATTACTTCCCAATGCCTTCCTCTAGGCCCAAATAATGGTGAAGTGTTATGTAGTCGACGTTCACATAACACCACTAGAGGCTAGACAACATACATCTTATCAAAATATCAAACGAATACCAAATTCACATGACTACTAATAGCAAGACTTCTCCCTTGTCCTCAGGAAAAAACGTAATTACTCACAAAGCATATTCATGTTCATAATCAGAGGGGTAATAATATGCATATAGGATCTGGACATATGATCTCCCACCAAATAAACCAACTAGCATCAACTACAAGGAGTAATCAACACTACTAGCAACCTACTAGCACCAATCCCGGACTTTGAGACTAGAATTGGATACAAGAGATGAACTAGGGTTTGGAGATGAGATGGTGCTGGTGAATATGTTGATGGAGATTGCCCTCTCCCAATGAGAGGAGCATTGGTGATGACGATGGTGATGATTTCCCCCCACCAAGGTTCCGCCTCGTGGCGGCAGAGTCTCGTCCCGAAAAGTTCCTTCTTATTTTTTTTCTCATCGAAAGACTTCATATAGCAGAAGATGGACGTCAGAGACCCACCAGGGGGCCCACGAGGTAGGGGGCGCGCCCTAGGAGGGGGGCGCGCCCCCCACCCTCGTGAGCAGGGTGTGGGCCCCCTGGCCTTCATCTTTGGCGAGTATTTTTCTTTATTTATTTTAAGATGTTCCATGGAGTTTCAGGACTTTTGGAGTTGCGCAGAATAGGTCTCTAATATTTGCTCCTTTTCTAGCCCAGAATTCCAGCTGCCGGCATTCTCCCTCCTTATGTAAACCTTGTAAAATAAGAGAGAATAGCCATAAGTATTGTGACATAAAGTGAAATAACAGTCCATAATGCAATAAATATCGATATAAAAGCATGATGCAAAATGGACGTATCACCCGGCACCGAGGAACGTCTCCAGGTAGTATTTCTTGGGGCTGCTAGGGCGAGGGGCCGCTTGGACGACAGCTTCGTCTCCTTGTTCGACGAGGTCCTCGTCGGTTTCCTCGACAAGTTCAGTGTCGTCAAGAAGCTTGCGGACGACTTTGATGTAAGCCTCCAGCCGACGCGCCCAGGCTCTGCGATGCCCGGCACCCTCAACGGCCACTATGGTGACAACCTCTTTGACGCACTGGTGGCCCTGTGACTGCCTGCCGTCGCGCCGGAGAATGTCCACCTCGAGGTCGCGCTCGCCGCGTAGCGCCTGGTGCAGCAAGACACCATCGACATAATCACCCACGTCTATGCGCAAATCGTCCACGAGGACTACTACATGCAAGGGGAGGACGATAGGACGCTGGCCTTCTTGGACCGCAGGGCAACCTTGGACAGCACTGTTCAGAAGCACGTTGAGCTCGCCGCCAACGCCGCTGCTCCTCACACGTCGGTTGGTGACCCGGCGCACTAGGGCGTGAGGATGTCGTTGATGGATCCGTATGTATTTTTATCTTTCCGTTAAATCCATGTAGTAGTATATGATACTACAGTAATTATCTTACCTTTTGCATCAACTTCATAATTTTCGTACGTACTCCATGCATGAACGGCGCCAGAACCAAACTTCTCATTACTCTAGGCAAAATCGTTATTTTCTATCTATCGGTCGCGCCATGGAGCAGAACCAAATTTTACAAGTTACGAGTTCAAAAGGAAAAGCCTGCCGTGTTCGCGTCGCACCCCCACACAGTTGGTTCGGCACGCCGCTCAAGCGGGAATGCGTGTGGTGTTGCATTTTCACTTACAAGTGGGACCACGGTTGAGCAAACCGACTATCGGCAAACCCCCACCCCGCCCACCGCGCGATGGCTGAGAAAATAGGAGGGAGAAGAGATGGTTGTAGCACGGACTCCAAGAAAATTGGTGTCGGATGGGACTCGTGTGGGTGGCGTGTGCCATACTGCTAGATGTGAATGCTAGTTATGGCACATGCCACCCCACCATATCGAGCCTATATCGAGGTACGTAGAACAAATTTCCTGCAATCCGTGCTCAGCCCTCCTCTATCTCTCTTCTCAGCCAGCCAGCGGACGCGCGGAGCCCATCGTCTGTTTGCTCACATGCAGCCCCACATGTCAGTGAAAACGCAAGAGGACCCACTGAACCTGCACATCTTTCACCTCGACGTGCTGGTGATGAAAAACAAATCCAATAAAGATCTTCGGTGGCCGCTTTTGGAGTTACTCAAGAGTAGTAAGATTCTATTTACAGTTTAACCCAAGATGCACATCTCGTGGCTTCAACTACCGCTCTATTTTCTTTCATGACACGACCTGGATGTTGGATGTCCCACGTGTCGGCAAAAGGAGAAGAACCCGACCAAATCTTCGGTTGTGCTCTCGGATTAGACTAGTTGTGCTAACTTAAAAATTTTATTGTGTACTCCCTCCGTTCCAAAATACTTGACTTCCATTTGTCCAAAAATGGATGTACCTATACACTAAAACATGTCTAGATACATATATATTTTGACAAATAGAAGGCATGTATTGTGCAACGGAGGGAGTAGAATGGATGCAAGTTTTGTATGGGGAAGAAGAGTACATCCATATATTGATAGAGCACAATTTAGTAGATGTTCTATCACTTTTAGCTAGCACAGAGGCTAGGGATGAGATTAGTGCACTTGTTGATACTCCTACTAGAATAGAGGCTAGACATGAGACTAGATGCGAGGAAGCAACGTCTACTTCTTTACACTCGAAGAAGAAAGAAGCACGCAAGACCTAGCCTCCGCAGATCAACAATGAATGCATTTAAAAGGCACTAATCCAACTTACAGGAGTAGTAAAATGTATTCTTGTGGTTCTTGTTTTCTTTGGTCTTGCTTTTCTAGTCAAAATTATCGTTGGAGTTCGTGCAAAACGGAGGTCCGTTTGGGGTCATGCGTTGGAGTTGGCCTTACAAGTGGGATCGCAGTTAAGGAAATCGACTATCGGCAAACCCCCACCTCGCCAGCCGCGCGATGGATGAAGTTAGAGAAACGACGAGGTTGAAGAGATTGCTCTAGCACGGACTCCAAGAAATAATATGGTGTCAGATGGATGTCGTGGTGGTGGCGTGTGCCGCACTCCTGGACGTGAATGCTTGTTCTGGCCCATGCCACCCTACTACTCCTACTACTTACTCCTACTATATAGTACTAGTATCGAGGATTCGAGGTGCTGGTTACGTACAGCGAACACATTGACATATGGCTACAGTAAAAACACCCGCCCGACGCGCGAAGCATGCGAAGCTAGTACAAATAGTGTACTACTATTGTTGATTGGCCTCATCCGATAACCTATTGCAATGCACGTACAATTATGTATTCGGAAAATATTTTTTTGCCTCGTCGCACCACTCACTCAGAGAAGCGACTCGAAAGCCATTCATAAATTTAGTAAGTTTATCATAGGCATATCATTTTATTACATACAACAGGTCATCAACCCACATCGACAACAAGAATACATTATAAATACTAAAGTTTTCACCACACAACAAATAACAAGCAATGGAATGAACTTCAACTCAACCATTCCTCGGTGTTGGAAACGCTTGCTTTGAATCACAAGTGATTCTCTAGGACGGGCCATCGATTGTCGATCTGGAAACCAACGCAGGACTGATCATCCAAGCTGAAGCGGCCTACTATATCAGTACCAGGGTAGGGAACCACCCAAATGTCCGAGGTATAGACACAGTTGCTTCTCATAAATGGTACTAGTAACGTTGTGTCAACAGCAGTTGGATCGCCTTTCACCATCATCAGATAGTTTTTTCCAAGGAAGAGCGAGTTTTGTCCAAGACTATCAATTCTGTACCAGGGAGAAGGAGTTGGCGCTAGCACACTAGTATCCATCCCGAATACCATGCAACGGGTGTTGGAATATGCCCGGAGAGTGCGACCATGGGAGACTACACCTGCATCCTTAGCAGTAATATCATCAGTGGGCTGTATACACACAAGAAGAGGTGATCCATCGGAATTAGTTGCCAGGTGCCACAAAGTATATGGGCGCTGGTCATCCTCATGCTCGTGATCATCACCATCGTCATCTCCCCCTTGGTTATAAAATTTTTCAAGTATAGGTGGTGGGATGTTCACAGGACCTTGGAAACACAAGGAGAAGGTTAATTAGTAAAGGGAAACTTGCTAACCCACATGCATGTGGATGAAACAATTATAATTACGGTGGAAGACAAACGTACCGAAACTATGAGGATCCCATGCAAAAACAGTGCCACGAGTGGTGGTAGCAAACACAAGGCCCTCGTATTGAATTGCATCACAGTACTCATCCGTGTACAGAAACTGATTTTTGAGCAATATCCATCGAGTCAAACCACTAAGGACGGCAACAAGCTTGTCGAAGATAGCAACAACTTGATAGTTGTTGTAATTCCAAGAGCGGTTGGGAACTCGACAAATTGCTATCTTCCGTAGAAGATAGTCACCATGATCGTATTTGAACGTGCGTACAATACCGGTGTGCTCAACCTCTGGGCAGTCTGCTGAGATTTTTGGAAGTGGAACCCGGTCACGAGTGTACACATTCACAAGTTCCCACTCGCAGTTGGACCCAATGTAAACAACCCAATCTCCATTTGTACCCGCCCAAGCCTTGCCCGCAAGCGATGGCATCTTAACATCATACGTGTCATTATCAAGCGGCATCAACTTGCACAGGGCGAGGCCTCCGTCGTGTCGGCGCCAGTCATCAGGGTCACGGCGAAGAAGATAGGGGAGATCAAACCGCTCCTTGACTCTTGGGTTCTTTGTAATGATGTTATTAGTTGATTCGAAAATGGGCTTGAACGAACCTGCCATGCTAGCCAAGGTGATGACGTCGCACCGATCAACGAGTTCCTCCACCACGTCATCTTTCAAATTGGGGCAAGAATAACGGGGTCGTTTCCGGCCTGTTCCCTCCATGGAGAAGACGATCGAACAATGGCAGAAGAAAGGGTGAAGGGCTGAAGGAAAATGGAGGAGGGAGAGGAAGAGCGTGCGACAATAGTTCCAAATTGAGAGGGAAAGGCGAAGAGTCGGTGGACGGTTGCGAGTTTGCCACGGTTCAGGAAGAGGCGCCCCGGCCTACACGTCCGTTCAGAAATACTCCACTACTCGCCGTCGTCTCACTGATATGTTGGAACGGGACCACATGTCAACAAAACATGGTGTGTAATTTCTCGTGCAAAATGCAATCTGGCTGCGTTGGCGCGAGGTGCCGCATTAGTAATCATCCTTTATTTTTTTTAATGGCGTGCCGATCAGTTTTGAAGCACGACTAACTGGTACTGTACGCAGAGAAAATATAAACTACTCTACCACTACTCCACCTCCGGTACTAGTAGTATAAAAAAGATATATAGGCTGGAGCTTGAGCGCTTTCTTGCTAAGGGCTGCCCACTTGCTTCTCACACTACCACCATCTCTCCAGGTCTAAAAAAGACGGCCCCTCTCTCCCTCCTCACCGGTGGTCACAGATCTGCCGGGGAAGAAAGGGATGTGCAGCGTTGACGCACTCGTCATCAGCGAGCGAGGTCACGCACTCATGACAAGGCCGTCCTCTCAGACCTATCGCCTGCGCGGGATGGCCTCCGTCCCCAAGCTCGCTGTCGTAGTGTGTGCGGAGGACGACGACCATGAGCGAAGCCACTTCCCGCCGACCCTCAGGTATGCTACCTCTTTTCGAACCATAACCTTGTTCTATTGCCCCACTTGCCACGTCGTTGCATGTGGATCTTTTTCCACTCCACCATCTTCCCAATTTGCTATCCTCTGCTCTGCTGGCCACGCAGACGAAAACCATAATTTTCACTATTAAAGGAAACCCTACTTCATGCAGATTAATCCATGTCTGGGTTGAATAAGGAAAGGAAGGGAGACTGTACTGTCCAAGAGAGTAGGCATCGAACCCGCATCTAGGTTGAAAAGGGGAAACTCAGTAGCTAAGGAACGAGTCTCGTGTCTCTTGGTTGAAGAAGGGTAGAAAGGCATGACAACGCAATAGAGAATGACCAGGTTGTATAGGAAAAAGGTGGCTAAAGAGAACAAAAATGGGACGTAATCCACATATGCTGCATGGATATTTGTTGCTCCAGGCAACCATACCTCCGTCACCACTCTGCGTCTGTGGAGGTACATCGTACTGGTGCGCCCACTGTCCGAATGGGCCTACCATGCTCTTATTGCCACTTTTTTTGATGTTAGTATAACGGTAGCAGTCAAGTCAAGCAATGCTACTGCTAAAGTGATGCCACATTTAACTAATGCCGCTCTCAGTCTAATGCCACCAATAAATTTAAGCAATGCCATTTAATGTCACTGGATTATTTCAGGGTTACCTGTTGATTGTGGATGTATTAAAGATTTTTCAGCTAAGGCATTCCAATGCTGTTGCACAGCCAGTATACCAACGATGAAACTTGTTACTACCTTCAGATTTTTGCACTATTAATGCTTATAGATTACATACCTCACTTTCATGAGATAAGTTAATTTTTTTGTACAGTGTCACCAAAATGCCAAGGCGTTGATGTCATTTTATTTTGGTTAAACTGCACAGACAATTATGAAGACAAGAGGAAAGGTCAAGAGTGGGCACCTCCTCCTCCGGCTGTTCTCTTGATTCCTTCGATCAAGTTTTTATGTTTGATCGATTATCAAGATTGGGATAGCAATTTTTAAGGTCCCCCCGAGTTCGAAATGATATTTACCTTGGAGGTACGTGGTTTGCAATTTTTTTATACTGTCATTAGTTAATAATGCTAGTTACCTTCAGACTTTTGTATTTGGTTTAATGCTCATGCACAGCTAGTATACCAATGCTGAAACTTGTTACCTTTACATTTTGTATTGTTAATTCTTATAGAAACCTTCCAGTGCTAGAGTTTATTGAAATCTGTTCAGTAAAACCATTGTACTGTACCCTGTAATAAACTAACTACTCTACTGTTGCACTAGCCACTGGATTAGTGTATATTTGTAGTATTCGAATGGTGTTGCATTAGCAAATGGACATAAATAAAGTGTGGCAAGCTTTCCCAGATATGTGCTCAAGAAAACTACTACCTGTTTTTCTAAATACTAGACGTTTGGGTACTTTAAGTTGAACCGTGAAAATGTCTTATATTAAGGAACAAATGGTGTAGAGTTCACTCAAATTATCCCCATTGAGGGAGTCCTGGATTAGGGGGTCTCCGGACAGCCGGACTATATCCTTTGGCCAGACTGTTGGACTATGAAGATACAAGATGGAAGACTTCGTCCCGTGTCCGGATGGGACTCTACTTGGCGTGGAAGGCAAGCTAGGCAATACGGATGTGTATATCTCCTCCTTTGTAACCAACCTTGTGTAACCCTAGCCCCCTCCGGTGTCTATATAAACCGGAGGGCTTTAGTCCGTAGGACAACATACAATCATACCATAGGCTAGCTTTTAGGGTTTAGCCTCTCCGATCTCATGGTAGATCAACTCTTGTACTACTCATATCATCAAGAATAAATCAAGCAGGACGTAGGGTTTTACCTCCATCAAGAGGGCCCGAACCTGGGTAAAACATCGTGTCCCCTGCCTCATGTTACCATCCGCCTTAGACGCACAGTTCAGGACCCCCTACCCGAGATCCGCCGGTTTTGACACCGACATTGGTGCTTTCATTGAGAGTTCCTCTGTGTCGTCGCCATTAGGCTTGATGGCTCCTTCAATCATCGGTAGCGATGCCGTCCAGGGTGAGACTTTTCTCCCTGGACAGATTTTTGTATTCGGCGGCTTCGCACTGCGGGCCAACTCGCTTGGCCACCTGGAGCAGATTGAAAGTTATGCTCCTGGCCATCAGGTCAGGTTTGGAAGCTTAAACTACACGGCCGATATCCGCGGAGACTTGATCTTCGACAGATTCGAGCCCCTGCCGAGTGCGCCACACGAACTCGATGACCATGATTTAGCCCCACCATCTGACAGTGTTCAGGAAATAGCACCGGCAACTACTCCGACCTTCAATTCGAAGCCAATCACGCCATCTAGGGACAGGTGGATAGACCCCGCCACGGAGGCCAAACTCTCAGCGGCGATTGAGCCGAGGATCGACCTTACCCTTCATGGGAGCCGTGACGCCGAACTACTGGATTCTTCCCTGGCCACGGACTCCGAACCGCCTGCGCCCGTGCCTATCGAATCCGACTGGGCGCCGATCATGGAGTTTACCTCCGTGGATATCTTTCAGCACTCGCCCTTTGGCAACATACTGAACTCATTAAGGTCTCTTTCCTTGTCAGGAGAGTCCTGGCCAAACCATGTCCAGCAGGATTGGGATGCGGATGACGAAGAAATTCGTTGCCCACCCACCACCCACTTAGTAGCCACTGTCGACGATTTAACCGACATGCTCGACTTCGACTCCGAAGACATCGACGGCATGGACGACGATGCAGGAGGCGAACAAGAACAACTGCCCACAGGGCACTGGACAGCCACCTCATCATATGACATATATATGGTGGACACACCCAAAGAAGGCAATGGTGACGGGACAACAGAGGATGACCCTCCAAGAAGCAACCCAAGCGCCGACGTCAGTGGCGCCGCTCTAAGTCCTGCCAGGGCAAAAGCGGTGATACCGGCACCGGAGATAATAGCGCTCCGGATAGTGCCGAAGACAACGACAATCCCCTCAAGCAAGATTTAGAGCAGGAGGATGGAGAAACCAGACCTCCCGAGAGAGCGGCGGATGGAGAGGCGGTTACATGCCTCCCTTCGAAGACGAGGCAAGCCTCGACGACGACGAATTCATCGTGCCTGAGGATCCTGTCGAACAAGAGTGCTTCAAGCGTCGGCTTATAGCCACGGCAAATAGCCTTAAGAAAAAGCAGCAGCAGCTTCAAGCTGATCAAGATTTGCTAGCTGACAGATGGACTGAAGTCCTTGTGGCCGAGGAATATAAACTTGAACGCCCCTCCAAGAGTTACCAAAGTGCAGGTTGCTACCCTGACTGGAGGAGGAAGCACCAAAACCTACATCCCCGGCGTATGCGCGGCTGATCAGCCACCTCGTGGCCGCGACAGAGAGGCATTCAAGCCAAAAGCTCAGCCCGCACCTCGACGCCATTCAAATAAAAAGGCATGGGGAAATACGCCAGACCTGCTAGACGTATTGGAGGACAAAGCAAAACACGCAAGATCGATCTACGGATCAAGAGGGCGCGCCACTATGCGAGACGATAATCATCACGCCGGATACAGTAAAAGTAAGTCCGGCAGGGCCGAACACAGCTGGCAAGACTCATTTGAGTTGCATCGTGATATAGCCCAGTATAGAGGCGTCGCGCGCCCCCTATGCTTCACAGACGAAGTAATGGATCATCAAATCCCAGAGGGTTTCAAACCCGTAAATATAGAATCATACGACGGCACAACAGATCCTGCGGTATGGATCGAGGATTTCCTCCTGCACATCCACATGGCCCACGGTGATGATCTACACGCCATCAAATACCTCCCACTCAAGCTCAAAGGACCAGCTCAGCATTGGCTCAATAGCTTGCCAGCAGAATCCACTAGTTGTTGGGAAGATCTGGAAGCCGCATTCCTCGACAACTTCCAGGGCACTTATGTGTGACCACCAGATGTCGATGACTTAAGTCACATAATTCAGCAGCCAGAGGAATCGGCCAGGCAATTCCGGACATGGTTCCTAACAAAGAAAATCAAATCGTCGACTGTCCGGATGCAGAGACCCTAGCAGCTTTTAAGCACAACATCCGCGACGAGTGTCTCACCCGGCACCTTGGCTAGGAAAAGCCGAAATCTATGGCAGCCCTCACGACACTCATGACCCGCTTTTGTGCGGGAGAGGACAGCTGGCTGGCTTGCAGCAATAATATATCAAAGAACCATGGTACTTCGGATACCAAGGACGGCAATGGCAGGTCACGTCGCAACAAACATAAGCGTCGCATCAACAACGACAATACCGAGGATACGGCAGTCAATGTCGGATTCAAAGGCTCTAAACCCGGTCAGTGGAAAAAGCCATTCAAAAGAAGCACTCCAGGCCCGTCCAGTTTGGACCGTATACTCTGGTACGGCCAATACGCTAGGGGCTTAAGCATACCCCAATATACGGCGTGAGAAGTCTGAACACTTTCGACAGTGCAGCACCCCGAACTTATAGCATTATATGCATCAGCTCTGAATCATGTCTTGGGTCAATAGTTGGGTTTTCCCGGCTCCCATGTTTTGGTACCTTACGTTCCGCTATATCGGCTAAGGTAGCACTGGGAGAACTACTGCGATTGTGCCCCGGTTCTGCTGGGCTAAGCACCTCAGTAGAGAAAGCTAAAACTGACTCTCATGATAAGGCGAGAGACTGGTCATTGTTCGAGAGGTTTTGAGTCCCTAAAGACTTATGCCGCTTAGAGCGAGGAGTCGGCTCTGCCCGGCTTAAGGCGTGTATAGCGCCCCGAATTCGGCCTTCCGAATACTAGGGGGGGCTTCGCCGAAATTTAAAATTATAAAATTATATGGCTAAGTGAGAGTGATAAAGCATTATAGTCTGATTGCCTTGTTTGTTGTGCTGAGCACCTCCATTAAAGGACCCAAAAATGGGAACAAGAGCGCTCAGGTTTATCCCGAACACCCCAGCACACGTGGCATGGGGGCAGAAGCCGATGACTGGCCATCTCTCAGATTTGATAAACAGCCGCACAGAAGGTAATATTTTAAATTCAAACAAGCGTTGCATAGCGCATATGAACAAGTTTTCATAATACAGGATCACACGTGCAAGTTTATTCAAATATTACATCTTTCGCACACTCATCCGCTACAAGACGGGCACCCTTTAGGACATCCTCATAATACATCTCGGGGTGGCGATGCTCCTTGACCTGCGGCGGCCCCTCCTTCACCAGCTTCATGGTGTCCATCTTGGCCCAGTGCACCTTCGCACGGGTGAAAGCCCGGCGTGCACCTTCGATGCAGACGGACCGCTTGATGACTTCCAGTCGTGGGCAGGCATCCACAAGCCGCCTCACCAGGCCGAAGTAGCTGTTGGGAAGGGTGTCGCCGGGCCACATTCGGACTATAAAGCCCTTCATGGACTGTTCGGCCGCCTTGTGCAGCTCGACCAGTTGCTTTAGCTGGTCGCTCAGAGGCATCGGGTGTTCGGTCCTAGTATACAGAGACCAAAACAGCTTCTCCGTTGAGCTTCCCTCCTCGGCCTGGTAAAACCTTGCGGCATCCCACACGCTGTGGGGCAAATCTGCGAATGCTCCTGGAGAGCTCCGGATTCGGGTAAGTAAAAAGTAATTTACTCTCACATGCTTGCTTTGCATATTGAATGCCTTACCCGTCGCTATCTTCCTCATCGCCTCAATATCCTGGAGGGCCTTTTGGGCTTCAGCCTTTGCATTCTTTGCGCTCTCGAGGGCCGCGGCAAGCTCGGACTCTCGGGTCTTCGATGCAAGCTCCAAAGCCTCGTGTTTCTTCACGAGAGCCTGGAGCTCTTGTAGCACCTCGCCCACCCGTGCCTCTTGCCTTTCCCGCTCGGTGCACTCCTTGGCCGCTTTGTTTTCGGCCTCGGACAGCGCTTGCTTCAGGGTCGCCACTTCGGTCGTGGCCCCTGGCACATTCATGATGATCCTGTCATTTCGCAATCGCATATTTTTTGTATATATATATAGACAGGGTATTACTTACCTTTGTTCTCTTCGAGCTACCTCTTGGCAAGGCCGAGCTCTTTCTCGGACCCCTCGAGGTCCTGCTTCAGTGCGGCGACCTCCGCAGTCAGTGCGGCAGAGGTCAGTAGCGAAGCCTGCATACGCATATAGACATACATATATTAGACTCCTGCAGATATTATTTGATCCTCTATTTGGCTTTTCTTTGTGAACGCCAAACAAAGCATCAAGGGCTACTGTCTATGTGGTAATATTTTTCCTATATTTTAAACACTTACCTCAAAGCCTGTTAGAAGGCTGGCACAGGCTTCAGTCAGTCTGCTCTTGGCAGACTGAACCTTCTTGATCATCGCACGCATAATAGTGCGGTGCTCTTCGTCGATGGAAGCGCCATGAAGCGCTCCCAGCAGGTTGTCCGGTGCCTCTGGATGGACAGAGGTCACCGGCACGGGCGTCTTGCCCCTTTTGGAAGGAGGCCGCCTGCCCGAATCCAGAACCACTGGAGGTTCTGGTGCGGTGTTCGGCTGAGGGCCGAACTCGGAGCCCTAGGGAGCCTTACTCCCTTTGCTCCTGCAGTCCAGAAGGTCGCCTTGAGGCACCTCCGGGACTGTCTCCCCTTAACCCGGCGCCTCTTGAGACAATACCTCGGCATTGTCCGTAGGGCAAGGGGAGGAGGCGGTCGGAAGTGGATCGCAATCCATATCCGACGAGCCCAAGGAGTCATCCGACGAGGATACATCGATACAGGCTCGGGGCGGTCTGCATAATCATATTCGGCGTTAGGAGAAGTAGTGCAACAAAGGTATGCTATGAGTTACTCTGGTATCCGAATACTTACGACTTCGCCAGGGGCTTGGCCCTGAGCAGCCACTCGTCTTCGTCTTCGGCGGCGGTGGTGGAGCAGTCCAGAAGGAGAGTCCTTCCCTTCTCGGACCCTTCGCCCCCCCCCCCCCGGTTGGGGTGGCCTTCCTTTTCTTGTCTCCCCCGACTGGAGGGGGAGCATCTTCATCTTCCTCCTCGTCTTCGTGGGAGGAGTGCGTCAAGGAGTCATCGGACGATGAGTCCGATACCACCTGGCACAGGGAACTCTTTCGGGTTCCCTTGGCCTTCTTCTTGGTCTTCTCCGGCACCTTGTAAGGAGCCGGAGTCAGCATCTCCGTCAGGAGAGCGTCCGCAGTGTCTTCGGGCAGAGGGGCCGGACAGTCGATCTACTCTGATGCCTCCACCTAGTCCTGTCAAAGGCATGGGAGCTCAGACCCCGCACGTGGTTAAGCTATGGGAAGTAAATATCCCACCAGATGTACAGAACTTACCGGATTCGCAGGGCGCTTCGCGCTTAGCCCGCGGTCCTCGGTGAGAGAGGGAGGGACCTCAGCACCCTCCAGATGTCTTTGTGCGTCGTGCCGAAGAGCTCGCTTAGAGTCTGGTGCTGGGCTGGGTCGAACTCCCGCAAGTTAAACCCCATTATTGACACGGGAGGATCCGGCAGAAGAGCATGACCTGGACTATGTTGACAAACTTGAGCTTCTTGCTTGTCATATTCCGGATACACTTCTGGAGTCCGTCCAGCTCCACCGATGAACCCCGGGACAGGCCCTTCTCCTTCCAGGAAGTGAGCCGCGTGGGGATTCCGGATCGAAACTCGGGGGCCGTCACCCAGTTGGTGTCGCGCGGCTCGATGATGTAGAACCACCCCGATTATCCCTTTATGGTCTCCATGAAGGAGCCCTCGAGCCATGCAACATTGGGCATTTTGCCCACCATGGCCCTGCCGCATTCCGTTTGTTGGCCACCTACAACCTTCGGCTTGATATTGAAGGTCTTCAGCCACAGGCTGAAGTGGGGCCGGATGCGGAGGAAAGCCTCACACACGATGATATATGCCGAGATGTTGAGGATGAAATTTGGGGCCAGATCATGAAAGTCCAACCCATAATAGAACATGAGGCCGCAGATGAACGGATCGAGGGGAAACCCCAGTCCGCAGACGAAGTGGGGAAGGAAGACCACCCTCTCGTGAGGTTCTGGGGTAGGGATGACCTGCCCCATGGCTGGCAGCCGGTGCGCGATATCCGCGGCTAAGTATCCGGCTCCGTGTAGCTTTTTGATGTGCCCCTCCGTGACGGAGGAGGCCATCCACTTGCCTTCCACTCCGGACATGTTTGGAGAAAGTTGAGGAGAAGGATGCGGACTTGGGCGTTGGAGCTCGAGTGCGCGAGAATGGATGAGCAAGGAGGAAGAAGGCATGGGTAGAAAAAGGTAAAACCTTATCCCTTTATAAGGGCGGACAAAACTAAGCGCCCCCACTAGCCTGGTAAAACTCGCTTATCCCCCAAGCACTGTAATTGATGGCACAGTTGGGTTACCCACACCCCTATTGATGAGAATCCCGTAATAAGGGGGACATGATCTCTGCTTTGACAAGACGTGTCAAGAAACCGCCTCACGTTATGTGCGGGGCTGGTTAAAGAAAAACGGTTCGAATAATCACCAGGCCATGGCATGATGTCATGTTGCCAAAACGTGTCAGCATATTAGATTTGTGGAAATATTATTCTCTCTACGGTGGTATGTGGAACTTATTTTGCAGGGTCGGACACTATCTTTGTATTCAAACTCATTCTTTGGTGTATTCGGAAGAGGAACCCGCCTTGCAATGTCGAAGGCAATAACTGCGCGCCGAACTCATCGTCATTGAAGCCTGGTTCAGGGGCTACTGAGGGAGTCCTGGATTAGGGGGTCTCCGGACAGCCAGACTATATCCTTTGGCCAGACTATTGGACTATGAAGATACAAGATGGAAAACTTTGTCCCGTGTCCGGATGGGACTCTACTTGGCATGGAAGGCAAGCTAGGCAATACAGATGTGTATATCTCCTCCTTTGTAACCGACCTTGTGTAACCCTAGCCCCCTCCGGTGTCTATATAAACCGGAGGGCTTTAGTCCGTAGGAAAACATACAATCATACCATAGGCTAGCTTTTAGGGTTTAGCCTCTCTGATCTCGTGGTAGATCAACTCTTGTACTACTCATATCATAAAGAATAAATCAAGCAGGACGTAGAGTTTTACCTCCATCAAGAGGGCCCGAACCTGGGTAAAACATCGTGTCCCCTGCCTCCTGTTACCATCCGCCTTAGACGCACAGTTCGGGACCCCCTACCCGAGATCCGCCGGTTTTGACACCGACATTGGTGCTTTCATTGAGAGTTCCTCTATGTCGTCGCCATTAGGCTTGATGGATCCCTCAATCATCGGTAGCGATGTCGTCCAGGGTGAGACTTTTCTCCCTGGACACAGAAAGATTGGATAGTCACTTCATGGACTGCAGAAAAGTAGTATTGTACTATTTATTGGCCAACACTAGGTGCTTCATTGCTTTGGTCTGATTATACAATGGGCATCATTTTGCCTAAGTTAAAGTTTGTATTCCGAAAATAGTCTCGCGGTGTGATCGAGAGAAGACCAAATCATATTGCAGTGGATGTTCCTCCATCATGTGTGGTTCATTCTCATGGTTCCAGCTATTGGTGAAACCACTTATGTTTGCAAGAGGAATTGTAGACTTCACAAACAAATTTGTCTTTCAGTCTGTACTGAATGTTGGCCAAGAGAAGCATCCATGTTAGTAGGAAGAACAGATGTTTTTTCTAGATCTTTGCTTTTGGAGCTACATATTTGTATATGATCTCTGAATCATTGAGATGCATTAACATATTGATCTTATGTATGGGAATCGTACTAGTTAGTTTTAGTTGCGGCGCAAGATCCGAAGTGGTTGATCTTTGCTTTTGGAGTTACATATTTGTATATGATCTGTGAATCATTGAGATGCATTAACAGTTACTTATTTCTGTTCGCTCAGTGTTTACAAGTTACTGATCGGTCACTAGCTAGCCTACAAATGCGCTCCTGGCAGTTTTATTTGCGACGCAAGATGCGAAGTGGCAGTTTTTTGAATAAAAATGCCTACCTATGAAGAAACTGACAAGCTACACTATCATCCTACACGGATAAAAATGCCTACCTCTGAAGAAACTGACAAGCTACACTATCGATCCTACACGGATAAATGGCGGATCACGCACATACTACCTCCTTTCCAGTTTGCAGGGCTCAATTCAAGAAATGACCTACTCGATCCTACACGAATAAATAGCGGATCACGCACGTACTAGTGCCTCCTTTCCGGTTTGCAGGGCTTAATTCAAACCTCTCACCAACCAAGGTACTCCCTCCGTCCGGGTTTATTAGTCCCGTGAGCAAAGCAGCAAGACCAAGGCATGGCAATAATTAACGGCATGCAGAAGTTTAAGCCTAATTAATTCCAGCGATTTAAGTGGTTGCATGTGTGCCCTCGGCTGCGACACGTTGCATGCTTCTTCGCGTACTGCCTGCGAGCGATTCTGAGTGCCTGCATGCAGCCGGCCATAATTAAGGCAGCTAACTGATGCGAAAAAAGATACGCTTTAATTGTTGCGGGCTTTTTAAATCTATGGAATCATTATTGACAAGGATGGAGATGATTCGAGTGCACTCGTTTGACCGTCATGCCGGCGTGCGACCCAGACGGGACGGGACGGCACAGTCATAATTTTAGTTTCTCTAGTTTTCCACGGCAAGCTGGTGTGCTAAGCCATTATGCATTGAATTCCGATGACCGTCGCGCTACCTTCCGCCTATAAGTACTGTTTCTTGGCCTTCTCCGGTTCCACCGTGACCCAACTCGCCATATCCTCATAAGCCCCCACCGGCCCGTTGTCGCTCGCCATGTCCACCATGCCCACGCCCATCCGCGGTAGGCGACGCCGGAGGCAGTCACCATCGGAACTAGTGTTCGGGTTTTCACCGGAAGGCAGACGGAGGGAGGAGGCATTCTATCTGTCTTTAGATGGCAATGCGGAGATCGAGGAGTTGTTGGAGCGCGACCGCATGGCGGAGGAGCAGGAGTTGTTGGAGCGCGATCGCCTGGCGGAGGAGCAGCGTATCGCCGATTTGCGCCGCCAGCGGGACATGGAGCAGCAGCACACCGACGCTCTGAGTTGCGAGTAGAGCGCCCGCAACTAGGCCGACTACATGGAGGCTGGCGCTCGGCAAATAGCCCTGGAGGCTGTCGGATACGCACGCGTTCGCGACGCCGACTTTTACTACCAGCTCGTCAAGTGGGTTTCCCGCTTGGAAGCCGAAGCTTCGGTGGACCACACCGGCATGGAAAGGGCCAACGCGCGTGAGCAACGCGCCCTATCGCACCTCTTGCAAGTCCGAGGCGAGGCGCACGATGCCGGTGCCGGCGTTTAGCGTGTACCACAGATGGCGGCCGGCATCGTCTAGTTAGCTAAGAGTAAGTTAGTACTTGTACGCTACTAGAGTATTAGTGGGAGTAGATAGTTAACTTGGCTATGATGGTTGTCAACGTGGAAGTTCAGTACTCTATATGTGGATCAAACCTGTTACTTTGCTCTGAATGTTGAGCTTTCCGTTTGAATGTATGGAATGGGCTGTTATTTTTTTAAATGGGTTGTATTTGTCCTCCACGGGTTTAGAGGCTGACTTGTGGGCCTAGCAAGTTGACGCGTACACAATCAGGAGATGATTGTACGTGGAGAGGATGATAGCAGGGACCCGCCAAGTTCATGGCAGTACGCAAGCAAGTGCCTCCTTATTTCAAGCCAATAAAAAAATGGCTCCTCCTAGTAGACTTTTGACATCTGGGTCCCATGCCATTGTCAACGTAGTCAATAAATGAGAGAATTGCACAACGAGCGGCTGACACCAGGGACCCCGCAGCTCGCCCAGTTATTTTTGTTTTGGGTTAATTTGATAAATGTCACTCTAAATCTGGTGTATCCGAGAAATGCCACTGCAATTTTCAAAGTTTGAAAAATGCCATTTCATGCCATTTCTAGTGGCATTTTTCGAAGTCTGGAGTGGCGTTTTTCAAAGTTTGCAAACTGAGTGGCGTTTTTCAAAGTTTGCAAAAATTGCAGTGGCATTTTTCAAAGTTTGGAAATTGCAGTGGCATTTTTATGAATTGCCATAATTGGAGTGGCATTTATCTAATTTGTTTTTTGAGACGGAAGTAGGGTGTCAACTGGGCTATGCGGGACACTCTGGCATGTCTAGACAGCCTTTTCTTTTATGTTTACCACAGACTAGCCCAGTAATTTTTTTCTTTCTGAAAATGACTAGCCCAGTTTTTTTGTGATTTGTCAAGTAAGTCGCTTTATCAGGCCTGTTGTGCTGAAAATCTTTCAAGATGAGGAGAGCTTCATTCGGCTGGCTGAGAAAATGGCCTATCAGTAATGAGAAATGGGGTGTACATTTTTAAAACACATCAAACCGGCAATTAGTTTAAAATATCTTTTTTTTTCATTTCGAGATTTTAAATTGCATTGATTTTTATGCGTGGACAATTCATTGGATTTTATATTGATATACATTATTTTTAAAATCAGTCTGAATGTGACTCGAAATTTCGGGATTAAAAACAGTTCAGACCGCACCGACATATGCAAAAATTCGTATAATTTTTTAACCATGGCCACAATATGGGCTGTAGTGCTAACAAAAAGAATATGAGCTCCAAAAAACCCCATAAGAATTAGCAGATGGGCTGTAAATTATTTGAAATAATGGCAGATGGGCTGTATGCTGTTTTCCACAGATTTGAGGCTTTCCATAGATGGCATGTATACTGTTGGATGTCCAACCAACGGCTGTCGTGCTTCTTCAATCTCTGCTCTTCCTGCTCCAGCCGCTCAAACAAGCACGGCGGGACTGCCTGCTCCCTCCTCCCCGCGGCCGGCTGTGCTGCCGCACAGGCCTCACCGCCCCACCGTACTCCCATCGCTGGCCTAGCCATCCCTCTACTCACCCACACCTGCTGTTATTCTCCGGCGACGGCAGACGAACCAGTAAACCCTCGTACAGTCGTACTCCCCTCCATGTGGGAAACAAAAAAACTGCCGAGTCTTCCCTGCCTCCGTGTTGTTCCCTTCCTAGGCCTCGCCGTCGTCTGATACGTCTCCAACGTATCTATAATTTTTGATTGCTCCATCCTATATCATCTACTGTTTTAGACATTATTGGGCTTTATTATCCACTTTTATATTATTTTTGGGACTAACCTATTAACCGGAGGCCCAGCCCAGAATTGTTGTTTTTTGCCTGTTTTAGGGTTTCGAAGAAAAGGAATATCAAACGGAATCCAAATGGAATGATACCTTCGGAAACGTGATTTTCTCATCAGATAAGATCCATGAGACTTGGACCCTCCGTCAAGAAAGCCACGAGGTGGTCACGAGGGTAGGGGCGCCCCCCCCCCCCTAGGGCGTGCCCCCCTGCCTCGTGGGCCCCTCGAAGCTCCACCGACGTACTTCTTCCTCCTATATATATCCACATACCCCCAAACGATCGGGGACGGAGCCAAAAACCTAATTCCACCGCCGTAACTTTCTGTATCCACGAGATCCCATCTTGGGGCCTGTTCCGGAGCTCCGCCGAAGGGGGCATCGATCACGGAGGGCTTCTACATCATCATCCAAGCCCCTCCGATGAAGTGTGAGTAGTTTACTTCAGACCTACAGGTCCACAGCTAGTAGCTAGATGGCTTCTTCTCTCTTTTTGGATCTCAATACAATGTTCTCCCCCTCTCTCGTGGAGATCTATTCGATGTAATCTTCTTTTTGCGGTGTGTTTGTTGAGACCGATGAATTGTGGGTTTATGATCAAGTCTATCTATGAATAATATTTGAATCTTTGCTGAATTCTTTTATGTATGATTGGTTATCTTTGCAAGTCTCTTCGAATTATCAGTTTGATTTGGCCTACTATATTGGTTGTTCTTGCCATGGGACAAGTGCTTAGCTTTGGGTTCGATTTTGCGGTGTCCTTTCCCAGTGACAGAAGGGGCAGCAAGGCACGTATTGTATCGTTGCCATCGAGGATAATAAGAAGGGGTTTTTATCATATTGCATGAAACTATCCCTCTACATCATGTCATCTTACTTAAGGCGTTACTCTGTTTTTAACTCAATACTCTAGATGCATGCTGGATAGCGGTTGATGAGTGGAGTAATAGTAGTAGATGCAGAATCATTTCGGTCTACTTGTCTCGGACGTGATGCCTATATACATGATCATACCTAGATATTCTCATAACTATGCTCAATTCTGTCAATTGCTCAATAGTAATTTGTTCACCCACCATAGAATACTTATGCTCTTGAGAGAAGCCACTAGTGAAACCTATGGCCCCGGGGTCTCTTTCTCATCATATCAATCTCCATCATTTCATTATTGCTTTGCTTTTACATTGATTTTACTTTATTTACTTTGCATCTCTATACCAAACATACAAAAAATATTATTTATCATCTCTATCAGATCTCACTTTCGTAAGTGACCGTGAAGGGATTAACAACCCCTAAGCGCGTTGGTTGCATTGAGCTATAGTTTTTGTGTAGGTACGAGGGACTCGAGCATAGCCTCCTACTGGATTGATACCTTGGTTCTCAAAAACTGAGAGAAATACTTACGCTACTTTGCTGCATCATCCCTTCCTCTTCGGGGAATCCAGCGCAGTGCTCAAGAGGTAGCAAGAAGAATTTCTGGCGTTGTTACCGGGGAGGTTCGCGCAAGTCAAGATTTGACTCCCGACAACGAGCAATTTCTGGCGCCGTTGCCGGGGAGTCTGCGCAAAAGTCAACATACCAAGTACCCATCACAATCCCTATCTCCCGCATTACATTATTTGCCATTTTCCTCTCGTTTTCCTCTCCCCCACTTCACCCTTGCCGTTTTATTCGCCCTCTCTCTCTCTCTCTATCCTCCCTCTCTTTTCCGTTCGTCTCGTTTGCTTGTTTGCTTGTGTTACCATGTGCCTTCCATTTGCTTGCATCTTTGCTTGATAATAATCTATTGATATGGATCCACTTAAAGTGTTCTACTTGGATCATCTTCGATCCTTATGCGCTCGTGCTGAAACCCCAACTAGCCTAGTTGATGGGAAATCTTTAGATGAGCATGCTCATTTTGTGCGTCATCGTTTGTCTGAAAAGGGAAGCTCTTATGGTATCATATAAATAGTTTGCTATGCTATGCTTGCAATCTTTGTGAAATTTGTGATTTTACTTGTTGCTCTAAGAACCCTAAAAAACACCTTCCCTACCTATGTGAGTTCAATGATAATGAAATCTTATCTTCTTATGCAAAGGGTGTTTATAGTTATTATGATATCGAACAAATTGAAGAATTTGTCGTTTTTAAGGGTGCTCACAAAGTTGCTTCTTTGATTGAAAAGTATGATTTTACTCTCAATAAATCTGAAAATTTCGTCATACTTAAATATTGCAATGAAAACTTTGCTCATAATGTCTATGTCCAAGAATCTATTGAAAGAATGAACGTTGCCTTGGAAGAAAATAATGATATGCATGAATCTATAGATAATGATGATTCCGATGATTTGGTTGAAATATCCCTTGATGAACATGATGCTTGCTATTCTTGTGGCCATGATGCCAATATTTATGAAGATGAATTTGTTATAGTTCCTTATGTTAAACATGATATCATTGCTATTGCACCCATACTTGATAGTTCCTTCGATGAAAAGCATGATTGCAATGATGTTATTATAAATTCTCTTAATGTCAATTGTGTTAATGATATGCAAAACCCTAAGCTTGGGGATGCTAGTTTTGCTATTACTACTATTTGTTGCAATGATCATGATTGGGGTGATTCTACTTTTGATCTTGAAAATTTATTTAAGCCCCATGATGAATATGAGATTGATAATAGTGTTTGCAATATTATTGAAAGTGGCTTTGGAGAGGTCATGACTTTAGTTAATGTTAATCCCACTATTTTGGAAGAGTTTCAACTTTGCATACATGTGGATCATGTTGAAAATATTTTGTGTAATAGCTATTTTGTTGAATTTTCTTATGATCCCACATGCAATTATTATGAGAGAGGAAAATATGGTGGTAGAAATTTTCATGTTACTAAATTACCTCTCGTTATGTTGAGATTGCTATTGTTTCTTTCCGCTTCCTTGCATATGCTAGTTTTTGCTTGCCTTGATAATTTGTTTGCCTATAAGATGCCTATGCATAGGAAGTATGTTATACTTAGATGTGTTTGTCACGTGTTTTATGATGCTCTCTTTGTGCTTCAATTCTTGTCTTTCATGTGAGCATCATTAAAATTATCAATGCCTAGCTAGGGGCGTTAAACGATAGCGCTTGTTGGGAGGCAACCCAATTTTATTTTTATTCCTTGCTTTTTTTCTCCTGTTTAGTAATAAATAAATTATATAGTTTGTGTTTTTTGTGTTTAATTAGTGTTTGTGCCAAGTAGAACCGTTGGGAAGACTTGGGGAAAGTCTTGTTGAACTTGCTGTAAAAAACAGAAACTTTAGCGCTCACGAGAACTGCTGTAATTTTTATTTGGAAAGTGATATTTAGTTAATTATTTTTGAAGATGATTAATAGATAAATTCCTCACGTCCAGAAATTTATTTTAGAATTTTTGGGTTTCCATATCTTGCGCTAGCTACAGATTACTACAGACTGTTCTGTTTTTGACAGATTCTATTTTTCGTGTGTTGTTTGCTTATTTTGATGAATCTATGGCTAGTAAAATAGTTTATAATCCATAGAGAAGTTGGAATACAGTAGGTTTAACACCCATATAAATAAAGAATGAGTTCATTACATTACCTTGAAGTGGTCTTTTATTTTCTTTCGCTAACGGAGCTCACGAGTTTTCTACTTTAATTTTTGTGTTGTGAAGTTTTCAAGTTTTGGGTAAAGATTTGATGGATTATGGAACAAGGAGTGGCAAGAGCCTAAGATTGGGGATGCCCATGTCACCCGCAAGATAATATAAGGACACATAAAAGCCAAAGCTTGGGGATGCCCCGGAAGGCATCCCCTCTTTCGTCTACTTCTATCGGTAACTTTACTTGGAGCTATATTTTTATTCACCACATGATATGTGTTTTGCTTGGAGCGTCTTTTATGATTTGAGTCTTTGCTTATTAGTTTACCACAATCATCCTTGCTGTACACACCTTTTGAAAGAGCCATACATGATTTGGAATTTGATAGAATATTCTATGTGCTTCACTTATATCTTTTGAGCTTTATAGTTTTGCTCTAATGCTTCACTTATATCTTTTAGAGCACGGTGGTGGATTTGTTTTATAGAAACTATTGATCTCTCATACTTCACTTAGATTATTTTGAGAGTCTCAATAGCATGGTAATATGCTTAAAATCCTAATATGCTTGGTATGCAAGATTAATAATAAAACTTTCGTATGAGTGTGTTGAATACTAAGAAGAAATTGATGCTTGATAATTGTTTTGAGATATGAGGATGGTGATATTAGAGTCATGCTAGTTGAGTAGTTGTGAATTTGAGAAATGCTTGTGTTAAAGTTTGTGATTCCTGTAGCATGCACGTATGGTGAATCGTTATGTGATGAAGTCGGAGCATGATTTATTTATTAATTGTCTTCCTTATGAGTGGCGGTCGGGGACGAGCGATGGTCTTTTCCTACCAATCTATCCCCCTAGGAGCATGCGCGTAATACTTTGCCTTGATAACTTCTAGATTTTTGTAATAAGTATATGAGTTCTTTATGACTAATGTTGAGTCCATGGATTATATGCACTTTCCTTCCTTCCACCATTGCTAGCCTCTCTAATACCGCGCACTTTTCGCCGGTATCATACACCCACCAAATACCTTCCTCAAAACAGCCACCATACCTACCTATCATGGCATTTCCATAGCCATTCCGAGATATATTGCCATGCAACTTTCCACCGTTCCATTCATTATGACACGCTCCATCATTGTCATATTGCTAGCATGATCATGTAGTTGACATCGTATTTGTGGTAAAGCCACCGTTCATAATTCTTTCATACATGTCACTCATGATTCATTGCATATCCCGGTACACCGCCGAAGGCATTCATATAGAGTCATATTTTGTTCTAAGTATCGAGTTGTAATTGTTGAGTTGTAAGAAAAATAAAAAGTGTGATGATCATCATTTTTAGAGCATTGTCCCAAGTGAGGAAAGGATGATGGAGACTATGATTCCCCCATAAGTTGGGATGAGACTCCGGATGAAAAATAAATAAAAGAGGCCAAAGAAGCCCAAAAAATAGGCCATAAAAAGGAGAAAAGGCCCAAATAAAAAAATAAGAGAAAAAGAGAGAAGGGACAATGTTGCTATCCTTTTACCACACTTGTGCTTCAAAGTAGCACCATGATCTTCATGATAGAGAGTCTCTCATTATGTCACTTTCATATACTAGTGGGAATTTTTCATTATAGAACTTGGCTTGTATATTCCAATGATGGGCTTCCTCAAAATGCCCTAGGTCTTCGTGAGCAAGCGAGTTGGATGCACACCCACTTAGTTTCTTTTGAGCTTTCATATACTTATAGCTCTAGTGCATCCATTGCATGGCAATCCCTACTCACTCACATTGATATCTATTTATGGGCATCTCCATAGCCCGTTGATACGCCTAGTTGATGTGAGACTATCTTCTCCCTTTTTGTCTTCTCCATAACCACCATTCTATTCCACCTATAGTGCTATATCCATGGCTCACGCTCATGTATTGCGTGAAGATCGAAAAAGTTTTGAAAATTTCAAAAGTATGACACAATTGCTTGGCTTGTCATCGGGGTTGTGCACGATTTAAGTACTTTGTGTGGTGAAGATAGAGCATAGCCAGACTATACGATTTTGTAGGGATAGCTTTCTTTGGCCATGATATTTTGAGAAGACATAATTGCTTTGTTAGTATGCTTGAAGTATTATTATTTTTATATCAATATGAACTTTTGTCTTGAATCTTTCGAATCTGAATATTCATACCACAATTAAGAAGATTTACATTGAAATTATGCCAAGTAGCACTCCGCATCAAAAATTCTGTTTTTATCATTTACCTACTCGAAGACGAGCAGGAATTAAGCTTGGGGATGCTTGATACGTCTCCAACGTATCTATAATTTTTGATTGCTCCATGCTATATTATCTACTGTTTTAGACATTATTGGGCTTTATTATCCACTTTTATATTATTTTTGGGACTAACCTATTAACCGGAGGCCCAGCCCAGAATTGTTGTTTTTGTGCCTGTTTTAGGGTTTCGAAGAAAATGAATATCAAACGGAGTCCAAATGGAATGAAACCTTCGGAAACGTGATTTTCTCATCAGATAAGATCCAGGAGACTTGGACCCTCCATCAAGAAATCCACGAGGTGGTCACGAGGGTAGGGGGTGCCCCCCTAAGGCGCGCCCCCTGCCTCGTGGGCCCCTCGAAGCTCCACCGACGTACTTCTTCCTCCTATATATATCCACGTACCCCCCAACGATCGGGGACGGAGCCAAAAACCTAATTCCACCACCGTAACTTTCTGTATCCACGAGATCCCATCTTGGGGCCTGTTCTGGAGCTCCGCTGGAGGGGGCATCGATCACAGTGGGCTTCTACATCATCATCCAAGCCCCTCCGATGAAGTGTGAGTAGTTTACTTCAGACCTACGGGTCCATAGCTAGTAGCTAGATGGCTTCTTCTCTCTTTTTGGATCTCAATACAATGTTCTCCCCCTCTCTTGTGGAGATCTATTCGATGTAATCTTCTTTTTGCGGTGTGTTTGTTGAGACCGATGAATTGTGGGTTTATGATCAAGTCTATCTATGAATAATATTTGAATCTTTGCTGAATTCTTTTATGTATGATTGGTTATCTTTGCAAGTCTCTTCGAATTATCAGTTTGGTTTTGCCTACTAGATTGGTTGTTCTTGCCATGGGAGAAGTGCTTAGCTTTGGGTTCGATCTTGCGGTGTCCTTTCCCAGTGACAGAAGGGGCAGCAAGGCACGTATTGTATCATTGCCATCGAGGATAACAAGATGGGTTTTTTTATCATATTGCATGAAACTATCCCTCTACATCATGTCATCTTGCTTAAGGTGTTATTCTGTTTTTAACTTAATACTCTAGATGCATGCTGGATAGCGGTCGATGAGTGGAGTAATAGTAGTAGATGCAGAATCGTTTCGATCTACTTGTCTCGGATGTGATGCCTATATACATGATCATACCTATATATTCTCATAACTATGCTCAATTCTGTCAATTGCTCAACAGTAATTTGTTCACCAACCGTAGAATACTTATGCTCTTGAGAGAAGCCACTAGTGAAACCTATGGCCCCCGGGTCTCTTTCTCATCATATTAATCTCCATCACTTTATTATTGCTTTGCTTTTACTTTGCCTTTTACTTTTTACTTTGCATCTCTATACCAAAAATACCAAAAATATTATTTATCATCTTTATCAGATCTCACTTTCGTAAGTGACCGTGAAGGCATTGACAACCTCTAAGCGCGTTGGTTGCGTGGAGCTATTGTTTTTGTGTAGGTACAAGGGACTCGAGCGTAGCCTCCTACTGGATTGATACCTTGGTTCTCAAAAACTGAGGGAAATACTTACGCTACTTTGCTGCATCATCCCTTCCTCTTCGGGGAAATCCAACGCAGTGCTCAAGAGGTAGCATCGTCCACCGCTCTGGTGCTCTCGGCGTGGCGTGGTCAACGTGGTCAACGACCGACATGCATCTGAAGTGGACTGTACGTGGAGAGGCTGACAGTTGGGTCCACGGCCACACGCAAGGAAATGCCTCCTTATTACGCGCAAAATAATGATTCCTCCACCTGACATCTGGGACCCACCGAAAGGGCCTCTGTATTTCGCGAGAAAAACTTTACCGCCGCTGACAGCTCGGACCCACCATCTATATCCTCTCACGCAAGGAAGTGCCTCCTTATTATGCACAAAAAAATGAATACTTCCCCCTGCTAGTTGGGACCCAGTATAGTGGGCCTACTAAGTTGATGGGGATGAAGGGCTTTGTCAACTTAGTCAATACGCACGATTCTAGCTCGACTAACCGTATGATGTTTATCCAACGGTCGTAGTGCTTCTTCAACCTCTGGTCTTCTTGCTCCAGCCGCCCAAAGCAGCGTCGGGCGTGTCGCCTGCTCCTGCCTCCCGTGGTCGGCTGTGCTGCCGCGGAGGCCTCACCGCCCCCATACTACTCCCCCCGCTGGCCAGGCCATCCCTCCACTCCACTCACCCACACCCCCTGTTATTCTGCGGTGACGGCAACACAGCCGAACCAGTGAACCCTCGTACTCCTCTCCACGTGGGCATCCACTGCCACGTCTTCCCCGGCTCCGCGTTGTCCCCTTCCTAGGCCTCGCCGTCATCCACTGCCGTGGTGCTCTCGGCGCGGCATGGTCAATGTGGTCAACGACCGAATTCCATCGGAAGAATACTGTACGTGGAGAGGCTGACAGCTGGGTCCACGACAGCCACAAGGAAGTGCCTCCTAATTACGCGGAAAATAATTATTCCTCCACCTGACAGCAGGGACCCACCGGACGCCCACCAGTATTTCACGAAAAAAAACATTTGCCCCTGACTGCTGGGACCCACCCGATGGGCCACCGTATTTCGCGAAAAAAACATTCCCCCTGCTGTCAGCTCGAACCCACCGAAAGTGCCTCCTTATTATGCACAAAAAATGAATACCCCCCTGCTAGCTGGGACCCACCTTGGTGGGAGGCTGACTTGTGGGCCTACTAAGTTGACGGGGATGGAGGGTTTTGTCAACTTAGTCAATATAAATGATTCTAGCTCCAGTGACCGTACGATGTCCATCCAACGGCTGTAGTGCTTCTTCAACCTCTCGTCTTCTTGCTCCAGCCGCCCAAAGCAGCGCCGATCGTACCGCATGCTCCTGCGTCCCGTGGCCGGATGTGCTACCGCAGAGGCCTCACCTCCCCCTACTATTCCCACCGTTGGCCAGGCCCTGCGGCGACGGCAGCCTCACACCGCAGCCGAACCAGTGAACCCTCATACTCCTCTCCGCGCGGGCTTCCACTACCGCGTCTTCCCTCGCTCTGCGTCGTCCCCTTCCTAGGTCTCGCCATCGTCCACCGCCCTGGTGCTCTCGGCGCAGCGTGGTCAACATGGTCAAGGAACGACTTCCATTGGACGTGGACTGTATGTGGAGAGGCTGACAGCTGGGTCCACGGCCGCAGCAAGGAAGTGCCTCCTTATTACGCGGAAAATAATGATTCCTCCACCTGACAGCTGGGACCCACCGGAAGGGCCACTATATTTCACGAAAAAAATGTTTCCCCCTGACTGTTGGGACCCACCAGCTACATCTTCGCACGCAAGGAAGTGCGTCCGGGCAAAAAAATGATTCGCCCCCCTGACTGCTGGGACCCACCAGCTACATCTTCGCACGCAAGGAAGTGCGTCCGGGCAAAAAAACGATTCTCCCCCTGACTGCTGGGACCCACCAGCTACATCTTCGCACGCAAGGAAGTGCTTGACAGTCGGGACCCACCTGGTCGAAGCGTACGTAGCGTTGTCATTCTGGTCGCGAACGTGTACGTACATATATAATGGTGGATGTAGAGGTGCGCACGTAGCATGTACACGTACCTACAGCGGCCAGGGTGCAAGAAAGAAAATATGGCCAGGTATGTGTACATACGGGCGGGGTCTCGAACGCCTACTTGCGCATAAGTACGACGAGGGCTCGTGTACATGGCTGGGTCGGAACAGAGAAACAGCATCGTCGTCGTGTTCATGGGGAGGCAACAGAATGCGTCGTGTTAATGGGGAGGCAACGGAATGCGTCGTGTTCATGAGGAGGCAACGGAACGCGTCGTGTTCATCGGGAGGCAACAGAATGCGTCTTGTTCATTAGGAGGCAACGGAACGCGTGGGAGCCAACCGGCTGGGTCAGAACGGAATGCGTGGTCGTTTTCATCGGGATGGCTTGGATGGAACAAACGATGGAAATGAGGCCTGGCGTACCGCAGAACGGAGGAAACGGACCTCATACGGTCGAAACAGGGGTCCTGTTGATCGGGAGGGGTGTGGCGTACCGCAAAATGGAGGAAACGGACCTCCTACGGTCAAAACGGGGGTCCTGTTGATCGGGAGGGGTGTGGCGTACCACAAAACGGATGAAACGGACCTCCTACGATCGAAACAAGGGTCATGTTCATCGGGAGGGGTGTGGCGTACCGCAAACGGGACTCCACGGGATACTGTTCATCTCCACCGTCGACCTCCTCCAGCCTCCACGGGCTACCGTCAACCTCCTCCAGCCTCCACGGACTAGTGTTCATCCAGCCTCCACCGCGCGCTACTCCACTGGCTACTCCTCAACCGCCCATCCACCGTCTACTATTCATCCAGCCCTCCACACCACGGGGTCCTGTTCAACCACCCCTCCACGGGCACCCCTCCACCGTCTACTGTTCATCCAGCCCTCCAC
>NC_041380.1:541899593-541908222 GCF_002162155.2 Triticum dicoccoides | reverse complement strand
GCAGCATCGATCGGCTTCAGTTAGCAGCAGTAGCGAAGGAATTGCTCGATCGGGTTCAGTTAACAGCCATCGATCGATCGCTCGGGTTCAGTAACGCGTAGCCTGCAGTGCAATTGCTCAAGTTCAGTTAGAGCCCAACGCCTCGCTCGGGTTCAGTTAGAGCCAACGCCTCGCACACACGCGCGTACGTGTATGAGAGAAATGTGCATCGCTCGGCCCCCGACCTCCCACCGTAACCGGGAACTCCCCAAAATTTTCCTCGCCATCGCTTCTACCACAGTTTTTTCCGTCATGGATGGCCCAAAGAATGTCATGCAGCTGCTTCTCCGGCCCGCCCAGGACGAAAAGCCCATTTTCTGTCATGATTTTTTGTCATAGAAGTAGGAGCCCACCACATCTATGATGATACCGGGTTCTTTCACAATTATCGTCATAGAAGTGTCATATGTATGACAGAAAAAAATTCGTTTGGCCCAAAATGTCACGGATGTGTCTTTTTTTGTAGTGGATCCTTTCTAGAGAAGGAGTTTCTCTTGAAAGAAGTGAGTGGGAGGAAAGTAGAACTTGATGAGGTAACTGTACCTGCTCCCTTATTGGAAAGTAGTTCATCACAGAAATCTGTTTCTGTGACTCCTACACCAATTAGTGAGGAAGCTAATGATGATGATCATGTAACTTCAGATCAAGTTACTACCGAAGCTCGTAGGTCAACCAGAGTGAGATCCGCACCAGAGTGGTATAGTAATCCTGTTCTGGAGGTCATGTTAATTGACCATGACGAACCTACGAACTATGAGGAAGCGATGACGAGCCCAGATTCCACGAAATGGCTTGAGGCCATGAAATCTGAGATGGGATCCATGTATGAGAACAAAGTATGGACTTTGATTGACTTGCCCGATGATCGGTGAGTCATTAAGAATAAATGGATCTTCAAGAGGAAGACGGACGCTGATAGTAGTGTTACTATCTACAAAGCTCGAATTGTCGCAAAAATGTTTTCGATAAGTTCAAGGTGTTGACCACGATGAGAATTTCTCACTCGTATCGATGCTTAAAAGTATGTCCGAATCATGTTAGCAGTTGCCGCATTTTATGAAATCTGGCAAATGAAAACTACATTCCTTAATGGATTTATTAAAAAAGAGTTGTATATGATGCAACCAGAAGGTTTTGTCAATCCTAAAGATGCTAACAAAGTGAGCAAGCTCCAGTGATCCATCTATGGACTGGTGCAAGCATCTCGGAGTTGGAATATATGCTTTGATGAGTTGATCAAAGCATATAATTTTATACAGACTTGTGGCAAAGCCTGTATTTATAAGAAAGTGAGTGGGAGCACTACAACATTTCTGATAAATATATGTGAATGGCATATTGTTGATCGGAAATAATGTAGAATTTTCTGGAAAGCATAAAGGAGTATTTGAAAGGAGTTTTTTCAATAAAGACCTCAGTGAAGCTACTTACATATTGAGCATCAAGATCTATAGAGATAGATCAAGACGCTTGATAAGTTTTTTCAGTGAGTACATACCTTGACAAGATTTTGAAGTAGTTCAAATTGGAACAGTCAAAGAAAGAGTTCTTACCTGTGTTACAAGGTATGAAATTGAGTAAGACTCAAAGCCCGACCACAGCAAAAGATAGAAAGAGAATGAAAGTCATTCCCTATGCCTCAGCCATAGTTTCTATAAAGTATGTCATACTGTGTACCAGATATATTGTATACCCTACACTGAGTTTAGCAAGGGAGTACAATAGTGATCTAGGAGTAGATCACTGGACAATGGTCAAAATTATCCTTAGTGGAATAAGGATATGTTTCTCGATTATGGAGGTGACAAAAGGTTCGTCGTAAAGGGTTACGTCGATGCAAATTTTGACACTGATCCATATGACTCTAAAGACTTAATCTGGATACATTTTGAAAGTGGGAGCAATTAGCTAGAGTAGCTCCGTGCAGAGCATTGTTGACATAGAAATTTGCAAAATACATACGGATCTGAATGTGGTAGACCCGTAGACTAAACTTCTCTCACAAGCAAAACATGATCACACCTTAGTACTCTTTGGGTGTTAATCACATAGCGATGTGAACTAGATTATTGACTCTAGTAAACCCTTTGGGTGTTGGTCACATGACAATGTGAACTATGGGTGTTAATCACATGGTGATGTGAACTACTGGTATTAAATCACATGGCGATGTGAACTAGATTATTGACTCTAGTGCAAGTGGGAGACTAAAGGGAATATGCCCTAGAGGCAATAATAAAGTTATTATTTATTTCCTCATATCATGATAAATGTTTATTATTCATGCTAGAATTGTATTAACCGGAAACATGATACATGTGTGAATACATAGACAAATATAGTGTCACTAGTATGCCCCTACTTGACTAGCTCGTTGATCAAAGATGGTTATGTTTCCTAACCATATACATGAGTTGTCATTTGATTAACGGGATCACATCATTAGGAGAATGATGTGATTGACTTGACCCATTCCGTTAGCTTAGCATTTGATCGTTTAGTATGTTGCTATTGCTTTCTTCATGACTTATACATGTTCCTATGACTATGATATTATGCAACTCCCGTTTACCGGAGGAACACTTTGTGTGCTACCAAACGTCACAACATAACTGGGTGATTATAAAGGTGCCCTACAGGTGTCTCCGAAGGTACTTGTTGGGTTGGCGTATTTCAAGATTAGGATTTGTCACTCCGATTGTCGGAGAGGTATCTCTGGGCCCACTCGGTAATGCACATCACTATAAGCCTTGCAAGCATTGTAACTAATGAGTTAGTTGCAGGATGATGTATTACAGAACGAGTAAAGAGACTTGCCGGTAACGAGATTAAACTAGGTATTAAGATACCGACAATCGAATCTCTGGCAAGTAACATACCGATGACAAAGGGAACAATGTATGTTGTTATGCGGTTCGACCGATAAAGATCTTCATAGAATATGTAGGAGCCAATATGGGCATCAAGGTTCCGCTATTGGTTATTGACCAGAGAAGTGTCTCAGTCATGTCTACATAGTTCTCGAACCCGTAGGGTCCGCACGCTTAACGTTCGTTGACGATATAGTATTTATGAGTTATGTATGTTGGTAACCGAATGTTGTTCGGAGTCCCGGATGAGATCACGGACATGACGAGGAGCTCCGGAATGGTCTGGAGGTAAATATTCATATATTGGATGATATGGTTAGGCCAAGGGGTCAGGCCCACGGGGCTATAAGACGGTGTAAAAGGAGATTTGCGGAGGCCAGGGGGCCAAATGCCAGAAACCCTGGCGTCTGGCCCTGGGCCAGACGCTGAGACCCATGGCGTCTGCGCCAGATGCCAAGGATTGTGGCATTTGGTCCTGGAGTCCGAGTGGGACTTTTGCCTTTCGGGCAAAACCAACTTTTAGGAGGATTTTGCTTCAAGTTTCGACCCTAGGGCTCAATATATAAATAGAGGGGCAGGGCTAGCACCAAAGACAGATCAAGAAACACCAAGCCGTGTGTTGGCTACCCCGTCCCCTCTAGTTTATCCTTCGTCATAGTTTTCGTAGTGCTTAGGCGAAGCCCTGCGGAGATTGTTCTTCACCAACACCGTCACCACACCGTCGTGCTGTCGGAGCTCATCTACTACTTATCCCCTCTTGCTGGATCGAGAAGGCGAGGATGTCATCGAGCTAAACGTGTGCTGAACGCGGAGGTGCCATACGTTCGGTACATGATCAGGACGGATCGTGAAGGTGTACGACTACATCAACCACGTTGATAAACGCTTCCGCTTACGGTCTACGAGGGTACGTAGACAACACTCTCCCCTCTCGTTGTTATGCATCACCATGATCCTGCGTGTGCATAGGAATTTTTTTGAAATTACTACGTTCCCCAACAATCTTGGTTTCGTTGAATTCGGAGTCCGTTTGCAGAAGTTGTGTCAGTTTTGGTGTCCTCTTAAAAGCTGCAGCGGTACTACCACTCGTGGGAGCGGTACTACCGCTTGAGTGGTACTACCGCTTGAGCGGTACTACCGTGGCTACTTCCGCTCTGGACCAAACACTCGTCATAAGTCCAGCGGTGGTAGGCACGGATGTAATTTTTTAGTACCACTCGCAAGCAGTAGTACCGCTACCCTTTGAGGTAGTACCGCTACCCCTTGCGGTAGTACCGTGAGGTCGAGTGGTAGTACCGCTCTGTGCGGGTTGTGAGCATAATGGTTGGATTTTTCCCTCCTATAAAAGAGGGTCTTCTTCCCCAATGAACCTTATCCTTTGAGCTCGTGTTCTTCCCCCATTGTTGACCTTCTTCGAGCTTGCTAGCTCTCAATCCCTCCATGGATTCTTGCTAGTTTTTGAGGGAAAAGAGAGAGGAGATCTAGATCCACATTTCCACCAATCACTTTCTCCTCTATGTGAGGGGAACCCCTTGGATCTAGATCTTGGAGTTCTTGGTGTTCTCCTTCTTGTTCTTCCTCTCATTTTCCTCCCTAGCATTAGTTGCTTCGGTGTGATTTGAGAGAGAAGGACTTGGGCACTCCGTGTGCCCTTGCCATTGCATTTGGTGCATTGGTTTGAGTTCTCCACGGTGATACGTGGAAGTTACAAGTTGAGAAGCTTATTACTCTTGGGTGCTTGGTACCCTTGAGCTTGTTCCTCTTGGGTGCTTGGGCGCCCTAGACGATTGGTGGTGTTCGGAGCTCAATCATTGTGGTGTAAAGCTCCGGGCAAGCGTCGGGGTCTCCAATTAGGTTGTGGAGATCGCCCCGAGCAATTTGACGGGTTTCGGTGACCGCCCCCAAGGGTTTCCAAAGTGTACGGGTTCGGTGACCGCCCCCAAGGGTTGCCATTTGTACGGGTTCGGTGACCGCCCTCAAGGGTTCCTTAGTGGAATCACGGCATCTTGCATTGTGCGAGGGTGTGAGGAGATTACGGTGGCCCTAGTGGCTTCTTGGGGAGCATTGTGCCTCCACACCGCTCCAAACGGAGATTAGCAGCCACGAGGGTGTGAACTTCGGGATACATTGTCGTCTCCGCGTGCCTCGGTTATCTCTTACCCGAGCTCTTTACTTATGCACTTTACTTTGTGATAGCCATATTGTTTCTTGTCATATATCTTGATATCACCTAGTAGTTTATCTTGCTTAGCATAAGTTGTTGGTGCACATAGGTGAGCCTAGTTGTTGTAGGTTTCGTGCTTGACAAATTAACCGCTAGGTTTATTCCGCATTTGTTCAAGCCTAAACCGTAATTATTTTAAAGCGCCTATTCACACCCCCCCCCCCTCTAGGCGACATCCACGATCTTTCAGCCGGGAAATTTTTGAGAAGTCCTTAATGAACCTCCTATAAAAATCGGCATGACCAAGGAAACTTCTTATACCTTTGATGTCCTTGGGACACGACATCTTTTCAATAGCATCAACTTTAGCTTTGTCAACTTCAATACCTCTTTCAGAAGTTTTATGCCCCAAGACAATACCTTCATTAACCATAAAGTGGCACTTCTCCCAATTCAAGACAAGGTTAGTTTCTTCACATCTCTGCAAAACTCGATCAAGGTTGCTCAAGAAATCATCAAAAGAGGATCCATAAACAGAGAAATCATCCATGAAAACTTCACAAATCTTTTCAAAAAAGTCAGAGAATATAGCCACCATGCATCTTTGAAAGGTAGCAGGTGCATTACATAAACCAAAAGGCATATGTCTATAAGCAAAGGTACCGAAAGGCCAAGTAAAAGTAGTCTTTTCTTGATCATCAGCTGACACAGGTATTTGAGAGAAACCAGAGTAACCATCTAGAAAGCAAAAATGTGTATGTTTGGATAATCTTTCTAGCATTTGATCAATGAAAGGCAAAGGGTAATGATCTTTTTTAGTAGCTTTATTTAATTGGCGGAAATCAATTACCATACTATAACATGTAATAATTCTTTGCGGAATCAATTCATCTTTATCATTAGGAACGACAGTAATACCTCCCTTCTTAGGGACACAATGGACAGGGCTTACCCACTGACTATCAGCAACGGGATAAATTATACCTGCTTCAAGGAGCTTTAATATTTCCTTTCTTGCCACTTCTTTCATCTTAGGATTTAGCCGTCGTTGGTGATCAATAACTGGTTTGGCGTCTTTCTCCAAATTTATTTTGTGTTGACATAGAGTGGGACTAATGCCCTTAAGATCATCAAGAGTATATCCAACAACAGCACATTGCTTCTTTAGAGTTTTCAATAATCTCTCTTCTTCATGCTCTGAAAGGTTAGCACTAATAATAACATGATATGTCTTCTTTTCATCAAGATAAGCATATTTAAGAGTATCAGGCAATGGTTTAAGCTCAAACACGGGATCACCCTTGGGTGGAGGAGGATCCCCTAGGATTTCAACAGGCAAGTTGTGTTTCAGAATAGGTCCCTGTTTAAATAATACTTCATCTATTTCCCTTCTTTCATTCATAAACATATCATTTACATGGTCTAGCAAATATTGTTCTAAAGGATCAGTAGGAGGCACGGCAATAGAAGCAAGACCAATAATTTCATCTTTACTAGGAAATTCTTTATCATGGGGTTGTCTATGAAATTTAGCAAATTTAAACTCATGAGACATATCCCCTAAACCAACAGAAACAATATCCTTATTGCAGTCTATCTTAGCATTAACAGTATTCAAGAAGGTTCTACCAAATATAATGGGACAAAAGTCATCTTGTGGGGAACCAAGAACAAGAAAATCAGCATGATATTTAAATTTCCCACACAAGACTTCAACATCTCTAACAATCCCAATCGGTGAAATAGTATCTCTATTGGCAAGTTTAATGGTAACATTGATATCTTGTATCTCAGGCAGGTGCAATATCATGCATAATTTATTTGTATACAGAATGAGGTATTGCACTTGCACAAGCACCCATATCACTAAACCATGATAACAATGATCTCCTATTTTAACAGAAATAATAGGCATGCCTACAACAGGTCTATGTTTATTTTTAGCATCAGGTCTAGCAATTCTAGCAGCTTCACTGCAGAAGTAAATAACATGCCCATCAATATTATCGGCCAAGAGATCTTTAACCATAGCAATACTAGGTTCAAATTTAATTTGCTCAGGGGGTTTACGTGTCTTAATATTACTTTTGTTAACCACGGTTGAAGCTTTAGCATGATTCTTTATTCTAACAGGGAAAGGTGGTTTCTCAATATAAGCAGCAGGAACAACAGGATCATCATAAGTGATAGTCTTTTCTTCAACTTTAATAGGTGCAACTACTTTTACTTCAATGGGAGGATTATATTTGAACAACTTCTCCTTAGGGAGATCAACATGAGTAGCAAAGGATTCACGGAAAGAAGCTACTATCTCATAGTCAAGTCCATATTTAGTGCTAAATTCAGGAAAGCATCGGTATCCATAAAAGATTTAACACAATCAAACTTAGGTGTTATACCTGACTCCTTACCTTCGTCGAGGTCCCAATCTTCAGAGTTGCGTTTAATTCTTTCCAATAAATCCCATTTGAATTTAATAGTCTTCATCATAAAAGATCCAGTACAAGAAGTATCGAGCATGGAGCGATTACTGAGAGAAAGCCGAGCATAAATTTTTTGAATAATCATTTCTCTTGAGAGCTCGTCACTACTAGGAAAAGGGCTACTAGTGGCGCACCAGTTTTGCCTACTAATGGCGCACTACTGGTGCACCACCAGTACCACACCACTAGTATATTTTAGTAATGGCGCACCACAGGTGCGCCATTAGTATCCCACAGGTGCGCCATTAGTATCTGGTATACTAATGGCGCACCACATGGAAGTGCGCCATTAGTAACAATTTTTTTTTAAAAATCGTTTTTTTCTTAATCTCGGGTCACTATTTCACATATGAGATATCCAACACATATATATACAACAAGCATCCATATAACAATCATATCCAACACACAAGTTTCATCATATATACATACATAGCCAACACATAGTTCCATCGTTACATATTACAAAAGTTTCACATTGTTCATCATCCAACACCGTTATCCATCAATTCACAAAAGTTTCACATTGATACAAAATAAAAACACAAATGGAAAAGAAGCACTCCATCCATGCAAGCTTCCATGAATTAAATCAAATCTGCAAAATGATAAACAAGAAGTTAGAAGAAGAAGAAGAAGAAGAAGAAGAAGAAGAAGAAGAAGAAGAAGAAGACGACGAAGAAGAAGAAGAAGAGAAGAAGAAGACTAGAAGAATACTAGAAGAAGAACACTAGAAGAATACTAGAAGAAGAATAAGAAGAAGAAGACTATAAGCTTATTATGTAAACTTGATCATTTTGTGCTAAAATAAGTAATTTTGGAGCTAACCTATAGGAAACTAAGCATATAAGCTCTAAGTTAGCATATTAGAGCCAATTTAGGTAAACTGAAGCTAACCTATGTCATTTTGGAAAAGAAGAAGAATAAGAAGAAGACTATAAGTTTATTATGTAAACTTGATCATTTTGTGCTAACATAAGTAATTTTGGAGCTAACCTATAGGAAACTAAGCATATAAGCTCTAAGTTAGCATATTAGAGCCAACTTAGGTAAAATGAAGCTAACATATGTCA
>NC_041380.1:541875285-541899481 GCF_002162155.2 Triticum dicoccoides | reverse complement strand
AGAAGAAGACTATAAGCTTATTATGTAAACTTGATCATTTTGTGCTAAAATAAGTAATTTTGGAGCTAACCTATAGGAAACTAAGCATATAAGCTCTAAGTTAGCATATTAGAGCCAATTTAGGTAAACTGAAGCTAACATATGTCATTTTGGAAAAGAAGAAGAATAAGAAGAAGACTATAAGTTTATTATGTAAACTTGATCATTTTGTGCTAACATAAGTAATTTTGGAGCTAACCTATAGGAAACTAAGCATATAAGCTCTAAGTTAGCATATTAGAGCCAACTTAGGTAAAATGAAGCTAACATATGTCATTTTGGAAAAGAAGAAGAATAAGAAGAAGACTATAAGCTTATTATGTAAACTTGATCATTTTGTGCTAACATAAGTAATTTTGGAGCTAATCTATAGGAAACTAAGCATATTAGAGATAACATAGGTAACTAAGTATATATATATATATATATATATATATATATATATATATATATATATATATCATTTTGAAGATCTGACATACCTGACATAGTTCAGTTCTCATTGTTCTTCTCCTTCTCCTTCCTCAGCCTGATGTGCCAAGAGCGGCGATGCGGTGGAGGCAGCTGTGGGATGTAGTCTTCTACCACAATTGGCGTGGTCATGTCGCCTAGCTGTGGGATCGCCGGCGCCACCACCGGTGCATGGTCATTGTCAGGCACCACCACCATCGCGAGGCCACCTTCAGGCAGGACGGGCACAACCATCGCTAGGTCATCCTCAGCCACCACCATCTCTTGCCCATGGTCAGCCACCACCATCTCTTGCCCATGGTCAGCCACCACCATCTCTTGCCCATGGTCAGCCACCACCATCTCTTGCCCTTGGTCAGCCACCACCAGCGCTAGGTCATCCTTAGCCTGATGCCCATCGTCATCCTGCAGCTCCTCATCCCCACTCTGCTCCTCTTCTCCCCCACTCCAGTCCAGATCATCCTTCTTGTTGTCAGAATCGCTACTGCTTTCACTAAAGCCAGAATCGTTGTTGCTTTTGCTACAGCCATAATCGTTGCTGCTTTGGCTGTAGCCAGTGTCGCTGCTGCTGCTCCCATTGCCTGTCCAAATGCAACAATGACCGTTAACAATCGATGTGAGAAAAAGCCAAATGTAGAGGAATAAGAAGAGGCAGTACGCACTGGCATCTTCGTCGTCAGCGTAGCGCATGCGACACATAGTCGCGTTGAAAACCTTCACGATGAGCATTGTGGCGTCATCGTCGTACCTGAAGAGAAGAAAGTACCCGGTCCGCAGGTCGTAGGCACTGTAGAACTTCTCCCAGCCATGGCACAGGTACATGTGGCCCTCCTCGATCACCAACTCCACGTCCCATAGCCTGCGAACCCCACTGTCGGCCTGTCGGAGCTTCACATTATCTAGCGGATCTTCACCCAGCATGTTCATAAAAGTGTCAGGCAGCCTCTGCAATTTGGGACAAGGAGTGATGTAGCAAACAACAGAGTTATCATAATGAGATGGGTGAAGGGGAGATCTCTCGTTTTATATACCTGCCTCGTGGCTGATATTGAAGTCCCAAGTATGATACTGAAGAACTCGAAAGCATCCAACTCGTACTCCGGTGAGGCAGAGCGGCGGTGGCTGCTTCCCCCCATCTCTGATAAGCAGCAGAAGAGACCAATTAGTACCCTTACAACATTATCATACAACATTATAGCAGCATAAATTTTGAGCAGAAGATAATCAACTACACCAATGCACTTGTGGACATATGATGGCTCTAGTTGAATTTATTAGTACCACTAGTCGTCAGAAGATGCAAAGTAGGCAACTAGCTAGCAGTATAAAAACATTCATCTAAAGAAAAGAAAAAACTAGCTAGCAGTATGATGGCTTGGTCAGTATACATGGACTGAGACTTCAGAATGGGACATCAGTGCGACAATTTTTTTTGCTGAATAGTGTATCTAGCTTATGGTCTGGAAGTTTGCATTGTATACCCGAGACAAAGTTGCTCACCTATTATTCTAAACTTAGCAATTATAGATGGTTCTTCTTAGGCAAGGCCATGAGCTCCAGCACTCTTTATAAGTAGAAGAAACTTGTTTGGTTATTTATAAATAAAAGGACAAAAACTAGTTTAGATAAACATCGGGGAAAAATACATGCAAGAGGTTGTAGACAGAGTTAGTCTAGGCAGAAAGCAAAATCAAGGGGCATTATCCGTAAGCGCAATTACAATTTTACAAATAGCTTCAGTAAAACAAATAAACTCAAATTATGAGGCGAGATAAAGCTGCATAGGTATGAAAAGAAGTAGTCTACACTGTCAAAATTCAGTGATTAATTACCGTTAAACACATCAGCTATTTCGATGTCACTAGGTTCAGCAACAATGTCATCTTTAATCACATCACTAGATTTAACAATTCTATAAGACTTGTCTTCCTCTTGATATCTTGGAACTAGAAACTCACAAACATCTTTAAAGCCTGTATTTTTTCTGAATGAACTCTTCCGTTGCAGCCTCCGACTTAAGCCAGACAGCCAGGTCACCCAACTCATGAATGGGTTATCATCCCTAACTAATGGCAAGAGATCCTGGTGTGCACCTTTCCAAGAAAGAGAAAAAATTACCACTAATACTTGATGCACTGCGTCTGCTTTTAGGCTGCTTAGCTACATGTTCTGCATTCCACCGGTTAGATTTACACACATTTGTAAGGCCGCTACGAAGGAGAGATCTATGTCTTACAGAAACTGCATTTTGCCAACAAGGAACGATCTCAAGGTACAAAGGAACCCACAAGATTGGCAGCGTGTTTAAGTTTTACGACACTCATCCTACCATAATCAGTACTAACTCTTATATGAGTAGCAAGTAATAAAAGAAAATAAGGTGCAGCAAGATGGCCCAATCCTTTTTGTGGCAAAGGACAAGCCTGGACAAACTCTTATATGAAGGAAAGCGCTCCCGAGGACACATGGGAATTATCGTCAAGCTAGTTTTCATCACGTTCATATGATTCGCGTTCGGTACATTGATAATTTGATATGTGGGTGGACCGGTGCTTGGGTACCGTCCTTACTTGGACAAGCATCCCACTTATGATTAACCACCATTGCAAGCATCCGCAACTACAACAGAAGTATTAAGGTAAACCTAATCATAGCATGAAACATATGGATCCAAATCAACCCCTTACGAAGCAACACATAAACTAGGATTTAAAGCTTCTGTCACTCTAGCAACCCATCATCTACTTATTACTTCCCAATGCCTCCCTCTAGACCCAAACAATGGTGAAGTGCCATGTAGGCGACGTTCACATGGTACCACTAGAGGGATGACAACATACATCTCATCAAAATATCAAACGAATACCAAATTCACATGACCACTTATAGCAAGACTTCTCCCATGTCCTCAGGAACAAACATAACTACACACAAAGCATGTTCATGTTCATAATTAGAGGGGTATTAATATGCATAATGGATCTGAACATATGATCTTCCACCAAGTAAACCACATCAACTACAAGGAGTAATTAACACTACTAGCAACCCACAAGAACCAATCTGAGGTTTGGATACAAAGATTGGATACAAGAGATGAACTAGGGTTTGAGATGAGATGGTGATGGTGAAGATGTTGATGGAGATTGACCCCCTCCTGATGAGAGGATCGTTGGTGATGACGATGGTGATGATTTCCCCCTCCTAGAGGGAAGTTTCCCCGGCAGAACAGCTCTGCCGGAGCCTGATACATCTCCGTCGTATCTACTTTTCCAAACACTTTTGCCCTTGTTTTGGACTCTAACTTGTATGATTTGAATGGAACTAACCCGGACTGACGCTATTTTCAGCAGAATTGCCATGATGTTGTTTTATGTGCAGAAAACAAAAGTTCTCGGAATGACCTGAAACTCCACGGAATACCTTACAATAAATAATAAAAAATCCTCGCCAAAGATGAAGACCAGGGGGCCCACACCCTGTCCACGAGGGTGGGGGCGCGCCCCCTACCTCGTGGGCCCCCTGGAGACCTCCCGACTCCAACTCCAACTCTATATATCTGCTTTCGGGGAGAAAAAAATAAGAGAGAAGAATTCATCGCGTTTTATGATACAGAGCCGCCGCCAAGCCCTAAAACCTCTCGGGAGGGCTGATCTGGAGTCCGTTCGGGGTCCGGAGAGGGGGATTTGTTGCCGTCATCATCATCAACCATCCTCCATCACCAATTTCATGATGCTCACCACCGTGCGTGAGTAATTCCATCGTAGGCTTGCTGGACGGTGATGGGTTGGATGAGATTTATCATGTAATCGAGTTAGTTTCGTTAGGGTTTGATCCCTAGTATCCACTATGTTCTGAGATTGATGTTGCTATGACTTTGCTATGCTTAATGCTTGCCACTAGGGCCCGAGTGCCATGATTTCAGATCTGAACCTATTATGTTTTCATCAATATATGAGTGTTCTTGATCCTATCTTGCAAGTCTATAGTCACCTATTATGTGTTATGATCCGTTAACCCCGAAGTGACAATAATCGGGATACTTACCGGTGATGACCGTAGTTTGAGGAGTTCATGTATTCACTATGTGCTAATGCTTTGTTCCGGTTCTCTATTAAAAGGAGGCCTTAATATCCCTTAGTTTCCATTAGGACCCCGCTGCCACGGGAGGGTAGGACAAAAGATGTCATGCAAGTTCTTTTCCATAAGCATGTATGACTATATTCGGAATACATGCCTACATTACATTGATGAATTGGAGCCAGTTCTGTGTCACCCTATGTTATGACTGTTACATGATGAACCGCATCCGGCATAATTATCCATTACTGATCCGATGCCTACGAGCCTTCCATATACTGGTTTACGCTTATTTACTTTCCCGTTGCTATTGTTACAATCACTACAAAATACCAAAAACATTACTTTGCTTTCGTTACTCTTTTGTTACCGTTACCATCGCTATCATATTACTTTGCTACTAAACACTTTGCTGCAGATACTAAGTTTCCAGGTGTCGTTGAATTGACAACCCAGCTGCTAATACTTGAGAATATTCTTTGGCTCCCCTTGTGTCGAATCAATAAATTTTGGTTGAATACTCTACCCTCGAAAGTTGTTGCGATCCCCTATACTTGTGGGTTATCAAGACTAATTTCTGGCACCGTTGCCGGGGAGCATAGCTCTATTCTTTGAGTCACTTGGGATTTATATCTGCTGGACACTATGAAGAACTTGAAAGACGCTAAGACAACAATTTATCCCTCAACTACGAGGGGAGGTAAGGAACTGCCATCTAGCTCTGCACGTGATTCACCTTCTGTTATGAGTAAGCTTGTGACACCTAAACCTGCTTCTGCTATTCGTTCTGATATGTCACATGTTATTGATGATGCCACTTCTGCTATGCATGATACTTATGGTGAAACTACTTCTATGCTTGATACTACTGTGCCACTTAATGATTTTCTCAAGGAACGACTTGCTAGGGCTAGAGAGATTGAAAATATTGAATCTGATTATGAAGATGAAAGTGATGATGAAGAATCACTTGTTATTCCTGAGGGTTATTTATTTGATCAAGAAGCTTCTTTAGCTATTTTAGCTTGCAAAGATAGATATGAACTCAAAAGGTTATTAGATAAATGGAATAAGCAATCTCTAAATGCTAGGATGAAACCTGACCCTGCTTTTGCTACTTCACCTATCTGTGTTACTGATAGGGATTATGAATTCTCTGTTGATCCTGATATAATTACTTTAGTTGAATCCGATCCTTTTCATGGCTATGAATCTGAAACTGTTGTGGCACATCTTACTAAATTAAATGATATAGCCACCTTGTTCACTAATGATGAGAGATCTCGCTACTTTTATATCCTTAAAATATTGCCGTTCTCATTAAAGGGTGATGCTAAGATATGGTTTAATTCTCTTGATCCTGGTTGTGTGCGTAGTCCCCAGGATTTGACTTACTACTTCTTTGCTAAATATTTCCCTGCTCATAAGAAACAAGCTCATTTAAAGGAAATATACAACTTTGTGGAAATTAAAGAAGAGAGTCTCCCACAAGCTTGGGGGCTTCTCAAGTTACTTAATGCTTTGCCTGATCATCCTCTTAAGAAAAATGAAATACTTGATATATTTTATAATGTACTAACCGATGCTTCCAGAGATTACCTGGATAATTGTGCTGGTTCTCTTTTCAAGGAAAGAACACCGGATGAAGTTGAAATCTTATTGAACAATATGTTGACAAATGAAAATAATTGGGCACCTCCTGAGCCAGCTCCTGAGCCAGCTCCTGCTCCAACTAATGAGCCTATTCCTAAACCAACTCCGAAGAAGAGAGGTATTCTATTTCTCAGTCCTGAATATATGCAAGAGGCAAAGAAATCTATGAAATAAAAAGGTATTAAAGCTGAAGATGTTAAGAATTTACCTCCTATTGAAGAAATGCATGGTCTTAATTTACCGCCTGTCGAAGAAACATATGATCTTAATCCTTTATTTATTGAAGAACCTCCAGACCTCGATAACCCGACATAGGTAGTAAAGGTAAATTCTCTCTATAGATATGATAAAGCTGAAATCCCTCCTGCTAAAATTGCTAGTCAATGCTTGGGTGAGTTTGATAATTTTATGTTTAAGCAAGAAGACTTCAATGCTTATTTTGGTAGACAATTAAAACAAGATGTTGATATGGTTAAATATTTGGGTGATTATATGGCTAATATTAGAGGTGAACTTAAACTTGTTAGCAAACATGCTTCTATGGTTACCACTCAAGTAGAACAAGTACTTAAAGCTCAAAAGGAATTGCTCAATGAGATGAACAGTAAGGAAAATAATTATGTTGTTAAAGTGGCTACTAGAACTGGTAGAATGACTGAGGAACCTTTGTATCCTGAAGGCCACCCTAAGAGAATTGAGCAAGATTCTCAGAGAAATAATATTGATGCACCTAGTTCTTCTAAAAGGAAGAAAAAGAAAAATGATAGAACCGTGCAAACTTCTAGTGAACCTATTGCTGAACCACCTGATAATCCAAATGATATTTCTATTTCTGATGCTGAAACACAATCTGGCAATGAACATGAACCTAATGAAAATGTTAATGATAATGTTCATGATGATGCTTAACCTAGTAATGATAATGATATAGAAATTGAACCTGCTGTTGATCTTGATAACCCACAATCAAAGAATCAACGTTATGATAAGAGAGACTTTGTTGCTAGGAAACATGGTAAAGAAAGAGAACCTTGGGTTCAGAAACCCATGCCTTTTCCTCCCAAACCATCCAAGAAAAAGGATGATGAGGATTTTGAGCGCTTTGCTGAAATGATTAGACCTATCTTTTTGCGTATGCGATTGACTGATATGCTCAAAATGAATCCTTATGCTAAGTACATGAAAGATATTGTTACAAATAAAAGAAAGATACCAGAAGCTGAAATTTCCACCATGCTTGCTAATTATACCTTTAAGGGTGGAATACCAAAGAAACTTGGAGATCCTGGAGTACCTACTCTACCATGCTCCATTAAAGGAAACTATGTTAAAACTGCTTTATGTGATCTTGGAGCCAGTGTTAGTGTTATGCCTCTATCTTTATATCGTAGACTTGACTTGAATAAGTTGACACCTACTGAAATATCTTTGCAAATGACTGATAAATCAACTGCTATACCTGTCGGTATTTGTGAGGATGTGCCCGTTGTGGTTGCAAACGTTACTATTTTAATGGACTTTGTTATTCTTGACATCCCCGAGGACGATAGTATGTCTATTATTCTTGGAAGACCTTTTCTTAATACTGCAGGGGCTGTTATTGATTGCAACAAAGGCAATGTCACTTTTCATGTTAATGTTAATGAGCATACGGTACACTTTCCGAGGAAACAACCTCAAGTTCATAGTATCAATTCTATCGGAAAAGTTCCATCGATTATATTTAGAGGTTTTGAATTTCCTCTTCCTACTGTCAAGAAGAAATATGATATACTTATTATTGGGGATGTGCATATCCCCGTTGAGGTAACCTAGTGTTATTCGAAATTTCTCCGGTTTCATGTTAATCGGAATGAGTTTGTTAACAAGACCTGATCAACCTTGTTAGTGGATTCCTTTTGATGAGCATGAGATGGATGAAACTAGAAGCACAACCTTCTGTACCCTCTCTATACTTTCTGTTATTTAGTTGAAATAAAGTAAAAATAGTATTTTTTTGTCTATTTCCTGATTTATCCGTGCAATATAAAAATGTCCCGAAAATAAAAGTCCTTAGAATGACATGCTAATTTAATATGATTTTTCTGGGAATATTTGAGGATTTATGGTGCAAAAATTACCGCGGGGGGAGCTGCCACCTGGTCACGAGGGTGGAGGGCGTGCCCTACCCCCCTGGGCGCGCCCCCTGCCTCATGGGCCCACGGTGGCCCTCATCCACTTATTCCTGCACCCATCCTCTTCTTCTTCCTTCCACAAACACAAAAAACCAACTCAAGCATGAGTTCCAGCCCTCTTTGCTGCTATTTTCGATCTCCTTGCTCAAAGCACCTCTCACAAAACTGCTTGGGGAGATTGTTCCTTGGTATGTGACTCCTCCATTGGTCCAATTAGTTTTTTTTCTAGTGCTTTATTCATTGCAAATTTTTGCTGCTTAGGTGACCCTGTTCTTGAGCTTGCATGTCAAATTTATATGGTCAAAAGTAGTTTTGATGCATGATATAGGCTCTAGGCACTTGTAGGAGTGGTTGCTATCAATATTATTGAGTTTGGTTTACTTTTATTTTGAAGTTACTAAAAAATTCAGAATTTTTCAGAGGAAAAAAATGCTTAGGAAGATGTTCCAAGGTGGTTCTTCAAAGAAGCAAGGACCCAGGCTTGCAATGCGTGATGCTGACGAAGAGCCACCAAGAGACGCTCCAGTGCGTCCTTGTGAGTGGCCTTCTGAAAATTTTATGGATCAAGCGGGAATAAAAGAAGAATTCAACGCATATTTGCGTAACGCTGATCTTGTGAGCTTCGAGGAAGAGAAGTGCAGTCAGTATCATACCCTCACTAGTTCCTTTGTGAGGAGGTTTGAATTTTCCACTTCACGTAATTCTCCAACTGTCCTGTTAGATCTTTATGATAAATCTTATACCATGGACTTAGAGGATTTTACCACTGCATGCAAACTTCCACAATGGGGTAGTATAAGGGATCCTCGCAAATCTGAATTTAGAGATTTTCTTACTAATATAACTGTGGGAGAATCTAGAGATATTACACAAGCTACCATAGGGAGCATCCACTTTCCTGCTATACATTATTTTGCTCTCTTCATAGGTAGATGCATAAATGGTAAAGATGAGGCATGTCATGTGTGTGTCCCTGACCTCAGTATTCTTAGGAGTGCTGTGTTAGAAGACAAATCATATAATTTGCGAGCCATTGTTGCACGTAGGTTGCATCTTAATAGACTTAATGGAGCTTTCTTTGGTGGAATTTATGCAACTCGCGTAGCTAATTTTCTTGGTATAGATGTACGCGGAGATGATATTAAATTACCTCCTGCCTATTTAGATTTTAATGTTATGGTTCACCACCATTTTGTCGAGAGGAACGAATCACCTCTTCAGTACCGACTAATCTTTGACAGACGTCGTGCTGTCCGTATTACTCTCCCTGCTCCTGCTTTCTTCGATTATCAGGCAAGAGGAGGATATACTATTACCAGAGAGGAGGCAAATGAGTACGAGAGGAGGGCGGAGGCCGCTCGTCGCCACACTGTAGCTCAGGAGGCGATAGCCGCTGCATCACAGTACGACCCCAACAACTATTATTATGGATATCAGCCAGGCCAGCCGTGGCCATAGACCAACTTAGGCCAAAAGCTTAAGCTTGGGAGAGTACGTATTTCTCACCGACATTGCATTTATGTTCACATACACTCATTGTTAGATGTCGGTGTTCATACTTTTTCATTGTATCATCCATGCTAGTTTATTTCCTTTTATACTTCCTTCTTGTGTGTTTGATAAACCTTAAGAAAAACCAAAAAAAATAGTAGTAGTTTACTTTGCTTGTTGTAGTAATAATTAAAAAGAAAACCCAAAAATAATTCCCATTCTTCTTTTGCTTGTTGGGAGCTTTCCCATGTAAATAGTTTTATTTCTTTATTTTTCTTTGAGGGTCAGTAGGAGAAGACCATGATTAAATTGTTGAAGTGGCTCTTATATGCTTTATTGTCGATTTAACCAAGAGCCCATATTGCTTTGTCTTCTCCTGTTTATTGAATGCTCGCAGATTCCAGCTTAGTCCAATGCACGTGCACTCTTATTATTATTCACATCATTCGGTCGTGCAAGTGAAAGGCAATTATGATGATATATGATGGACTGCCTGAGATGAGAAAAGCTGGTATGAACTCGACCTCTCTTATTTTTGTAAATATGATGAGTTCATCATTCTTGATTTAGCTTGTTATGAATAAACATGTTTGCAATGACAATTAGAGATCATAGTTGCTTGTGCCATGCTTGATTAGCTATGAGTTATAATGGTTTACCTTGCGTGCCAACATGCTATTGAGATGGTTATGATGTGGTATGATGGGGTGGTATCCTCATTTGAATGATTTAAGTGACTTGACTTGGCGCATGTTCACGCATGTAGTTGAAATAAATCAACATAGCCTTCACGATATTTATGTTCATGGTGGATTATATCCTACTCATGCTTGCATCCAATGTTTATTAATTTCAATGCATGTACATGGCTGTTGTCGCTCTCTAGTTGGTCGCTTCCCAGTCTTTTGCTAGCCTTCACCTGTACTAAGCAAGAATACTGCTTGTGCATCCAATCCCTTAAACCCCAAAGTTATTCCAGATGAGTCCACTATACCTTCCTATATGCGGTATCTACATGCCGTTCCAAGTAAATTTGTATGTGCCAAACTCTAAACTTTCAAATAAATATCCTGTTTTGTATGCTCGAGTAGCTCATGTATCAACTAGGGCTGCCTGTATCTTCCATGCTAGGCGGGTTATTCTCAAGAGGAGTAGACTCCGCTCCTCACTCACAAGAAAATGGTTGGTCACCGGGATGCCCAGTCCCATGCTTTATGCAAACTAAATCAAAATAATTGCAAAACAAAACTCCCCTGGGACTGTTGATAGTTGGAGACACTCGTTGTTTCGAGCAAGCCATGGATTGATGTTTGTTGGTGGAGGGGGAGTATAAACTTTACCATTCTGTTTGGGAACCGCCTATAATGTGTGTAGCATGGAAGATATCGCCATCTCTTGGTTGTTATGTTGACAATGAAAGTATACCGCTCAAAATATTAATTATCTCTATTTCAAAACTGAGCTCTGGCACCTCTACAAATCCCTGCTTCCCTATGCGAATGGCCTATCTATTTGCTTTTATGTTGAGTCATCACCCTCTTATTAAAAGCACTAGCTGGAGAGCGTAGCTGTCATTTGCATTCATCACTGTTAATTTATATTGGGTGTGACTATGGTTGGATCTCTTTTACCATGAATTACAATGTCTAGTCAGTCCTTGATCTTTAAAGGTGCTCTGCATTTATGTTTTGCAGTCTCAGAAAGGGATAGCGAGATACCATCTTGTTATATCATATTATGATTGTTTTGAGAAAGTGTTGTCATCCGAGATTTATTATTATGGCTTGCTAGTTGATTATGCTATTGATATGAGTAATCATGAGACCTGAGAATTATTGCAAATGTGGTTAGTTATAATCTTTGCTGAAAACTTGAATGCTATCTTGACATATTTACAACAATAAGAGCAAACAGAGTTTGTAAAAGTTTTTCTTTATTTCATTTTAGTTTGTCAATTGAATTGCTTAAGGACAAGCAAGGGTTTAAGATTGGGGGAGTTGATACGTCTCCGTCGTATCTACTTTTCCAAACACTTTTGCCCTTGTTTTGGACTCTAACTTGTATGATTTGAATGGAACTAACCCGGACTGACGTTGTTTTCAGCAGAATTGCCATGATGTTGTTTTATGTGCAGAAAACAAAAGTTCTCGGAATGACCTGAAACTCCACGGAATACATTACAATAAATAATAAAAAAATCCTCGCCAAAGATGAAGACCAGGGGGCCCACACCCTGTCCATGAGGGTGGTGGCGCCCCCCTAGGGCGCGCCCCCCTACCTCGTGGGCCCCCTGGAGACCTCCCGACTCGAACTCCAACTCTATATATCTGCTTTCGGGGAGAAAAAACAAGAGAGAAGAATTCATCGCGTTTTACGATACGGAGCCGCCGCCAAGCCCTAAAACCTCTCGGGAGGGCTGATCTAGAGTCTGTTTGGGGCTCCGGAGAGGGGGATTCGTCCCCGTCATCATCATCAACCATCCTCCATCACCAATTTCATGATGCTCACCGCCGTGCATGAGTAATTCCATTGTAGGCTTGCTAGACGGTGATGGGTTGGATGAGATTTATCATGTAATCGAGTTAGTTTTGTTAGGGTTTGATCCCTGGTATCCACTATGTTCCGAGATTGATGTTGCTGTGACTTTTCTATGCTTAATGCTTGCCACTAGGGCCCGAGTGCCATGATTTCAGATCTGAACCTATTATGTTTTCATCAATATATGAGTGTTCTTGATCCTATCTTGCAAATCTATAGTCACCTATTATGTGTTATGATCCGTTAACCCCGAAGTGACAATAATTGGGATACTTACCGGTGATGACCGTAGGTTGAGGAGTTCATGTATTCACTATGTGCTAATGCTTTGTTCTGGTTCTCTATTAAAAGGAGGCCTTAATATCCCTTAGTTTCCATTAGGACCCCGCTGCCACGGGAGGGTAGGACAAAATATGTCATGCAAGTTCTTTTACATAAGCATGTATGACTATATTCGGAATACATGCCTACATTATATTGATGAATTGGAGTTAGTTCTGCGTCACCCTATGTTATGACTGTTACATGATGAATCACATCCGGCATAATTATCCATTACTGATCCGATGCGTACGAGCTTTCCATATACTAGTTTACGCTTATTTACTTTCCCGTTGCTATTGTTACAATCACTACAAAATACCAAAAACATTACTTTTCTTTCGTTACTCTTTTGTTACCGTTACCATCACTATCATATTACTTTGCTACTAAACACTTTGCTGCAGATACTAAGTTTCCAGGTGTGGTCGAATTGACAACTCGGCTGCTAATACTTGAGAATATTCTTTGGCTCCCCTTGTGTCGAATCAATAAAATTGGGTTGAATACTCTACCCTCGAAAGCTGTTGCGATCCCCTATACTTGTGGGTTATCAGAGCCCTAGGTTGGTTCTGCCAAGGTTCCGCCTCGTGGTGGCGGAGTTTCTTCCCGAAAGCTTGCTTCTTATTTTTTTTCTTGGACGAAAAACCTCATATAGCAGAAGATGGGCATCGGAGGGCCACCAGGGGGCCCACGAGGAAGGGGCGCGCCCAGGGGGTAGGGCGCGCCCCCACCCTCGTGGCCAGGGTGTGGCCCCCCTCTGGAACTTTCTTCGCTCAGTATTTTTTATATATTCTGGAAATAACTTCTGTGAAGTTTCAGGACTTTTGGAGCTGTGCAGAATAGGTCTCTAATATTTGCTCCTTTTCCAGCCCAGAATCCTAGCTGCCGGCATTCTCCCTCTTCATGTAAACCTTGTAAAATAAGAGAGAATAGGCATAATATTGTGACATAATGTGTAATAAGAGCCCATAATGCAATAAATATCGATATAAAAGCATGATGCAAAATGGACGTATCAACCACCACTGACCACCATACCGCCATGAAGGGGGCCTCCGGGGACACCGCTGACCTCGCAAACTCGCCACCGACCCCGCACCGTCGCTACTGGTGGTTCCCGCATGGCGGTGGCAAGGCTGCACAAGCGACTCCTACTATGGCCGCTCCTTATAGTCCTGGAAGCCCTCCCATGCCGCTAGCGTCACTGCCCATCTCTACCTCATCCTTCTCCTCCCCCATATTTGGATCGAACGGGGTGAATGGCCACAGAAGGCGTGTGCTGCACCTCGCCTCCTTCTTCAACTTCCGTGAGGACATCGTCTGTTGCTTGAGCTTGGCCAAGCAAAGGCAACAAAAGATGGAGCTTGTGCCAGGCAGAGGTCCGGCAAGGCGCGCACCAGCCGAAGTGCTTGTCGAGAGGAGCGTGATGTCACCACGCTTTAGTTTTGAGAGTTAAAAAATCAATTTAGACGGAGTCAACGATAGGTTCAGTATTGGATGTAGTGCCCTATTTTAAGGCAACTGTTGGAGACGACGCTTTCTCGTGCCAAAAAAAATACTTTTTGTGCTTTAAAATTTACTCCAGCCGCCTTTTGGTGCCCTAAAATAGGGCAACTGTTGGAGATGCTCTAAGGGGTTATTTGGATAACAAGTATTTCGAAAAACTGATTTCCTTATCCTCAATTACGAGCATAAGAGCATCTTCAATAATTGTCCTATTTTAGGCATCGTTTTGGGATCGAATTAAAATTTAAGGTACCCAAACATAGTGCATGACCAACACAACAAAAGATACATAGTCTCTCAACCCTCCTTTCTACTCATGCTTTCTTTCTCCTCGTCATTGGCTTCATGCTCACCATTGGCCTCTTTTACTTCATTGACATGCTCTATGCCATTCATGTCATCACCCATCCTCCCCATGGCATGCATGGCACCATCCATACCTCCAAAGTCACTTACCATGGCATTCATCGTACCTCCAAAGCCGCCTCACATGAAACCCAAGACACCTCGCATCATGCTCATCAAACACCCCATGTATCCTCCCATGCCACTCATGCAACAACCCATGCCATGCGACCCATGTATAATAGCCCAGAGTAATGCTAATTATTATATTTGCCTATTATTATTATCATCATCATCATTGTTGTTGTTGTTGTTTATGCAGCATCCGCATTGCATCGACAACACGTTGCCTTTGTACTGGATTATTCGGGTGATCTCCTCTGGCGACAAGGAGGACCAGGCGCCGCCACGACAGTAGCTGCTCTCTCAGCAGCCGCGCCTCCTCTCAGAGGCCGCAGTGACAGATGAGGAGTTTGTCCATCAGATCAAGCTGCTAACGGAACGGTCTGTCCATGAGCGAGGTCTGGCGTCGCCCTCTCCGCCGTGCGCCGTAAAGGAGGAGCCACACTCTATGTGCTTTCGCGTCAAGCAGGAGCCGGCATCGCCTCTCCATCATGTGAAGTAGGATCCACCCTCGCCTCTCTGTCATGTACCATGTGCCATGAAGCAGGAGTCGCATTCCCCGCTGCACTTCCGTGTCAAGTACGAGCCGGCATCAACTCTTCGCCACATCAAGCAGGAGTTGGTGTCGCCGCTGTGACGCAACTAGCGCGGCTAGGAGGAGCTGTTGCACACAATCGCGAAGGCACGTGGATGCATCATCCACTACCTCGGTGGTGGCGGCGGCTTCTCCTCTTCGTAGCGGGCCATCGTCTCCACTGAGGACATGGCGATGAGTTAGACGGCGCGGCAGGAGTGGCGCAACGCGGCCCACCACTCCAAGTTCGCCAAGTCAGACGAGTTGTCAGCTTGGGTCCGCAACGACCCCGACCTGGTGGTGGCCTGGGCTCTCGACTAGCCCGTCACTACCGCGGAGACGACCGCGCAACACTTCTACCACCTCGACGAGGAGCTCGCTAAGATTGGCGAGGAGGTTGCTAAGCGACACCTCCGTCAATGCTGGCATGGGCAAGGCAGCGGCTAGGGCACTGCGGACAGGGTCGGCATTGGCTCCGACGACCCTCTGCACAATGCATGAGGAAGCGGACCGACTCCCCAGGTAGCGGCTGGGCAAGGCTGCCTTGGCGGCCACGCGCCCTACCACTGCCGGAGGGACGATGACACGAATGACAATGGAGGTGCCGCCGGGCAGAGCGACCAAGCATACGAGGTCGTTGTCCACTACAAGTTAGCCTCCTATTTTTTTATAGTTTCCAGTTAAATGTCAAAATTTCATTCATTTTATGTAAATTATATCTGAACTATGCTAAAAGCCGCCGTTTGATATAATTCATCTAGTCTATTCTACTTTGATTTGAAATGTATGCATGACGCTTTGGATGGTCGGCTTGATATGGTATACGACAAATGAATATTTGAAACAAGAAATGAATTCAAATTTTTGGATAACGGATCCTTCTAATCCAATCTATCTAATGTCTTTTTCAGGAGTCAGAGCAAATGCATCTCAAGTACACCAATTAGTAGGTATGAAAGGATTAACGTCGGACCCTCGGGGACAATGATTGATTTACCTATTCAAACCACATCACGGTCCGAGAACTAGTTCCCACCGATCCGTGAACGAATACAATATTCGATTTGTGAATAACTTTGAAGATGTCGTAAGTCCTATTGTATTTCAAGTTAAAGTTTAGCCACATGCTTGACTAGCAAAATATTAATGCATGTCACAAAAAAAATGTTAAATCTAACAATATATTGCTAGTCAAGCATGTGGGCTGGGTGACATGTCACAAAAAATATATTGTTACCTCACATGCATAACAATAATAATAATAATAATAATATGTATGTGACATATAAATTCATTTTGCTAGTCAAAATTATGATTTAAATATGACCTAAAATACAAACGAGGCTACTGTAAATCACGAGGAAGGTACTACCACTTATGCAAACAGCCACCAGTGAAGCACGGCTACACAGCGTGCGGGTGCCCTGGGCATTGACACTTGGACCGAGCGACCCCGAGCATTTTGACACCTGGCGTTGGCAACGCGGACGTGTCATTGCCGCAGGTACATCCCCAGGAGTCAGGAGAAAACCTCGTGACCGGATCGATCCCGCCGTGAACTTGTTGGATGGAACGGGAAAAAAAATCCAGAAATGGTGCGTGGGACCCGGGCGTGGACTCACCTAGCCCCACAGGCCAGACACTACGGCCTAGATACGAACCCACAGAAAGCCGACACCGAACAACCGCATCCACTGCGGGCACAAGCGTCGCGCATCGGAGGCCCTCCCCCTGCCAATCCAACGGCCAGGAGAGCGCGCGGCCCCACAGCGTCAGATGAACACTCCCGTGCCATCTCGCCGCTTCCGTTTCCGGCCGCTTCCACTACCTTCTAGACTCCCGGCGAACTCTCCGCTCCCTCCTCCTTATGCCCACCGCCCTCCGGCCCCCAGCACCATCAGAACTCAGAACCAAAGCAATCCCACAAACACTCGCCGATCCCAATCAATCTTCCAACCCAAAGTCTCTGCCCGTTCGATCCATTGTAGAGTGCGAGCGCAAGCAGCAGCAGCGGCCATGAACCCGGACAACTTCACGCACAAGACCAACGAGGCGCTGGTGGCGGCGCACGAGGCGGCGTCGGAGGCCGGCCACGCGCAGATCACGCCGTTGCACCTGGCGGCGGCGCTGGCGGCGGACAAGTCGGGCATCCTGCGGCAGGCCGTCGCGGGGGCGTCCGGCGGGAATGCGTCCGCGGGGGACTCGTTCGAGCGCGTGCTCGCCGGCGCGCTCAAGAAGCTGCCGTCGCAGTCGCCGCCGCCGGACTCCGTGCCGGCCTCCACGGCGCTCATCAAGGCCATCCGCCGCGCGCAGTCGGCGCAGAAGAAGCGCGGGGACTCGCACCTCGCCGTCGACCAGCTGCTCATGGGCCTCCTCGAGGACGCGCAGATCGCCGACTGCCTCAAGGAGGCCGGCGTGTCCGCCTCGCGGGTGCGCGCCGAGCTCGACAAGCTCCGCGGCGGGGACAACTCGCGCAAGGTCGAGTCCGCCTCCGGCGACACCACCTTCCAGGCGCTCAAGACGTACGGCCGCGACCTCGTCGAGGTGGCCGGCAAGCTAGACCCCGTCATCGGCCGCGACGAGGAGATCCGCCGCGTCGTGCGCATCCTCTCGCGCCGCACCAAGAACAACCCCGTCCTCATCGGCGAGCCCGGCGTCGGCAAGACGGCCGTCGTCGAGGGCCTCGCGCAGCGCGTCGTGCGCGGGGACGTGCCCAGCAACCTGCTCGACGTCCGCCTCGTCGCGCTCGACATGGGCGCGCTCGTCGCCGGCGCCAAGTACCGCGGCGAGTTCGAGGAGCGGCTCAAGGCCGTGCTCAAGGAGGTGGAGGAGGCCGACGGCAAGGTCATCCTCTTCATCGACGAGATACACCTCGTCCTCGGCGCCGGGAGGACGGAGGGGTCCATGGACGCGGCCAACCTCTTCAAGCCCATGCTCGCCAGGGGCCAGCTCCGGTGCATCGGCGCCACCACGCTGGAGGAGTACCGCAAGTACGTCGAGAAGGACGCCGCGTTCGAGCGGCGGTTCCAGCAGGTGTACGTGGCCGAGCCGAGCGTCGCCGACACCATCAGCATCCTGCGAGGGCTCAAGGAGAAGTACGAGGGGCACCACGGCGTGCGCATCCAGGACCGCGCCATCGTCGTCGCGGCGCAGCTCTCGGCGAGGTACATCATGGGCCGCCACCTGCCGGACAAGGCCATCGACCTGGTGGACGAGGCGTGCGCCAACGTGAGGGTGCAGCTGGACAGCCAGCCGGAGGAGATCGACAATCTGGAGCGGAAGCGGATTCAGCTGGAGGTGGAGCTGCACGCGCTGGAGAAGGAGAAGGACAAGGCCAGCAAGGCCCGGCTGGTGGAGGTGAGGAAGGAGCTGGACGACCTGAGGGACAAGCTGCAGCCGCTGACCATGAAGTACAGGAAGGAGAAGGAGCGGATCGACGAGATCCGGAAGCTGAAGCAGCGGCGGGAGGAGCTGCAGTTCACGCTGCAGGAGGCCGAGCGGCGCATGGACCTGGCACGCGTCGCCGACCTCAAGTACGGCGCCCTCCAGGAGATCGACGCCGCCATTGCGAAGCTGGAGGGCGAGACCGGCGAGAACCTGATGCTCACCGAGACCGTCGGCCCCGAGCAGATCGCGGAGGTGGTGAGCCGGTGGACCGGCATCCCGGTGACCCGGCTCGGGCAGAACGACAAGGAGCGCCTGGTCGGCATGGCGGACAGGCTGCACACGAGGGTGGTCGGGCAGACGGAGGCCGTGAACGCCGTCGCCGAGGCGGTGCTGAGGTCCAGGGCGGGGCTTGGGCGGCCGCAGCAGCCCACCGGGTCGTTCCTCTTCCTGGGCCCGACCGGCGTGGGCAAGACAGAGCTCGCCAAGGCCCTCGCCGAGCAGCTGTTCGACGACGAGAACCTGCTCGTCCGCATCGACATGTCTGAGTACATGGAGCAGCACTCCGTCGCTCGCCTCATCGGCGCGCCACCAGGGTAAGCACACTGAGCAGCAACTGATGATTTCTACTAAAATTTGTCCATTGCTGCATTCTTTTAGCTGTAAACAGAGACTGAATTTGGGTGCTGGTTAAATTGTTCTTCTGAATGCAGCTATGTCGGACACGAGGAGGGCGGGCAGCTGACGGAGCAGGTGAGGAGGAGGCCGTACAGCGTGATCCTGTTCGACGAGGTGGAGAAGGCGCACGTGGCGGTGTTCAACACGCTCCTCCAGGTGCTGGACGACGGCCGGCTGACCGACGGGCAAGGCCGGACGGTGGACTTCCGGAACACCGTGATCATCATGACCTCTAACCTCGGCGCCGAGCACCTCCTCGCCGGGATGGTGGGCAAGAACTCCATGAAGATCGCCCGCGACCTCGTCATGCAGGAGGTATGTATGTATGGATCAGTTCAATCTCCATCACAGAAACTCTGATCTGCAATGTGATGCTGAATTCCGTGTGGCTTATGTGTGTGTGCAGGTGAGGAGGCACTTCAGGCCGGAGCTGCTGAACCGGCTGGACGAGATCGTGATCTTCGACCCGCTGTCCCACGAGCAGCTGAGGAAGGTCGCTCGCCTGCAGATGAAGGACGTGGCCGTCCGGCTCGCCGAGCGCGGCGTCGCACTGGCCGTCACCGACGCCGCGCTGGACGTCATCCTGTCGCTGGCCTACGATCCAGTACGTGACCGCATCCTTACGAAGTTTCTGAATTTCTTCACCTTCTTTGGACTCGGACGCTGACTCTGACTCTGTTCGCCCGGCTTGCTGTTGCAGGTGTATGGCGCTCGGCCGATCAGGAGGTGGATCGAGAAGAGGGTGGTGACGCAGCTGTCCAAGATGCTGATCCAGGAGGAGATCGACGAGAACTGCACTGTGTACATCGACGCCGCCGACAAGGACGAGCTGGCCTACCGGGTGGACCGCAGCGGCGGGCTGGTGAACGCCGAGACGGGGCAGAGGTCCGACATCCTCATCCAGGTGCCCAACGGCGCCCTCGGCGGCGGCGGCGGCGAGGCGGCCAAGGCCGTGAAGAAGATGAGGGTCATGGAGGACGGGGACGAGGACGGCATGGACGAGGATGCTTGAACTCTGAAGCTGAAGTGAAGCTTTGCTGAAGTGCCTGTCGGATAAAGTGTGTAGATGAGTTGCGGTGAGGCAGGCGCTTCGTGGTGCTCTGTGAGTGAAGATGGTTGTTCTGTGACGCGTGTGTCGTGTGGCCGGAAGCTGTTGCGGCTTCGGGAATAATCTTCTTCTGTGTTTTTGTGAGTCTGTTGAAAGCGAAGAGAAAAGAGAGTCTTGTGAATTGCCTTCCGAATTGGTCGTTTCTTGCCCAAAAAAATCGTACCTAAGCAATTTTCTCTCTCTGTTACATCATCATCGCAACAAATGCATCGACCGATAAAACCAACTAACGAACTTATACACAATAGCTAAATGCGAGTCACTGAAATTCGAATTTGGGTCAGTTGAATTCAAGAATGTGACGACGCCGGCGTAGGGGAAGAACACCCCTACTATCTATCTTACGGTGGGGTGAGGATTCTCTCGACCGCCGGCGTAGGGGTGTTCTGGTGGGGAGGCGATTTACCAGAGAAGCACCCCACTATGGCACTATCTAACTCCCGTAATGGGAGTATCATAGATAGTATCATGCATGTCAACTAATCAATTTTAATGAAGTGACATTACAACATATGATAATATGCATTAGGGATGTAGTATCATAGACTAGTATCATATGCATGATACTAGTATATGATACTCCCCATTACAACCAGCCTTAGGGCGGTGACGGCTCATCTTATGATGGGGTGGCGATTTACCAGAGAAGCACCCCACTATGGCACTATCTAACTTAGGGCGGTGACGGCTCAAGGAAGCAGGCGGTTAGGCAGGCGATGATGCAGTGGATCGAGGAAGAAGAGAAGGGCGATGGAAGGTTGAAGAAAGGGTTTTCAGCCAGTGATTTTGCATCGGGCGGCTCAAAAAAGCGACCGGCACAATTTCTTTTTCCACGCAATTGACATATAGCCAAGTCCTGAAATATATACTCAATTCCATCTGTATGAGTTCGTTATTCATTCAACACCCAATTCCATCTGTCGAGGAATGGTCACTAACCATTTTAGCCAACAATTAACAGACATGTCAAGAATTCTCAAAGGGAACTTGATGCGAGCTATATATGAGTTTGTTATTCATTCAACATCCAATTCCATCTGTTGAGCAATAGTCACTAGTCATTTTAACCAACAATTAACAGACATGTTAAGAAACTTCGGAAATTCCCAAAGGGAACTTGGCGCGAGTGCACCCTATATGTACCAAATACGAGTAATTTAGTAACAGTAAAAAAGTCAAATTTTCAAAAAAATCAAATATAATCAAGTACTGTATTAGTATAAAAAGCTTCATCGACTGTTTCACAGTGACCTAAGGGCAAAAGATGGATAAATTAGTGATGACAAAAGTAACTTGAATAGTACTACTAGTACACATGCCCGTATGTTGCACCGGACGAAAAAAAGGCAGAACCTGTTTCATGTGCCATTATGCACCATTTTATATCCAATTGTAATAACATCAACGAAAATGTTAAACATTAAAATAAAATTAGATACTTTTTTAAGAAAGTTAACATTTTATGAAATTTGGACATTTCTTTGAAAAATATCACTTTTTGAGCAAATGTTTTCCTTGCAAAGAATCTTTTTTAGGGGTAATAATGTTTTGTTTTTTGAGGGGTAATAGCATTTTTCTGTACAACATATTTCTGAAAATATATTTTTTTTGAAATAAAAATGCACAACCTGCTTCATGTGTCATTGTGCATCATTTTTTATATCCAATTTTAATATACGTCAAAGATAAGGTTAAACGTTAAAATTTTCTTTTTCAATAGAAGTTAACGTTTGCAAAAAATTTGAAAAACTTTTTAAAGAAGAGTTATTTTTTTTTATGAATTTTGAACATTTCTCTGAAAAAGAATATTTTTTGAACAAATGTTTTTCTTGAACATTTTATAAACTTTTTGGGCTTGACCCAGACGATTTGGATTACACAAACATGCACGCTCTCAGAAAAGAGACAGTCATTGCAATACAAACTGCACGCATGGTCTCTGTTCTTATTCCCTATTTCACTGTCCCTAGCCGCCGGCCGCCGATCCCCCACTCCTCTCGTCTCTCCCCTCGAGCCCTCTCCATCCACCCCCTCCTCCGCCCCTGCGTTGTCTCACAGACACATAACACATAGAGGAGCGAGCACTCGTTGTCCCGGTCCCTCCAACCTCGCAGCCCTCGACCTCCACTCCGATCAGAGAGTGCTGCCACGACGGTGACGAACCCTTCTCCGCCGCCTCCTCGTTCCTCCCCGTGCCCCTGTCCTCTCTCTCATGTCTCCTCCGCATCGACGCGCCGGGCAAGCGCAAGGCTACCGTCCATGGCAGTCGTTGCCTCGGGTGCCCCAGCCAGAAATAGTACTCCTTCCGTCCCAAAATATATGTCGTGAGTGGTAAATTTACAAAAAAAAAATCTTGGATGTTTTTGGAACACAACACAACCGGCAGTACAGATAATCATCAATCGTCGTCGTCGCATCGCCCACTCCACTCGCATCCACCATTCCACTGCACCCCCCGAATTTCTCCGCCGTCCCAGCGTCGACGCGATGCCGCATGCCCCCGCACAGCGAGCGCTACTGCCGGCACATATGATCGTTGGGCGCCGCTTCCGCCTATGCATTCGCTTGCCGCTCCCGCCGACGCATCCGCCCTCTTCCTCGTCGTTCCCTTCAAAAGACACCCCCCCCCCAAAAAAAAATCCTCCTAAACAGTGCACAGACGGATAAATAGAGTAATTTCGCCTTAATTGAAGGAAATATGCCCTAGAGGCAATAATAAAGTTATTATTTATTTCCTTATATCATGATAAATGTTTATTATTCATGCTAGAATTGTATTAACCGGAAACATAATACATGTGTGAATACATAGATAAACAGAGTGTCACTAATAGCTCGTTAATATGATCTACTTGACTAGCTCGTTAATCAAAGATGGTTATGTTTCCTAACCATGGACAAAGAGTTGTTATTTGATTAACGGGATCACATCATTAGGTGAATGATCTGATTGACATGACCCATTCCATTAGCTTAGCACCCGATCGTTTAGTATGTTGCTATTGCTTTCTTCATGACTTATACATGTTCCTATGACTATGAGATTATGCAACTCCCGTTTGCCAGAGGAACACTTTGTGTGCTACCAAACGTCACAACGTAACTGAGTGATTATAAAGGAGCTCTACAGGTGTCTCCAAAAGGTACATGTTGGGTTGGCGTATTTCGAGATTAGGATTTGTCACTCCGATTGTCGGAGAGGTATCTCTGGGCCCTCTCGGTAATGCACACCACTTAAGCCTTGCAAGCATTGCAACTAATGAGTTAGTTGCGGGATGATGTATTACAGAACGAGTAAAGAGACTTGCCGGTAACGAGATTGAAACTAGGTATTGAGATACCGACGATCGAATCTCGGGCAAGTAACATACCGATGACAAAGGGAACGACGTATGTTGTTATGCGGTCTGACCGATAAAGATCTTTGTAGAATATGTAGGAGCCAATATGAGCATCCAGGTTCCGCTATTGGTTATTGACCGGAGACGTGTCTCGGTCATGTCTACATTGTTCTCGAACCCATAGGGTCCGCACGCTTAAGGTTTCAATGACAGTTATATTATGAGTTTATGAGTTTTGATGTACCAAAGTTAGTTCGGAGTCCCCGATGTGATCACGGACATGACGAGGAGTCTCGAAATGGTCGAGACATAAAGATTGATATATTGGATGGCTATATTCGAACACCGGAAGTGTTCCGGGTGATTT
>NC_041380.1:541785089-541875058 GCF_002162155.2 Triticum dicoccoides | reverse complement strand
GTGGAGAGAGAGAGGGGCTGCCAGAGGTGGGTCGCGTGCCTCCTCCCCCCTGGTCCGAATTGGACTAGGAGAGGGGGGCGGCGCTCCCCTTTCCCTCTCCCTCCCCACTTCTTTCCCCCTTCTAGTAGGAGTCCTACTCCTACTAGGAGGAGGACTCCTCCTTGGCGTGCCATAGAGGGCCGGCCGGCCTCCTCTCCTAGATCCTTTATATACAGGGGTAGAGGGCACCCCTAGACACACAAGTTGATCCACGTGATCATATTCTTAGCCGTGTGCGGTGCCCCCTTCCACCATAGTCCTCGATAATATTGTAGCGGTGCTTAGGCGAAGCCCTGCGACGGTAGTACATCAAGATCGTCACCACGCCGTCGTGCTGACGGAACTCTTCCCTGAAACTTTGCTGGATCGAAGTCCGGGGATCGTCATCGAGCTGAACGTGTGCTAGAACTCGGAGGTGCCGTAGTTTCGGTGCTTGATCGGTCGGGCCGTGGAGACGTACGACTACATCAACCAAACGCTTCCGTTGTCGATCTACAAGGGTACGTGGATCACACTCTCCCCTCTCGTTGCTATGCATCACCATGATCTTGCGTGTGCGTAGGAAAATTTTGAAATTACTACGTTCCCCAACAGTGGCATCCGAGCCTAGGTTTTATATGTTGATGTTATACGCACGAGTAGAACACAAGTGAGTTGTGGGCGATATAAGTCTTACCAGCATGTCATACTTTGGTTCGGCGGTATTGTTGGACGAAGCGGCCCGGACCGACATTACGCGTACGCTTACGCGAGACCGGTTCTCCCGACGTGCTTTGCACATAGGTGGCTTGCGGGTGACAGTTTCTCCAACTTTACTTGAACCGAGTGTGGCTACGCCCGGTCCTTGCGAAGGTTAAAACAGCACCAACTTGACAAACTATCGTTGTGGTTTTGATGCGTAGGTAAGATTGGTTCTTGCTTAAGCCCGTAGCAGCCACGTAAAACTTGCAACAACAAAGTAGAGGACGTCTAACTTGTTTTTGCAGGGCATGTTGTGATGTGATATGGTCAAGACATGATGCTAAATTTTTATTGTATGAGATGATCATGTTTTGTAACCGAGTTATCGGCAACTGGCAGGAGCCATATGGTTGTCGCTTTATTGTATGCAATGCAATCGTGTTGTAATGCTTTACTTTATCACTAAGCGGTAGCGATAGTCGTGGAAGCATAAGATTGGCGAGACGACAACGATGCTACGATGGAGATCAAGGTGTCGCGCCGGTGACGATGGTATCACGACGATGCTTCGAAGATGGAGATCACAAGCACAAGATGATGATGGCCATATCATATCACTTATATTGATTGCATGTGATGTTTATCTTTTATGCATCTTATCTTGCTTTGTTTGACGGTAGCATTATAAGATGATCTCTCACTAATTATCAAGAAGTGTTCTCCCTGAGTATGCACCGTTGCGAAAGTTCTTCGTGCTGAGACACCACGTGATGATCGGGTGTGATAGGCTCTATGTTCAAATACAACGGGTGCAAAACAGTTGCACACGCGGAATACTCAGGTTATACTTGACGAGCCAAGCATATACAGATATGGCCTCGGAACACGGAGACCGGAAGGTCGAGCGTGAATCATATAGTAGATATGATCAACATAATGATGTTCACCAATGAAACTACTCCATCTCACGTGATGATCGGACATGGTTTAGTTGATTTGGATCACGTAATCACTTAGAGGATTAGAGGGATGTCTATCTAAGTGGGAGTTCTTAAGTAATATGATTAATTGAACTTAAATTTATCATGAACTTAGTCCTGGTAGTATTTTGCAAATTATGTTGTAGATCAATAGCTCGCGTTGTTGCTTCCCTGTGTTTATTTTGATATGTTCCTAGAGAAAATTGTGTTGAAAGATGTTAGTAGCAATGATGCGGATTGGATCCGTGATCTGAGGTTTATCCTTATTGCTGCACAGAAGAATTATGTCCTTGATGCACCGCTAGGTGACGGACCTATTGCAGGAGCAGATGCAGACGTTATGAACGTTTGGCTAGCTCAATATGATGACTACTTGATAGTTTAGTGCACCATGCTTAATGGCTTAGAATCGGGACTTCAAAGATGTTTTCAACGTCATGGAGCATATGAGATGTTCCAGGAGTTGAAGTTAATATTTCAAGCAAATACCCGAGTTGAGAGATATGAAGTCTCCAACAAGTTCTATAGCTAAAAGATGGAGGAGAATCGCTCAACTAGTGAGCATGTGCCCAGATTGTCTGAGTACTACAATCGCTTGAATCAAGTGGAAGTTAATCTTCCAGATAAGATAGTGATTGACAGAATTCTCTAGTCACCATCACCAAGTTAGTAGAACTTCGTGATGAACTATGATATGCAAGGGATAACGGAAACAATTCCCAAGCTCTTCGTAATGCGGAAATTAACGAAGGTAGAAATCGAGAAAAACATCAAGTGTTGATGGTAGACAAGACCACTAGTTTCAAGAAAAGGGCAGAGGGAAGAAGGGGAACTTCAAGAAGAACAGCAAGCAAGTTGCTGCTCAAGTGAAGAAGCCCAAGTTTGGTCCTAAGCCTGAGACTAAGTGTTTCTACTGCAAAGGGACTGGTCACTGGAAGCGGAACTACCCCAAGTGATTGGCAGATAAGAAGGATGGCAAAGTGAATATAAGTATATTTGATATACATGTTATTGATGTGTACTTTACTAGTGTTTCTAGCAACCCCTCAGTATTTGATACTAGTTCAGTTGCTAAGATTAGTAACTCGAAACGGGAGTTGCAGAATAAACAGAGACTAGTTAAGGGTGAAGTGACGATGTGTGTTGGAAGTGGTTCCAAGATTGATATGATCATCATCGCACACTCCCTATACTTTCGGGATTAGTGTTGAACCTGAATAAGTGTTATTTGGTGTTTGTGTTAAGCATGAATATGATTTGATCATGTTTATTGTAATACGATTATTCATTTAAGTAAGAGAATAAATTGTTGTTCTGTTTACATGAATAAAACCTTATATGGTTACACACCCAATGAAAATAGTTCGTTGGATCTCGATCATAGTGATACACATAATCATAATATTGAAACCAAAAGATGCAAAATTAATAATGATAGTGCAACTTATTTGTAGCACTGCCATTTAGGTCATATTGGTGTAAAGCGCATGAAGAAACTCCATGCTGATGGGATTTTGGAATCACTTGATTATGAATCACTTGATGCTTGCGAACCATGCCTCATGGGCAAGATGACTAAGACTCCGTTCTCCGGAGCGAGCAACTGACTTATTGGAAATAATACATACTGATGTATGCGGTCCGATGAGTGTTAAGGCTCACGGCAAGTATCGTTATTTTCTGAACTTCACAGATGATTTGAGCAGATATGGGTATATCTACTTGATGAAACATAAGTCTGAAACATTTGAAAAGTTCAAAGAATTTCAGAGTGAAGTGGAAAATCATCGTGACAAGAAAATAAAGTTTCTACGATCTGATCGCGGAGACAAATATTTGAGTTACGAGTTTGGTCTTCAATTAAAACAATGTGGAATAGTTTCACAAACTCATGCCACATGGAACACCACAGCATAATGGTGTGTCCGAACGTCATAACCGTACTTTATTGGATATAGTGCAATCTATGATGTCTCTTACCAATCTACCACTATCGTTTTGGGGTTATGCATTAGAGACAGCTGCATTCACGTTAAAAGGGCACCATCTAAATCTGTTGAGACGACACCGCATGAACTGTGGTTTGGCAAGAAACCAAAGTTGTCATTTCTTAAAGTTTGGGGTTGCAATGCTTATGTGAAAAAGTTTCATCCTGATAAGCTCAAACCCAAATCGGAAAAGTGTGTCTTCATAGGATACCCAAAAAGTTACTGTTGGGTACACCTTCTATCACAGATCCAAAGGCAAGACATTCGTTGCTAAGAATGGATCCTTTCTAGAGAAGGAGGTTCTCTCGAAAGAAGTGAGTGGGAGGAAAGTAGAACTTGACGAGGTAACTGTACCTGCTCCCTTATTGGAAAGTAGTGCATCACAGAAAACTGTTTCTGTGACACCTACACCAGTTAGTGAGGAAGCTAATGATGATGATCATGAAACTTCAGAACAAGATACTACTGAACCTCGTAGATCAACCAGAGTAAGATCCGCGCCAGAGTGGTACGGTAATCCTGTTCTGCAAGTCATGCTACTAGATCATGATGAACCTACGAACTATGAAGAAGCGATGGTGAGCCCAGATTCCGCAAAATGGCTTGAAGCCATGAAATCTGAGATGGGATCCATGTATGAGAACAAAGTATGGACTTTGGTTGACTTGCCCGATGATCGGCAAGCAATTGAGAATAAATGGATCTTCAAGAAGAAGACTGACGCTGACGGTAATATTACTGTCTACAAAGCTCGACTTGTCGCAAAAGGTTTTCCGCAAGTTCAAGGGATTGACTACGATGAGACCTGCTCACCCATAGCGATGCTTAAGTCTGTCCGAATCATGTTAGCAAATTGCCGCATTTTATGATTATGAAATTTGGCAGATGGATGTCAAAACTGCATTCCTGAATGGATTTCTGGAAGAAGAGTTGTATATGATGCAACCAGAAGGTTTTGTCGATCCAAAGGGAGCTAATAAAGTGTGCAAGCTCCAGCGATCCATTTATGGACTGGTGCAAGCCTCTCGGAGTTGGAATAAATGCTTTGATAGTGTGATCAAAGCATTTGGTTTTATACAGACTTTTGGAGAAGCCTGTATTTACAAGAAAGTGAGTGGGAGCACTACAACATTTCTGATAAGTATATGTGAATGACATATTGTTGATCGGAAATAATGTAGAATTATTCTGCAAAGCATAAAGGAGTGTTTGAAAGGAATTTTCCAAAGAAAGACCTCGGTGAAGATGCTGACATATTGAACATCAAGATCTATAGAGATAGATCAAGACGCTTGATAAGCTTTTTTTCAATGAGTACATACCTTGACAAGATTTTGAAGTAGTTCAAAATAGAACAGTCAAAGAAAGAGTTCTTGTCTGTGTTACAAGGTGTGAAATTGAGTAAGACTCAAAACCCGACCACGACAGAAGATAGAAAGAGAATGAAAGTCATTCCCTATGCCTCAGCCATAGGTTCTATAAAGTATGCCATGCTATGTACCAAATCTATTGTATACCCTACACTGATTTTGGCAAGGTAGTACAATAGTGATCTAGGAGTAGATCACTGGACAGTGGTCAAAATTATCCTTAGTGGAATAAGGATATGTTTCTCGATTATGAAGGTGACAAAAAGGTTCGTCGTAAAGGGTTACGTCGATGCAAGTTTTGACACTAATCCAGATGACTCTAAGTCTCAATCTGGATACATATTGAAAGTGGGAGCAATTAGCTAGAGTAGCTCTGTGCAGAGCATTGTTGACATAGAAATTTGCAAAATACATACGGATCTGAATGTGGCACACCCGTTGACTAAACTTCTCTCACAAGCAAAACATGATCACACCTTAGTACTCTTTGGGTGTTAATCGCATAGCGATGTGAACTAGATTACTGAATCTAGTAAACCCTTTGGGTGTTGGTCACATGAAGATGTGAACTAATCACATAAAGATGTGAACTATTAGTGTTAAATCACATGGTGATGTGACCTAGATTATTGACTCTAGTGCAAGTGGGAGACTGAAGGAAATATGCCCTAGAGGCAATAATAAAGTTATTATTTATTTCCTTATATCATGATAAATGTTTATTATTCATGCTAGAATTGTATTAACCGGAAACATAATACATGTGTGAATACATAGACAAACAGAGTTTCACTAGTATCCCTCTACTTGACTAGCTCGTTAATCAGAGATGGTTATGTTTCCTAACCATGGACAAAGAGTTGTTATTTGATTAACGGGATCACATCATTAGGTGAATAATCTGATTGACATGACCCATTCCATTAGCTTAGCACCCGATCGTTTAGTATGTTACTATTGCTTTCTTCATGACTTATACATGTTCCTATGACTATGAGATTATGCAACTCCCGTTTGCCAGAGGAACACTTTATGTGCTACCAAACATCACAACATAACTGGGTGATTATAAAGGAGCTCTACAGGTGTCTCCAAAAGGTACATGTTGGCTTGGGTATTTCGAGATTAGGATTTGTCACTCCGATTGTCGGAGAGGTATCTCTGGGCCCTCTCGGTAATGCACATCACTTAAGCCTTGCAAGCATTGCAACTAATGAGTTAGTTACGGGATGATGTATTACAGAATGAGTAAAGAGACTTGCCGGTAACGAGATTGAAACTAGGTATTGAGATACCGACGATCGAATCTCGGGCAAGTAACATACCGATGACAAAGGGAGCGACATATGTTGTTATGCGGTCTGACCGATAAAGATCTTTGTAGAATATGTAGGAGCCAATATGAGCATCCAGGTTCCGCTATTGGTTATTGACCGGAGACGTGTCTCGGTCATGTCTACATTGTTCTCGAACCCGTAGGGTCCGCACGCTTAAGGTTTCGATGACAGTTATATTATGAGTTTATGAGTTTTGATGTACCGAAGTTAGTTCGGAGTCCAGGATGTGATCACGGACATGACGAGGAGTCTCGAAATGGTCGAGACATAAAGATTGATATATTGGACGGCTATATTCGGACACCGGAAGTGTTCCGGGTGATTTCGGAGAAAACCGGAGAGCCGGAGGGTTACTGGAACCCCCCCGGGAGAAGTAATGGGCCATATGGGCCTTAGTGGAGAGAGAGAGGGGCTGCCAGAGGTGGGCCGCGCGCCTCCTCCCCCCTGGTCCGAATTGGACTAGGAGAGGGGGGCGGCGCCCCCCTTTCCCTCTCCCTCCCCACTTCTTTCCCCCTCCTAGTAGGAGTCCTACTCCTACTAGGAGGAGGACTCCTCCTTGGCGCGCCATAGAGGGCCGGCCGGCCTCCTCCCCTAGATCCTTTATATACGGAGGTAGAGGGCACCCCTAGACACACAAGTTGATCCACGTGATCATATTCTTAGCCGTGTGCGGTGCCCCCTTCCACCATAGTCCTCGATAATATTGTAGCGGTGCTTAGGCGAAGCCCTGCGACGGTAGTACATCAAGATCGTCACCGTGCCGTCGTGCTGACGGAACTCTTCCCCGACACTTTGCTGGATCGGAGTCCGGGGATCGTCATCGAGCTGAACGTGTGCTAGAACTCGGAGGTGCCGTAGTTTCGGTGCTTGATCGGTCGGGCCGTGGAGACGTACGACTACATCAACCAAACGCTTCCGTTGTCGATCTACAAGGGTACGTGGATCACACTCTCCTCTCTCGTTGCTATGCATCACCATGATCTTGCGTGTGCGTAGGAAAATTTTGAAATTACTACGTTCCCCAACATTAATATGTGGTGCTTCCTTTCTCGCCTTAATCTGTGGTGGTTCCAAATCCTCATAAGAGTAATTGATGTCCAACATTGTTCGTCTCATTTTCATTGCTGCTTCTCTGGCCACAGCGTTGTGCGTCTCCTCAATGAGTAATCAACCCATGTTCATAATTAAATAGGAGTGCAATGTTTTCTTTTCTTTGTTGAGAAAATCAAGCTATTACACATTTGATCGTGTTCATGTATGGTATCAAATCCAGATGTTTTACTGCAGTAGAAGTTGCCACTCAATATCTTGATGTAGGCTCAAAGATTACACATCCAAATTAATTTCATAAATTCGGGCATCAAAGGGAGAAAGAATGCATAAGGGGCCTATGTATTTCCATCCAATCTCTATAGATCATGGATCAAATACTCACAACAACCCCACCCCGGCGATCTCCACCCCCTTCCGGCGATCTCCTCCACTAGCCACTAAATTCTAGTTCCCTTCCAGTGGATCTCTTCGGCGTTCCGAGATCTACACGTTCATACCCATCTTTAATGGGTTCCATGGAGGGTTCCACCCTTGGCTTGGACTTCTCCAAGGGTTTGGCTTTTGCGGAGAAAGTTTTCAAATCTATGGGCTTTTCGGTACACCCCATGGAGGACTCCTACATCTTCACCATGGTGGTTTCGTTTGGACGCCACAATTTTCGTTTGAACGAAGATTCTGTGGCTGCGGCTCTGGAAGCAGCTATTGGTGGTTCGGGCATTGATTTCATGGTGTTTTTGATAAAGGACAAGGTATTTGGATTTCAAGTCTCTTGCAAGGTTGTTGCCATGATTATTCTTCGCCTTCGGTCTTTTTCTTGCGATCAATTCAAATGTTACTTTCATCTGTGGAGTAACGGTGGTCCTAATTGGAGTCGTGAGTTCAAGATCTGGAATTTGGAGTGTGATGCTGAGTGGATCCTAGTGAGTCCCTCAAAGAGACATGCTGCTCTTGGGGTTTTAGCCCTGCGTTCTAAGCCTTCTAAGTCTTCTTTCAAATCTGCTCATTCAACTGGCAAAAAGCTCTCATTTGCAGTTTTTCAGAGCTATGGTGCTTGCCAGGATTATCGTTATCCAGCTACGGAAAGTTGCATTCGCGATGTTGAACAGGCGGGTTACTCAATCTCTTCTCATGAGCGGGTTACTATTCGTCCAACATTGCCGGCGACTCTCCGGTGGACGTCGGCGAGACCATCTATCTCGTTTGGTACGGTGCATGATCATAGACCCCATGCTGATCGCACGCCACCAATCTTGGGCGGGAATTCTGCTCCTTTGAATGAGGACGTGCCGGGCCATGTTGGGCCCGCTTTCGTGGCCTCGGAGGGCCTTGATGAGTCATCATCCTCCTCTGAGGTGGGCCGGGCTTCGCCGGTTTCCTTTGGGGAGCAGCTGGATATCCCCTCGTCTCAACAAGCAAGGGAAGATTTCGATAACTTAATTTCTGATATGGTCGATGAAATTTCTACGTGTCAGAAGTGCCTTAAGAAGGGTCATTTTGCTTCTGCGTGTACATCTACGCTTTGGTGTATCTCTTGCCTTCGGTCTGGTCACGTCAAAAAAGATTGCAACAAATTTGCTAGAATCTTGGGGCTCGTGTGGCAAGCCAAACCCGTTAACGCTCCATCTTCCGAGGCGCACTGCGGGAATATCTCTCTGACAAATCCTTTACCAAACTTGGACCTCCCTTGCACTTCCGCATTTACACCATCGTCCAGTTCCATCAGCCCCGGCCCCAAGACACCACCGACCTCGCCGCCTGCAACCCCTCCCCCACCCTTTCACTCGCCGTCATTGGAGGCGGAGCTCCCGACTCCGATGGCCAACTTCCATTTGGATCCCCTGCGGTACGTACCTGCTGGTCACCACATCGTTGATGGTGGAGAAGATCGTCTGTCGCGAACCTTTGTGACGCCACATACCCCAATTGTGCGCTGCCATGAGGAGTTCATGCTTGCGGAGGTAATGCATATTCCTCAACCAGATGAGATTGGTGCTGCTAGAGAGGAAGTAGTGCAGTGGTTGCAAGGGCATGGTGTTCATGTTCGGTCAGCTCAGCCTTGGGTCCGGTCTGTTGGGCTCTTTGAGCTTCGAGACGCTGCCGTCAGATTTTCTCTGCTGCAACTTCCGCCTCAGCCGCTGGGTAATGACCGTTTTGTGCGATTTATGAAGCATGACGAGGGTGAAAATTTTCGGGGAGTTCATGGTTTTCGTCAGGGACTTCTTATGTTTCTTGGTATTCCATTGGACCTTCGCAACACTGAATGCATTAGGGCAGCTGTGAATACTTTTGGCAAATTCCACCATTGGATCAGTGAGGACCCCTATATGGTTCGCTCTTTGGTTTTTGCTTCATTCCCAGAGGATATCCTTGTACCATGTGATGTGGTCTTCATGGATTTTGCGGCTTATGGTGGGGCGAGGGTTTCTTTGACTGCGCCTCTATACATTTTGGGAGCGAACTTTGCTGAGCAGATGCCCCAGGATGAAGATTGGATGCCCCTCAATGGAAATCCGCATCCAGTTCCGGGTGTTCCTTTCCCGGATTTACCCCCGTTTAATCTTCCTGTCTACCCCGCCTTGGGGTGGAATGCAGTCCCTCCTCCGCCGCCAGAGCCTGTGATCATTGAAGTGGCCGAGGACAATTGGGGGAATGGCCAAGACAATGTTGATCCTGAACATGTTCAAGATCAAGAATCAATGGTGGTGGATCTCTCCGCCCAGCCAAGCTCCGCTACTGACCAGGATCCACCCATCATTGTGGTGGAGGATGATCTATCTGAAGCAATTATGTTGCCTGTGGTCAATGAAGATGCAGCGAACAATTGGGCCATTGTGGTGTATCAGCCTCCTACTGTCACGGAGGAGATTGCACTGCCTGCGATTCCTTTTGGGCCTCCGTTGCCCCCGGAGATGATTTGGAGGAGGTCTTTTGAGAACCTTCTGCAATCTCGTGTAGCTTTCTCTGTACCCAGGCCAGTGCTGCTGCAGCCTTTGTCGCCGGTTGTTCTATCTAAGAGGAGCTGGGATTTGGCTTTCAGCGATTCGGACCTGCCACGTCTTACATGGAGGGAAGAGGAGCCAGCTAGGCCAGTTGCCAGGGCGCTTTTTTCTGATCCTGTTGATGTGCAACCTGTGCAGGTGCCCCCTTCTGCTGCGGTTAAAGCTTGCAGGCCATGGAAGACTCTGGCGCCAACTCCAATTGTTGACACCACAGTTCGACGCTGCACCAGAAGCTCGGCTCAGCGTGATGGATTCAAGCCCACATTCCAAGAGCTCGCACTACAGCCCAAGAGGAAGAAGCCCAAGGCCAAGCCTTTCACGGCCCAGATGTATGAAGAGCCTGCTTCTGATGAAATTCCTCCTGCAACCCCTGTCAGTAGACTCCAAGAAGTTGGACGTGAGCTTCAGATTGATGCTGCTCTGCTATTTATGGATGCACTTATGGTGGACCCACCTGCTGTAATTTCATCTAAACATGATGATTAGAGTGTCCCTGGCATATTGGGTTTCGCAAGCCCTTAACTTTGCTTTACCTTTATTTTTAGGCAATTTTCTGCTTCTGGAACTTTGGTGCTTGATGATGTTGGGACAGACTAAACTGTGCTCTTTTAGAAATGTGGTATTGTGTGCCATGTGGTTTCTGGTCTTTATCTTTTGCTATAATGAGTAATAGCTGTAGAAACTGGAATGTTCTTTGTTGGAATGTAAGAGGCCTGAATTCTGAAGCGAGACAGAGAGCTGTTAGGCAGAAAATTGAGGAAAGCCAATGTTCAATAGCTTGTCTGCAAGAAACAAAATGTGCTTCTTTTGACTCTAGGACAATCAAATCTTTCTGCCCTAAAAGATTTGACTCTTTTGTCTGTTCTCCTTCAATTGAAGCTTCTGGTGGAATTATTGTTGTCTGGAATTCTACAGTTTTTAGTGGCATTATAATTGAAGTGCAGCAGTTTGTTGTGGTTGTTCAGTTTACTTCCAGGCAAAATAATGAAACTTGGACTCTTGTGGCTGTTTATGGCCCTTGTCAGGGTGTAGCCAGGGACAACTTTGTTAATTGGTTATACAACCTGGCTATACCTGTCAATGAGCACTGGTTGCTACTTGGCGATTTTAATTTCCTCCGATCTGTGGATAACAGAAACTTACCTGGTGGGGACATAAATGACATGTTCATTTTTAATGAGATTATTGGTCACCTGGGCCTCCTTGAGCTTCCAATCAAAGGCAGATCCTACACTTGGTCCAATATGCAGGATACCCCACTTCTTGAGCAGCTAGACTGGTTTTTCACTTCTGTAGATTGGATTTCTGATTACCCCATGACTGAAGTTCTGCCCCTGGCTAGGACTGCATCAGATCATGTGCCTTGTCTAGTGTCCATCAAGACTTCCATTCCAAAATCAAACATCTTTAGATTTGAAAACTACTGGCTTGAACTAGAGGGTTTCATGAACTGTGTTGAATCTTCTTGGAAGCAGCCCTCTCGGAAAACACACATAACTGCTAAAATTGCAGACAAATTTAAATGTTTGAGAATGTTTCTTAAGAGATGGCAAATGAATATTTCCAAATTGAGGCTATTGATGAGCAAATGCAATCATGTCATTTTCCTTCTGGACGAATTACAGGAGTGGAGGCCTCTTGTTATTCAAGAGAACAACTTCAGAAGAATTGTCAAAACCCATTTGGAAAAACTTCTGCACTTATAGTTTCTGTACTGGAAGAAGCGATGCTCTATCCGATACTTCAAGGTGGGGGGAGAAAACACTAAAATTTTCCATGCTATGGCCACTGAGAGGCATAGGAGGAACTCTATAGCTAGTTTAAGACTACCTGATGGAACTGTAGTCTCTGATCACTCCCAAATGGCTGGAATTATCTGGAGTTGTTTTAAGAATAGAATGGGCACCTCTAGAGGGATTGTGATGGGGTTCGATTTGTCTTCACTTATCTCACCAGTGTCTGGCCTTGAGGTGCTCACTAGGCCTTTTGAAAAGGAGGAAATGGACAATGTGGTCAAGCATATGCCTGTGGATAAAGCACCTGGTCCCGATGGATTTAATGGCTTGTTTTTTAAGAAATGTTGGCACCTTATTTCTGGGGAATTTTATGAGCTAGCCCAGGCTTTTCATGAGGGAGAGGCTGTCTTAGATAACATCAATAGTTCTTTTATTACTCTTGTGCCCAAAAAACTTTCTCCTGAGGAAGTGGGAGACTACAGACCTATCTCTCTCACTAGTATGGGGCTTAATTTTTTGTCCAAAATGGCTGCAAATAGACTCCAAGCAATGATTATGCAGTGCATCCATAAGAACCAATATGGTTTCATTAAGACCAGAACAATACAGGACTGCTTGGGTTGGACTTTCGAATACTTGCATCAATGCCACCAGTCAAAGAGGCCAATAGTAATCCTCAAATTGGATTTTGAAAAGGCCTTTGACTCTATTGAGCATGAAGCTATCTTTCAAATTCTCAGATATAAGGGCTTTAATGATAAGTGGATTCTTTGGATGAAACAGCTTCTTACCACTGGTACTTCTTCTACTGCTCAATGGAGTCCCTGGGAGGAAGTTTGTTTGTAAGAAAGGAGTTAGACAGGGTGACCCTGTATCTCCCCTGCTATTTGTCATAGTTGCTGACCTGCTACAAATAGTGATTAATGATATGTACAGGAAGGGAATTCTGCATTTACCTATACCCTGCCATGATATAGACTACCCTGTGATCCAGTATGCTGATGATACTTTGATCATCCTCCCTGCAGACAGGGCTCAACTCCTGGCTCTGAAGGATATGCTACAGGTGTTCTCTCAGTCCACTGGTCTGTATGTCAACTATCAAAAGTCCTTCATTATTCCAATCAATGTTGACCCTGCTGTACTGAAGGATTTAGCAACTGCTTTTGGTTGCAAAACTGGTACAATGCCACTTACTTATCTAAGATTACCTATGGGGACCACAAGACCCAAAATGGTAGACTTCATGCCACTGGTTGACTGTATGGAGAGAAGAATGACTGCCAGTTCTTCTTTCCTTAACCAAGGAGAAAGGCTACAGTTCCTAAACTCTGCTCTATCCTCTTTACCAATTTTCTTTATGGGTAGTCTTGCTCTCCCAGTTGGTATTCTCAAGCAGTTGGAAAGAATTCAAAGACAGTGCTTGTGGAGAAAGCATAGAGATGAGCCTGCCCCATCTCTGGTGGCTTGGGAACTCATATGTAGGCCAAAAAACAAAGGAGGTCTTGGTATTCTTAATCTGGGGGTTCAGAATGTGGCTCTCCTTCTCAAGCATGCCAGTAATTTCTTGAACAAACGACAAATTCCTTGGGTATCCCTAGTTTGGGACTCATATTATTTTGAGAGAATGCCCCAGGGAACAAATGATTGTGGCTCCTTCTGGTGGAGAGATATTTGCAAAGTCATGCAGCATTTTAGGGACTGCTCCTGGGTGCAGATCAATGAAGGGGACACTGCTTTCTTTTGGTCTGATAACTGGAACCTTGGCTCTGAAACATCTAGTTTATAGGCAAGATTCCCAAGGCTTTTCTCTTTTGCCAAGGACCCCTGGGTCTCAATTAAGGAAATTTTCAACACCCAGGATCTGCACCAATTTTTTCACCTTCCCTTATCGGCTTAAGCCTTTGATGAGTTAAATCTGATAAAGGATTTAATGAACTCACACAGAAGAGACCCCAGCTCGAAGGACTGTTGGTTCTGGCAGGGCTCTTCCAAGTTTTACAAGCCCAAGATGTTTTACTCACACTCCTTTCACTTTGAGTCCTTCAATCCTTTGCTCTGTTGTATATGGAAATCCTCCTGTACTCTCAAGATCAAGGTCTTTGCTTGGATGCTTATTATGGACAGGTTAAACACCAAGGATATGGTTGAAAGAAGGCACTGGCACATGGAGGATGGAGTCCACTGTAGGCTATGCCCTTTGCAGGCTAGGGAAACCAGAGATCATTTGTTCTTCAATTGCAATTTCAGTGTAAGGATCTGGAATTATCTACAGATTGATTGGTCTGCTGGCACCTCCATGATTGAGCTGGTTACTCAGGCAAGGAGAAGTTTTGCTAGGCCTTTCTTTTCTGAAGTGGTATTCATTGCTTGCTGGCATATTTGGATCATCAGAAATGCCAAAGTGTTCAGAATTGAGAGGGCCAGTTTCAATAAATGGAGGTTTGCTTTTAGGCAGGATATTAGCCTCATGCAGCACAGGATCAGAGCTGCTTACAAGGATGACCTGCTCAAATGGATCTCTTACCTCCCACCCTAAGCTAGTTTTGTAGGGCTTTCTTTTTTCTTCTTCCTTGTAATCTGGTTACTCCTTGTAATCAACTTGTTGTATCTGTTATTTTTTCAATAAAGTTTTGATCTGCTGTGGGGGTTTTGCCCCACAATTCACAGTCAAAAAAAAATACTCACAACAAAGAAGAAAGAAGGATATAAAAACCAAGGTGGAAAAAATACTACATGTCTCACCACTGCATTGCCAGTTCTTCATTGTTACAAATACTCCTGATTGTGACCCAACTTCCAACTTTCAGTCATTCTTTCTGGAACTGTTATGTAATTCGAGTACTATGATGATGTTTATCTTCTTAAGAACAAAGGAACAAGTGTGGGAGGATGATATCTCTGCTACTTGTTGTACTTCAATATTCTAGGCTGTTGTTTAAGTTCTTGGAGTAAATTCAGTGTTTAAACATTATATTCTTGGCCATAGCAATAAATATGTGAGTGTAATCCAAGAGACTGTTCTTCATTCTTCTTGCACGCAAAAGATTGTTATTATTGCTGTTAAAGATGCGGCTCTCTCGGTGCTGCAGCTTCTTCCAATCGATCTGCCACTCTATTCTGTTCCCTACGAAACAGTTGCCCTTTTATTATTAGAGCAAGATTAGCTTTGTTTTCTTCGCCCGAAATATCATGGACGTATTCTTTGCCTAGTTTTTTTATACAAGTACAATACTTGATTTCACAAAAGATACGTTCTTTTACAATTATTATATTATTTTTTGCTATAGGGCTGGGCTCAAAACTTCCCTATCTAGCTACAAACTTCTCCACCTAAGCAATCTTTTAGAGCAAAAACTCCTTGATGCCCATGCGAAAGATAACATGCATGTGCGGTGAGCAATCTTCAAATCATCCAAAGAAATGAAAAAAAGGTACTTACTGTGCATGCTGTAAAAAAGAAGACATTTTGAATATAACTGTTCAATTTTGAATTAGTTCTGAAATAAATGAAGATATTTTCAATGAAATGCAAAATGCATGAGAACTTCAAAATGTGGGAGTAAGCTAATTGAGGGATCCGTTCTGACCTGCTCGTAATGGAAGCTGAATCATTCTTTTCTTTTAATTAAATTCAAACCATACTCTCCCTCACTACCTGAAAAGAAAAAAAACTCGGTCTGACAGGTCATGTTCAGACCCATCCTTTTTTTTTCGAGAAATCATGTTCAGTTTCATCTTGGCCCGCTCCACAGTTGGGCCAGAGACTGTCCATCTCCAAGTGTCCGGCCGAACCATTCGGCCCACCAAAACTTCGAATCCAGGGCAAAACCCTGTCGTCGTCAACTACACCCTCCTCGTCCCCTTCCTCCCCACCCCAAAACCCTAGCCCCCAAGCCAGCCCGGCCGCCCGCCCCCGGCCGCCCCCGCCATGAACTACCGCTTCCAGAACCTCCTGGGCGCGCCGTACCGCGGCGGCGACGCCGTCTTCGCGGGGGACTCCTCCGTGCTCCTCTCGGCGGTGGGGAACCGCGTCGCGACCACCGACCTCGCCGCCTCCTCCTCCCTCACCCTCCCCTTCGAGTCCTCCGCCAACATCGCCCGCCTCGCCACCTCCCCCTCGGGCGACTTCCTCCTCGCCTGCGACGAGAAGGGCCGCGCGCTCTACGCCAACCTCCGCCGCCGCGCCGTCCTACACCGCGTCTCCTTCAAGGCCGCCCCCTCCGCAATCCGCTTCAGCCCCGACGGCCAGCTCATCGCCGTCGCCGTCGGGAAGCTCGTCCAGATCTGGCGCTCGCCCTCCTTCCGCAAGGAGTTCTTCCCCTTCCACCTCCTCCGCACCTTCCCCGGCTTCGCCGCCGGGGTCACCTCCTTCGACTGGTCCCCTGACTCCGCCTCCCTCCTCGTCGCCTGCAAGGACCTCACCGCCCGCATCTTGCCCGTCAAGCGGGGCACCGGGAACAAGCCCTTTCTCTTCCTCGGCCACCGCGCGGCTGTCATTGGCGCCTTCTTCGCCACCGATAAGAAGACGGGCAGAGTCCACGGGGTCTACACGGTTTCAAAGGACGGAGCTATCTTTACTTGGAATTTGGTGGAGGGCAATGATGCTGCATCTCCACCTTCACCCGGGACACCGGAGCAGGAATCAGAGCAGAATGGTGAGCCGGAAATTGATGTTGGGAGCAGGAAGAGGAAGAGCTTGGGAGAACTGGAAGAGCCCAGCACCACTCCACTTCATTTGGCAAAGTGGGAGTTGCAGAAGAAGAACTTCTTCATGCAGGCGCCGGCTAAGTTGACAGCCTGTGATTACCACCGGGATCTTGACATGGTGGTGGTTGGGTTCTCTAATGGGGTATTTGGGCTGTACCAGATGCCGGACTTTGTGTGCCACTGCCAGCTGTCAATATCAAGGGAGAAGATCACTACTGCTATTTTCAACAGCTTGGGGAATTGGCTAGTTTTTGGGTGCGCCAAGCTTGGGCAACTGCTGGTGTGGGAGTGGCGGTCAGAGACCTACATTTTGAAGCAGCAGGGTCACTACTTTGATGTGAACTGCATTGCATACTCACCAGATTCTCAGTTAATTGCTACTGGAGCTGATGATAACAAAGTCAAGGTGTGTTTGAAGTAGTAATGTCATTTGCATTCTTTGTTATGTCCTCTTTCTGTTTGGGCCTGGGTGGTGGGGAGTGGGGAGGCTTCTTGCTTGCTGTGGTATTCAAAAGCCTTTTAACTATGTTACAACTTAGAAGTAGTGCTTATACAGTAGGTTGAGATACTTTGATGGAGGGTATTTTTAGATAAAACTTCAGTCGCTATTATGTCCCCTTTCTGCTTGGGGTCTCTGGGAAAACTTCCTTGTTTGATATTTGGTTGAAAGCCTTTTTAATTATAATACGAGTTATGGGCTCATAAAGTAGGTCGAGATACTTGATGAAGTGCTATTGAGAGGAAGTAATTGATTTTCTTAACCTCTTTGAAGAACTACTTACGTCAATCTTATTCATTTGAATTGAAAAATGGCACCTATTCATCTATGTATTGAAAATCAGAAATGATAACTATCACAAGTTTTTCTAGGTTTGAAACCATATTGTTTTAATTGTTAAGTATCATTCTCCTGCACTGCAAGTTTGACACACGTGACTGGCTCTCTGTAGGTCTGGACGGCTGCCACTGGGTTCTGTTTCATAACATTTTCCGAGCATACAAATGCTGTTACTGCAGTTCATTTTATGGCCAATAACCATTCTCTTCTCAGTGCCTCCCTTGATGGGACTATTCGAGCGTGGGATCTGTTCCGTTATCGTAACTTCAAGACATTTACGACCCCTTCACCTAGACAATTCGTTTCTTTAACGGCAGATCAGAGTGGGGAAGTAATTTGTGCTGGAACACTTGATTCATTTGAGGTGGGTGTATGCAGTCAACATTTTTCTGGCAATCCTTTTGTGGACTATGCTCTACTTCTAGTCCCTCGATAACCACAACGTGTTACATGCAGATTTATGTTTGGTCAATGAAGACTGGTCGTTTGTTGGATGTACTCAGTGGCCACCAAGGACCAGTTCATGGTCTAATGTTTTCACCAATCAGTGTAAGTCCATGCTTTGATGTTTTTTGGTTCTCATTCCTTGTTGTTAGAACTTACACTTTGTTTTTGGAACAAATGGACTTTGTTAGTTCGCACAAGGAAATTGTGCTGAAACTGCTCTATTATTGGTTCTATGTATTTTTTAAATTCACAGAAAGAGTAACTAGCTTATGTTTGGTAGGCTATTTTGGCTTCATCATCGTGGGACAAGACCGTTCGTCTTTGGGATGTATTTGAGAGCAAGGGTGCTGTGGAAACGTTTCAACACTCACATGATGTTCTTACCTTGGCTTATCGTCCTGACGGAAGGCAGATTGCATGCAGCACACTAGATGGCCTAATCAATTTCTGGGATCCTTTTGATGGCTTATTGATGTATACAATTGAAGGTCGCAGGGATATTTCTGGTGGGCGCCTCATGACAGATAGAAGATCTGCAGCTAATACAAGTATAGGAAAGTACTTCACGACGCTGTGCTATTCTGCCGATGGAAGCTATATTTTAGCAGGAGGAAACAGCAAATATATCTGCATGTACGATATTGGAGAACAGGTCAGGAAATCTTTCTTGTGATAAAACAACTTTGTAGCATACACACATTTCGAGCATAATTGCTTTGATGCCAAAAATTGGCATGCCAACATTTGGCAAATGCCAAATATTGGCTAGTGCTTGGTTGGCTACCATTTTACTTGCCAACCTCACAAGAAGTTGCCAATTTTTGGCAACTTTTGATATTGCCAATTGTTGCCTTGCCAAGTATTGGCAATGCCAAGTGTTGGCATCAAACCAATTATCCTCGATTCCTCATTTCTTTTATTTTTACTATCTTAGAGGCGCCTCCCATCTTATATATGCTCATTCTTTACAATCTTGTTATCAAGCCATATTGTCATGTACTCGTGTCAATTACTGTAGTTTGGTAAAAACTTTGTCTATTATTAGTTGGTAACCCAATGTTTGCTTGACTTGGTCACCAAAAATATTTTCCTGGTAACCTCACGAACCTAAAAAGATACTAATAGCTAAGATGCATGTGGTTAGGTGTCCATTGACATTATCTTCAGTGATTGACATGATTGTAACTTTGTAAGAAGCCTTTTGTCCACATTAATGACTGAAGTTACTCATTGTCTTCTATATTTGCCAATGCCACATCTGAATGTTGCCCCTCGTGTTGTGGTAACAGCTAAGATGCATGTGGTTAGGTGTCCATTGACATTATCTTCAGTGATTGACATGATTGTAACTTTGTAAGAATGCCTTTTGTTGTTCACATTAATGATTGAAGTTATTCATTGTCTTCTGTATTTGCCAATGTCATCTGTGCAGGTGCTGTTGCGTAGATTCCAGATCACTCGCAATCTTTCATTGGATGGAGTTCTTGATTTTCTGAACTCAAAAAATATGACTGATGCTGGTCCACTAGATCTAATCGACGACGAAGATAGTGATGTTGAGGATGGAATTGATCAACAAACAAGAGGTAGCCTGGGGCATGGTTTACCTGGATCCATGGCAAATCGTGGAAGGCCCATAGCTCGGACAAAATGTGTGAAATTTGCTCCAACAGGAAGATCTTTTGCTGCAGCGACCACTGATGGTGTTCTGTTGTACTCGGTTGATGAATCATTTATTTTTGATCCAACAGATCTTGACATTGATGTTACTCCTGAGGTATTTACTTCATGTCTTTTTTGAGAATTGATTGTCCCAAGATGGTGCTGATCAATCCATAACAAATTCCTGTGCTTCGTGTTTGTACAGAAAGTGGAGGAGGCTCTTGCAGAAAACCAACAACAGAGAGCCCTTGTACTGAGCCTCCGGTTAAACGAAGACTCCTTGATTAAGAAATGCATCTTTGCTGTGGATCCATCCAATGTACGAGCAATCTGCTCATCAGTACCCTTCAAGTATCTTCAGAGATTGATTGATGCATTCGCTGACCTCCTGGAAAGCTGTCCCCATCTGGAGTTCATCCTGCTCTGGGCTCAGGTACCATTCTCCTCTTCCTTTTTTTTTTTCTACCGAAGCTGCTGATTTTGGTGAAACACTGGATATCTTATCCTGATATATATTTTCGTTACAGGAGCTTTGCAAGGTTGATGGAAGCTACATCCAGCAGAACTCCAGGACCTTGCTTCCTGCTCTCAAGTCATTGCAGAAGTCTATAACAAAGTTGCACCAGGATCTGGCGGACACTTGTTCCTCCAACGAGTACATGCTCAAATATCTGAGCTCTGCTGGGACAAAGAGTTAGGCCATGGTCGGCACATATTCCGTGAGTACTTCACTCATCTTTATGTTTGCAATTGTCACAAACTTATTTTATGAGAGGTTTCTCAAGTCTGGCAAAATCAAAACTGACACAGATCATCCTCGTGTTCCTGCAGTGGTTGTTGTAGCACCAACATGATCACTGAGCACATGAGCAGCCGAGCCATTTTTTCGGCCAACCAGCATGCGGCCTGCCGAATGTGCACTCTTGCGTTATTTACATGGGCAGTGGCTGTATGCTGGTTAAGCAATTTGTTTGATGCTCAGGGCTGAAAGTTGAGCTGAGGACGTTGGCATTTTTGTCCGGGGAGGAAGGATTGTCTCTTGGACCACGAAGTGGGTAGCTAGTCTCTTCGGGTTGTGTGTTTGTACCCGTCCGTGTGGCCAAATTTTGTTAGGAACAATGTCTTTCAAACGCGTTTTACAAACGAGCGCAGAGATATTATATGGTAAACTCGTGATGTTGTGGATGCCTGCCTGTGATTTAATTCTGAAAATTTATTCCCTAAATTGACCAGTCGGCCAGCTTGACAAGGACCGATCGATGTGCCACGTCAACACTAGAGAGTCGTGGATACATAAACACACAAATCAGTGTCTTCTTTTGACAACACAAACAGATCAATCTTAGTTTTAAGACGGAGTCAGTACATCACTGTTAACAGCTGTTAATTTGAAGAAGCCTCCGATGCTGTGTGGCCTCATCCTCCTTCGCCATGGCCAGCTAGGAGGACCATCACCAATGGAGTGCATCCACCACGGCACGTTTGACAATAATTGTCTCTTTTTGCGTGGCTAATGAAAATAATTGGGAAGGGGGGCGAGAATTTGAAGCAACTACTTTTTTTTTTTGGGCAATGAAGCAACTACTTGTATCAAAGAATCCAGGCAAACGCACGATGATGATGATTATTATGACACGGACGAACGATGGTGCGAATACACTCCCTTAGCCAGCGAATAAGTGTACTTCTACATTGATGGATGATTGGTGGCTCCCCTCCCCGACCCACCCGAATTCTCTTTTCATTTCATAACAAGGGCCAAAACGCCAGGATGCATGAAAAAAAAGGAAACCAAGAAGAGATCATATCGAGAGATGGGCGCGAGCTAACATGGGGCGAGTTCCTAAGCCATCCAGCATCCTAAAGATAAGATATACTCTCTTCGTAAAAAAATATAAGAGCGTTTAAATCACTAAGAGCATCTTCAGTAGAAGATGTAAAACAGGAGATGTAAAAAAATACATCTTCAAAAGGTGTTTTTTAATCTCAAATAAAGATATAAAATCGTGATGTAAGAGTGCAAGTCCAACCGATGATCCAAATGAAGATGTAAAGTAGTTGTGCCGCTGGCGACCATCAAGCATGGCGGAGTGCCTCGGGTTTGCTCTACAGGCGACGGTTTGCAGCGGCATTTGGCTCTACAAATAACTGGGAGCGAGACGCGTCCTTTGGGGCAAACGAGAGGAGTTGCGGTGGGTGAAACTCGACAGGAGCGAGCTGGACGTGGCGGCCGGAGCATGGCGGGGCTGCGGGCGGCGGGGCAGGATGCGGGAGGGGCTGCGGGTAGCGACCGGGGAGCAATCGAGCGGCAGCGGTGCGGGGATGTGGCCGGTGATGTGGACAGGGCGGCGGCGGTGGAATCGAGCGACGGTGGAAAAACGCCCGATTTGCGGCGTGCGGTGGCGGCGGCGGTCGAAACCGGCGGCGGGGGTGCCGGAGGGGGCGGATCTGGCACGGGGCGACGACGGCGGGGTGCGGCGGGCTTGCGGGCAGGCGGTGGCGGTGCGGCGGGGTGGTGTGAGGAAGAAACATGGTTGGGGGAAGGAAATGTAACGGCAGTTGGCGGTTGGCGTGTGGCTGGCGTTTTTACATCTCCAGTGAGTGGAGATGTATATTTGCACCGTGAGGTGTTTTAGTTTACATCTCCGGAAGACTGAGATGTATTTTTTCTTTATTTTTTTGCATCTACATCAAGATGCTCTAAAGTAATTATGAAAATAACTCCTTTGCTATTTATACATTTTCGCCTCTACTATAATAAAAGTGAAAGAACATGCGGTGCCTCCATGTTTGGTTTTGGTAATTGATGACAATCTCTATGGACTAATGGTTGCCTTGAGTTATATTTGAAGGTTTTGTCCATAGGCTTTTCTTGGAGTACATGTGTTGGTTTCAAGGAAAGTTTGTGTCGACCAAGGTGCTATTCAAGGAATTACCTAAAGATTGGTCTTTTGAGAGGTTGACCAAGACTAAGTTAAAGAGTGAATCAAGTTGATCAACCCACAAAGCGTAGAAGATGTACCGAGAGGGATCAAGTGATCCCATGGTATGGTAAGCATTGTCAATTACGCTTTTGTGTACTAACCCATGGTCTTCGTGAGGGTTCTTTATGGGGTTAGGTTGCGGTGTGCAAGTTCAAGTGGAGCATCACGAAGAGATCAAATGCTTGAAGCTTGTCGTCCTTTGTTGTGACAATGGACTTGTGAAGATGTGCGGAAGAGTGGTTCACCCATAGTGGAGTATGGGGGGGCAATCAACTAGTCTTCATCAAGTCAACACAATCAAGAAAGGTTGCGGTGTGCAAGTTCAAGTGGAGCATCACGAAGAGATCAAATGCTTGAAGCTTGCCGTCCTTTGTGGTGACAATGGACTTGTGAAGATGTGCGGAAGAGTGGCTCACCCATAGTGGAGTATGGGGGAGCAATCAACTAGTCTTCATCGAGTCAACCCAATCAAGAAAGGTGGTCCAACCTGAGGGAGTCAAGATCGTCATCATCTAGCTCAAGTGGACCATGTGCAAGGCAAAGGTTTGCCCTTGATAGGTTTTCTATTTTACCGATCTCATGATGATAGTTGGGAGACCGGGTTATAGGATCGATTGCCGTACTATCAAGGGGGGCTCTCGATGAGTAGCTTGATCGTATCGTTCGCTGAGAGCTCAAACCATTGCATCCTTGCATCATCTTTCTTGGTTCTTGTTTGGTTCTCTTTGAGAGTCTTAGAGCTTATGGTCATCTTGATGACAAGCTCGAGTTCATCGAAAACGGAGTTCATATGCTTCTTTTATGATGTTTTCGATGTTGGAGGTTTTGCCGGTTCTTCTCGGTTGGAGGTTTCACTCCTCTATTTGTTGGCATATCTCCCCTGCCTCTTCTTACTATAACCAGTCGCTGTTTTGATGCTACTCGTCGTCTTGTTTCCAACAAGCTTGAGTTTGCTCAATTCGGAGCTCATATGCAGAAGTTATGGCAGTTCTTGTTTTCTTGAGTGTGGTTTTTGTCAGGGTCCCAGCGGTAGTAATGAAGGAAATATGCCCTAGAGGCAATAATAAAGTTATTATTTATTTCCTTATATCATGATAAATGTTTATTATTCATGCTAGAATTGTATTAACCGGAAACATAATACATGTGTGAATACATAGACAAACAGAGTGTCACTAGTATGCCTCTACTTGACTAGCTCGTTAATCGAAGATGGTTATGTTTCCTAACCATAAACAAAAGAGTTGTTATTTGATTAACGGGATCACATCATTAGGAGAATGATGTGATTGACATGACCCATTCCATTAGCTTAGCACCCGATCGTTTAGTATGTTGCTATTGCTTTCTTCATGACTTATACATGTTCCTATGACTATGAGATTATGTAACTCCCGTTTGCTGGAGGAACACTTTGTGTGCTACCAAACTTCACAACGTAAGTGGGTGATTATAAAGAAGCTCTACAGGTGTCTCCAAAGGTACATGTTGGGTTGGCGTATTTCGAGATTAGGATTTGTCACTCTGATTGTCGGAGAGGTATCTCTGGGCCCTCTCGGTAATGCACATCACATAAGCCTTGCAAGCATTGCAACTAATGAGTTAGTTGTGAGATGATGTATTACGGAACGAGTAAAGAGACTTGCTGGTAACGAGATTGAACTAGGTATTGAGATACCGACGATCGAATCTCGGGCAAGTAACATACCGATGACAAAGGGAACAACGTATGTTGTTATGCGGTCTGACCGATAAAGATCTTCATAGAATATGTAGGAGCCAATATGGGCATCTAGGTCCTGCTATTGGTTATTGACCGGAGACGTGTCTCGGTCATGTCTACATTGTTCTCGAACCCGTAGGGTCCGCACGCTTAAGGTTACGATGACAGTTATATTATGAGTTTATGCATTTTGATGTACCGAAGGTTGTTCGGAGTCCCGGATGTGATCACGGACACGACGAGGAGTCTCGAAATGGTCGAGACATAAAGATTGATATATTGGAAGCCTATGTTTGGATATCGGAAGTGTTCCGGGTGAAATCGAGATTTTACCGGAGTACCGGGAGGTTACCGGAACCCCCTGGGAGGTATATGGGCCTTAGTGAGCCTTAGTGGAAGAGAGGAGAGGTGGCCAGAGATGGGCCGCGCGCCCCTCCCCCCCTTTGGTCCGAATTGGACAAGGAGAGGGGGCCGGCCCCCCTTCCTCCTCTCTCTCCTCTTTCCCCCCTCCACGAATCCTATTCCAACTAGGAAAGGGGGGAGTCCTACTCCCAGAGGGAGTAGGACTCCTCCTGGCGCGCCTCTCCTGGCCGGCCGGCCCCCCTCCCTTGAACCTTTATATACGGAGGCAGGGGCACCCCCTAGGGACACAAGTTGATCCACGTGATCATATTCTTAGCCGTGTGCGGTGCCCCCTTCCATCATAGTCCTCGATAATATTGTAGCGGTGCTTAGGCGAAGCCCTGCGACGGTAGTACATCAAGATCGTCACCACGCCTCGTGCTGACGGAACTCTTCCCCGACACTTTGCTGGATCGGAGTCCGGGGATCGTCATCGAGCTGAATGTGTGCTAGAACTCGGAGGTGCCGTAGTTTCGGTGCTTGATCGGTCAAGCCGTGGAGATGTACGACTACATCAACCAAACACTTCCGTTGTCGATCTACAAGGGTACGTAGATCATACTCTCCCCTCTCGTTGCTATGCATCACCATGATCTTGCGTGTGCGTAGGAAATTTTTTGAAATTACTACGTTCCCCTACAAGTACCGTGGTACCCAGCGGTAGTACCGCTGAGGAGTCACAAGCGGCAGTACCGCTCCGCAGCGGTAGTACTGGCGGTGACTCCGCAGCAGTACTACCGTTGGCTTACCAGGTCCCTACCGCGTCGATTCGAGGGGTCTTTTTCTGTGTCGGATTGTGCGGTACCTCGCTGCGGCAGTAGTGCGGCAGTACCGCCCTTCCTCCGCGGTAGTACCGCCCAATTCCCTCTTTCCCTTTACCCTTCGTTCTGTGCGGCAGTCCCGCCGAAGGGTGCGGTAGTACCGCTGTCTCCTGCGAGGTTCATGTTTTGTTGCTCCTTTTCCCTGTTTCTTCCACCTGAGCGGTAGTGCCGCTCGTGGAGCGGTAGTACTGCTCGTGTGCGGGCTGAGCACATAACGGTTGGATTTTCCCCCTCCTATAAAAGGGGGTCTTCTTCCCCAATGAACTTTATCCTTTGAGCTCGTGTTCTTCCCCCATTGTTGACCTTCTTCGAGCTTGCTAACTCTCAATCCCTCCATGGATTCTTGCTAGTTTTTGAGGGAAAAGAGAGAGGAGATCTAGATCCATATTTCCACCAATCACTTTCTCCTCTATGTGAGGGGAACCCCTTGGATCTAGATCTTGGAGTTCTTGTTGTTCTCTTTCTTGTTCTTCCTCTCATTTTCCTCCCTAACATTAGTTGCTTCGGTGGGATTTGAGAGAGAACGACTTGGGCACTCCATGTGCCCTTGCCATTCCATTTGGTGCATCGGTTTGAGTTCTCCCCGTGATACATGGAAGTTACAAGTTAAGAAGCTTATTACTCTTGGGTGCTTGATACCCTTGAGCTTGTTCCTCTTGGGTGCTTGGGCGCCCTAGACGATTGTTGGTGTTCGGAGCTCAATCATTGTGGTGCAAAGCTCCGGGCAAGCGTCGGGGTCTCCAATTAGGTTGTGGAGATCGCCCCGAGCAATTTGACGAGTACCGGTGACCGCCCCCAAGGGTTGCCAAAGTGTACGGGTTCGGTGACCGCCTCCAAGGGTTGCCATTTGTACGGGTTCGGTGACCGCCCTCAAGGGTCCCTTAGTGAATCACGGCATCTTGCATTGTGCGAGAGCGTGAGGAGATTACGGTGGCCCTAGTGGCTTCTTGGGGAGCATTGTGCCTCCACACCGCTCCAAACGGAGATTAGCATCCTCAAGGGTGTGAACTTCGGGATACATCGTCGTCTCCTCGTGCCTCAGTTATCTCTTACCCGAACCCTTTACTTATGCACTTTACTTTGTGATAGCCATATTTTTTTTGTCATATATCTTGCTATCACATAGTTGCTTATCTTTTTAGCATAAGTTGTTGGTGCACATAGGTGAGCCTAGTTGTTTTAGGTTTTGTGCTTGGCAAATTAACCGCTAGGTTATTCCGCATTTGTTCAAGCCTAAACTATAATTATTTTAAAATGCCTATTCACCCCCCCTCTAGGCGACATCCACGATATTTCAAAAGGTGATGAGAGAAAAAAAGGTGAGAGTTGGACTCTCAACTCACATGTCCAATCTCTCCTCGATTTCAAATTCCACTTCCAATTCAAAGCAAACACGCTTGGAACACCTTCACGCCGAAAGGGATGCCAGACAGCCTGGGAAAATAACCACCTCCCTCCTCGCCCTGTTTCCGCCTCCGCAGAGCGTCGCATCGCACGGCTCGCACCATACTCTCCCTCCCACGAAGTCCTCCTCCTCCTCCCCTCCCCTCCCCCGCGCGACCCCTCTCCCCCGCACCCGCGAGATCTCTCTCCCGCCATGGCGGGGAGGGGCTACCAGGGCCGCGGCGCGGGCGGCGGCGCCGGCGCCGGCGCCGGCGTGTCCATGGCGGTGGTGAGCACGCCCAGCCAGGAGCTGGCGCTCACCAACTGCGCCTACGTCTCCCCCGCCGACATCCGCCGCTTCCCCACCGCCCTCGCCCTCGTCGGCGACGTCCTCGTCTTCGCCCTGCGATATCCTTTTGTTCGTCTTCCTCCCTCCCGCGATCTCGCCTGTGCTGCCCATGAGATCTCTCTGAATTTGAGGTGGCCCGGCGCGCTGATCTGATCCGCTGGTCGGCGCAGTTCGAAATCCCGGAGGGTCTAGAGCACCGCGCGCATCTGTCTTGCTCGCTGGAGCGCTTTGGTTTCGTATTCGTGGTGATCTCGCTGGGACGGGCTGCTGGCGACGCTAGCTAGTACTGCATGTGGGATGGCACGATTGCCCGTTTTACTTGCTCTAGCTGCTAGTTCGTACCAATACCATGCGATTATTGTGGGCGCATTGCGAAATTGTGCTTCTCTAATCCATGCGCTGTCTGTTAAGGCAAATAATTTGGATAATGGTACCCACAGTATCACATTCTGAGTTCAGCGTGCTCTGTATGCCATTTATTTGGGATGTGGGAGCCTTGATGAATGATAAATCAGATTGTCAATAGGCATTCGTTTTTTTATTATAGGCATGCAATTATATAATTCCACTTAACCTAAACATGCATCATTACTAAACATCATCCCAGTGTAGGGGTTTAATTTTGGTTTTCTCTACTGGAATCACCATGCCCGATGTTATTGTTCTGAAGTGTTTACCTCGGTTAAAATCACATTGTCTTGTCTCAACTTTAAGAGAGAGGCTTTCATGTGGAATCTATGGAGCTTTGATGATATTCTGTGCCGATTTTATTTTAGAATAGTATATTCTTTCTTTCATGTTTGATCCTTAATGAGTATCCACTGCCCACGATGCCGTTGCTACTGGAAGCATCGCCTTGAATGCCATTCAGCGTCGACAGGTGAAGGTTTCGGCTGGGGATTCTATTACCGTTAGCAGGTAGGATGATCAACTGTCGATTGAATCATACTTTTAGTTGGATGTGATTCTGTGTTGCCTTACTGTTGCGGTGAATAATATTTCTGCCCAGTTTTGCTCCTCCTGATGATTTCAAGCTGGCATTGCTCACATTGGAGCTAGAGTATACTAAGGCAAGGTCCAACCGAGCTGAGGATGTAAGTTCATTCGTCTGTCTGTGACTACAGTTTTAGTTATGCTTCATTTACTGTGGTTTGACATGCATTAGCCTGGCTCTGCAGCTGGATGCAGTCTTGCTTGCCCAACAACTCCGGAAGAGATTTCTGGATCAGGTATGGGATAATCAGTTAGCATTATGTCTGTGAGTAGAGGTTATCTTTATTTCTTTCATCGGTATAAACATATGTATTTTATGTTGTCCACGAAAAATCTCATATGCATGATTAGATTGAGAATGTCTGCAGTTCATTAAGAATACTGCTTCCACTTGTGTGCGCATAACGGTGACATGTGGGGTTGTTTACAGGTCATGACAAGTGGGCAACGAGTGCCATTTGAATTTTATGGAACAAACTACATATTCAGTGTCAATCAAGCTTTGCTAGAGGGTCAAGAAAGTTCCACGCCGTTGGACAGAGGATTCCTGTCAAGTGATACATACATCATATTTGAGGCGGCTCCTAATTCAGGAATCAAGGTTCCTTTGAATAACTTATATGTTGTTACCAGCAGTTCTGTTAATAGTTTATGTGACAAGAGCATTTTGTATGGCTTCTGAAAGCAACACAATAAGACCCGTTAATCTGCTGTAGGTTATCAACCAAAAGGAAGCAGCTAGCAGCAAGCTTTTCAAAGATAAAGAGTTTAACTTGGAAAAATTGGGGATAGGTGGGTTAAGTTCTGAATTCACAGACATTTTCCGTAGGGCATTTGCTTCAAGGGTGTTTCCTCCTCATGTTGTCAGCAAGTAAGTATCGTTCCTGTTTCTTTATTTTTGTACCATCCGTAACATATGATGTTGTACTCACAACTGAATACTTTAGATTGGGCATTAAACACGTAAAGGGTATGTTGCTATATGGGCCTCCTGGTACTGGCAAGACCCTCATGGCCCGTCAGATTGGAAAACTGTTGAATGGAAAGGACCCGAAGGTATGGATATTCTATTGGGCATGGAGTATAGCTTTGTTACTTGTCTAAACATTTGTGTTGTGCCTATCATCTACAGTAGTTCATTCTTAGATACACTGTAACTTTTTAGGGCCCTTTATCCTGTATGAATTTATGAATATTACATTTAAAACGCGGGCTTGACGAAGTTTTGTTATTATCAGCAGTGATAAATATATGTTTTTTGAATTAAAATTTCCGTTCTCAATTCTCTTGTTTTAAGTTCAGTTCAATAAAGGAACAGTGTATCATAGTCCATTTTATACCGAGAAACTTTCATGTATCATACTTAATTTATTGTAGCACCAGTAGTCAGTGACATGTAGTCTGCTAACACTACAATGCCAGATGCCTGTCAATTATGTTTACTTGAGGTTAATACCTTTTCCTGACCTCAGATTGTGAATGGACCTGAAGTGTTGAGCAAATTTGTTGGAGAAACAGAGAAGAATGTGAGAGATTTGTTTCTTGATGCTGAAAATGACCAGAAGGCACAAGGTATGATTTCTCATGAGCTGAATTCTTCTCATATTTCTGTGTGAGGTGAATCCTTATCAACACTTGATTTTTGTACCTCCTCACAGGTGATCACAGTGACCTCCATGTTATCATTTTTGATGAAATTGATGCTATCTGCAAGGTGGGTTCTGTTGACTATCACTCTCACCATAATATATATTTTCTCTTGCTTAGGCTTTGTCAATATGACAGAACAAAATAATTAGCTTGCGATTATCACTAGTTACTAGTACTAGATAATACAGGTTTATTCTTATCAACTTGGGTTTCAATGGAGTTTAAGAGCGTGCTGTCAACATGAATAGTTCTGAAGTGTGTGCTGTGATAGTGTGTAATTGTGTATTAGCCCCTGCCAAAGGAGTATCTCATAACTTCTGTGTCACAGAGATTTACATGAAACCTATCATATGCTCATATCCTTTTTATTTTTCTTCAGTTAGGCCTAAGATTCCACATTAAATATCTATTCTAGAACTCTTTAACTTGCAACTTTATTTTGTGCATGTGACATCATACTGTATAATACATCATGTACAATGTTGGTTTAGTTTTATTCAAAATTGCCAACCTGCATGTATTGATGAAACTCTGGTTGTGCAGTCTAGAGGATCTAGCAGAGATGGTACAGGCGTACATGATAGCATTGTAAACCAGCTGCTTACAAAGGTATGTTTTACTAGAATTTGAAGTTTAGACTGTAGTTCTTTGCTTATATCTATTACTGAGTTATGTCCGAGCTCTCAACTTTACAGATAGATGGTGTTGAGGCGTTGAATAACGTGTTGCTTATTGGAATGACCAACCGTAAGGATTTACTTGACGAAGCTTTATTGAGGTATATGCTCTGACCCATGTTGCCTGATGACAAACTGGTCTAGCAAACATGTCATTGGTAGCTCCAACTCTGTGGTACTGAAACAAATAAGTTTCCTGACGAGACAAACTAATGTAGCAAGTCTTTCATCATAAATGCATTCATGCTGAATTCTCAATAATATATGAGGCCTTTGATTATTGGAATTACATTGGTTGCCATGCATCTTGTACCCTTCATCACTCCCAGTGATGTATCATGTATGTTACTGGGCGATTCACAAAGAGAAGGTTGCTAGTCACTCTAGAGGCTGTGCAGATAGATGACTACACCATATTCTCTTTTGTTAGTTCATTTCTGTTCTACTATTCACATATATTCATTGCCCTTTCATACATCTGTTGCAGACCAGGACGACTGGAAGTTCATATCGAGATAAACTTGCCTGACGAGAATGGTCGTTTGCAAATTCTTCAAATTCATACAAGCAAGATGAGGGAGAGCTCTTTCCTTTCTCCAGATGTTAATCTTCAAGAGCTAGGTATGTTCTTTGCAAAGTAATATTGTCTGCAGCATTTGTGTTATTATATCAACTATTTTTTCTTTGTGTTTTTAGCTGGCCATTTCATGCTACTGATATTATCCGTACTTCAAAGATTTTCTTTTTTTTCCTTCTTAAAAAATGAGTGCTGTTAGCAAATAGCTATGCTTCCTTCAATGTTTACTGCCATTTTTTTTGCAGTTGGACATTTTAGTATGACTAACTAGGGATTTGTGGGATGTGGGAAATTTATCAGTATATGTTTCTTATTGTATATGATTGGTAATTGTGAAAATCACATCCAAATGACACATGATCTTCTCAATGAAGCTGCACGAACAAAGAACTACAGTGGAGCAGAGTTGGAAGGTGTTGTTAAAAGTGCAGTTTCATTTGCTTTGAACCGGCAGATAAGCATGGATGATCTCACTAAACCTTTGGACGAGGAAAGCATTAAGGTTACTATGGATGATTTTGTGAATGGACTTCATGAAATTACTCCCGCATTTGGTGCTTCAACTGATGACCTCGAAAGATGCAGGTGCGTGTTCTGATTTCTTAAACAATTTTTTAACAGAATGATTTCCATCAGCACAAATTTCAAAGGGCGATCATTAGTTTCTTCTTGGGGTATTCCTGGAGTATATCTTATTATTTGTGCTTTGGAATTTTTCCTTGTAATATGCTCAACATTGGCTATGGCCCGTGGGTGCTGTCACTCTTCTCCCTTAATGCAGCAATTCAGGGGTTGGGCTTTATAATACATTCATTAGCGAGTTTAGAAGGAAACATAAATTTCCTTCAGGCAATATAAGACTTGATATTTGTCTGTAACAAACTACATGCTTATAGCTTGTCAGGCATATAAGAATATCTTTTAATGATGAGCTTAACACGTACTCCCTCCGTCCCAAAATAAGTGTCTCAATATTAGTACAAAGTTGAGACACTTATTTTGAGACGGAGGGAGTATATGATTTTAAAATCCCTTACCCTCGTGTATCTCTTATTTTATCTTCAGTTGTCTCAGTTACTACAATTTTAATGTTACCTTTATGTGATTTTTTGTACAGGTTACATGGTATTGTTGACTGTGGCAAGGCACACCAGCACATTTTTCAGAGAGCTATGCTTTTGGTGGAACAAGTTAAAGTTAGCAGAGGTAGCCCACTTGTGACCTGTCTATTGCAAGGTTCTGCTGGAAGGTAAAGTCTCTAGAACACATCATCATTGTCTGAATATATTGCTGGAAGCTTATTTCACATTAATTACTTTTCAGTGGTAAATCAGCTTTGGCCGCTACTGTTGGTATTGACAGTGATTTTGCTTATGTCAAAATTGTAAGTTCCTTTACTTCTGGTTCCCTCCATCCTCAGTTGCAAACTATAGGGCCGCATATCTCTAATTGCGGTTTTCACTATAGATATCTGCGGAGACAATGATTGGTTTCAGTGAAAGCAGCAAGTGTGCACAGATTTGCAAGGTCAGGGATGTTCTTAATATAATGAATTTGGTAGTTAAGTTGATACATGGAAGAATCTATTTGAATCGTGTATCCTGTTTATTGCTCCTGTGTACGCCTTTTCTAGTTATGCCGTTTGCTTCCTGTATGCTTACACATAAGGTGTCTTTTGTTGTGATGGTTACAGGTTTTTGAGGATGCTTACAAATCTCAGTTCAGCATCATAATTCTTGACGACATTGAAAGGTATTTAGAACCTCAATGCCACAAAAGTATGCTGTCATTTGTCCTTTCATTTTGATTGAAGTATTTGGTGCTCCTTTATGACCATTTAGGTTACTGGAGTTTGTTGCCATCGGACCACGTTTTTCAAATCTGATATCGCAAACTCTTATGGTCCTCCTCAAGAGGGTTCCTCCTAAGGTTTGCACAATCACACTTTTTTCTTCAGTAGTATCCTGGAACCCAGTCTTTTCTTGGCTGCAAAGACATCTTTGACTTGACTTTGTCTTTGACTCGCATATGTTGCCTATCTTTTGCAGGGCAAAAACTTGCTTGTTATTGGAACAACAAGTGAGACAACATTTCTAGACTCCATTGGTATGTCTGGTGTGTTCTCGGTGACCTACGAGGTTCCCAAACTGACAAAGGAGGATGCTGCAAAGGTAAGATAATTACTGAAGACATACATTGAGGTCTATGGTTAAAATGCAAGAAACTGTAACCGCTTCACATTGCATATTCTTGAACAGTAGATGATTGCTGTCATGTCCTCTGTAATACATATTCTATGGCCTTGGTAATTTGGAATTTTACTCTGTATCAACCTTATATGGCCACCCTGCAGGTGTTGCGACATTTGAATGTGTTCGATGAAGCAGATGTTGAGACAGCAGCAGAAGCGCTGGACGATGTAATCTTCTTTCTAACATTTTTGTATTCCCTCCACTTAAATGGTTGCCTATATTTGCCCAAATTCTTACAATCCTCCAACGATTGCAGATGCCGATCAAGAAGCTGTACACGCTTGTCGAGATGGCTGCGCAGGGGCCACAAGGGGGAAGCGCAGAAGCCATCTATGCCGGAGAGGAAAAGATAGACCTCAACCATTTCTTTAGCATCTTGAGCGACATCATCCGCTACTGATCACACATACATTTGAGGACCCTAGGCTCCACTATAGGAATTTGTTTACTCCAGTTTCCCCAGCTTGCTATCTTCACAGGGTAGAGTGGTTTGATCCCGAGTGGCCTTTTATTGTCACGGTTCGGCGAGAGTTGTGTCTTTGCTATGCTTCCGTCGATATAAATATTCTATTATCTGAAGCCTGAGGGCTTGTTTTGTTTGAGACCTAGGCGCCGTGCCTGAGAAATATTTACCTGGCCATGCTATTTGGTGAATGGTGTTGTTGATGACTAGGGATACCAATCCATAGCTCCAGGATGTGCTTTTAGAGTTTGGTTGATATAGATAAGTTGGCAGTTTCATCTATATATCGGACAGTTAATTTCTTGCCGTACTAACTTTGAAGTTGTTAAGGGTTGCCTGCTTGTTTATTCTGACGAGATACGGAGTACATTGCATGTTTGTTGATACCACAAACAAACAAAAGTGCGTTGTTCAGGATTCAGACCACATCTGCAATATAGCAAAACTAAATCAAGCTTCCATGAGGATTTGAGCCACAAAACGGCATCCGTAATAGCCAATTCCACGGATTTGCTTCCGATCTCCATCCGTAACAGCCATCCACTGGCCACAGCCCACAGGTCCTCAAATTCCACGGATTTGCTTCCGATCTCCATCAGCATGTAATCGGAAAGCGCGTTAAGAGCTTCCACATTTCAACGTTTATGAATTACGTTAAAGACTTGAAGTGGACACGTTCATTTCTTCTGTCCATTCACCTCGGTTGATTCTGTATCCAATATGCGTGCAAGTTACTCCTGTTATAATTCTGTCCCCTGTTATAATTGGACCTGTAATTTGTGGATTGATAGGTGTTTAAGTTAAACAATGTGTAGATTCTCAAAAAAAAAGTTAAACATGTGTAATCCGGCATATAGTGAACACATGTCACGAGAGAAACACAAATTCGAACGTCCATGGCAAGGGTGACCGTACTAGCCATGGTGAGCGGTCGAGATGTTGTTGATGGCATCATCAACTTCTTGTCGCCCGTTTAGTACACGAGAGTAGTGCTCGTAGACATGCGTCGAGGAGTAGATGAGTTCATTGTACCTCGTTAATGAATCTTATCTGTCGTGTTGGTGTGTCGTGTGATTGATTGCACCTCGGATTTTCCAACACACTTTACTTGGTTCATTAGCAAAGTCCTTGGCACTACATGACGTCTATAATAATAATTTAAAAATATATATTTTTATTTAGATTAGTATCTAAATGCTAAGTTTTGTAGAGATGTTGAGATTTAAAAAAAAAACTTAGTAGTACTCGATCTGTTTTTATTTACTTCACATATTAGCCTTGTCTCAAGTCAAACTTTGTAATTTTTGACCAAGTTTATACAAAAAATATTAGCATCCACAATACCAATCAATACGATTAGAATCATCATTGAATATGTTTTTATATCATGTATATCTGTTATTGTGAAAGTTTAAATTGTTTCATATAAACATGGCCTAACTTTAAAAAGTTTGACTCCGGTCAAAGCTAATATGCACAGTAAATAGAAACAAAAGGAGTATATAGATATGTTTTAATTGCACCTTATTCAAAAATTTGGTCATGTCGACTTGTAATAGCAATGTTGAGATTTTTAAATAGTATATACAATATGTTTGAATTGCATCTTATAAAAAATCTCATCACGTCATTTGTGTACTTCTTCTAGTATGCCAAACAAATCATGATTATTGCGTTGACTGCATAAAATTCACTGAAGTTATAGGGCATCGTTGGTTCATGACTATCTTTGGCACAACTAGCCTTTGACAAACTACAGTTGTCACAGAAAGTATGACAAACAAGATGATGTCACACACGTGGCAAGATTTGACAAAAAACTTACCCCATAACATGTAGACCATGTAGCTAAAGAAATATGGAATGACACAAATTTCTTACTAAATCAGAGGCACTTATTTTGGGATGGAGGAAGTAGGATGCATAAGCACATATTTTCTCTCCTCGAGCCATCTTAAATCACTTTGGAATGTTTAGGAGGGTGCTCCTTCTTAATCTCAACTATGCTAATCTCATATGAACAAATGGCCCTTCACAGCTACGATAATGAACAAAACATACGCCTAAGGGCATGCTCAGACTGAAAACGAATATCAGACGTGCCCACGGACGCATAAATTATGCCACACCACATTGATGTATGCAATCTCGCCTAACCCTCTTGTAACCCATGGTGCACGCTAGACTAACGTAGGTATATGTGAACTGAGCGTAACTCAAGTGGTTAAGTTTTCCGTGACGGAACCAACACACCAGGTTTAAGCTCTAAACTTAATATTGGTGGCTGCATTTTCTTAGATTTATTTCAGGCCATTCGGCGATGTGCATTCAATGAAAAGAGACGCTCCCGTCAACTACGGAGACGTATATGACAACTCCGTCAATCACAAGATGATATGCCGCTTAAGTCTCTCCGAGGTTCTCATAGGAGTGGAGCGTGTTTATATAGTTGAGTGTATATGCATATGTACTAGCGTTTTTCGTCTGTGTTTTAAAAGAAAAGGCATGTACTTATATAATGGGAAGCACCCAACTAACCTGACGTCACCGATCTCCTCCTTCCATTTCCGGAGCTGGTCTCCCCGAAATAAATTCAAAAATCTCTCCCACTACGGCCACGCGCACCGATCTCCCTCGCCGAATCCCCAATCCCCCTCGATCCGCCGGCAGATTCCCTCCCGCATTCGCTCCACTCTGTCCCCGTCCTCGCGCTCCCCCCAATCGCCGGCGGATCTCGGGGCTTTTCCCCTCTGCCGAGCCCGTCACGGGATTTCCTGCCGTCCGGAGCTCCTTTTCTCTGCTCCGAGCCGGAGATCTCAGCGCGATCCCGGCCCCCGCGACGAGCTTGGACTGCCCCGGCGGCGGATTCAGACTGCGCCGCGGCTGCGGTTGGTTGGGGTGCTGTTGGCGCGTCGCGGCATTGGATCGGGCCGGACAGGACAGGAGAGGTTGGTGGGCGGTGGTGGTTCGGTGGGTGGGGCGTCCCGACCGTGATCTGCGCCGCTGCGCCGGCCCAGCGTAGCGGGGCGATGAGAACTGGCGCCGTGGCCCCGAAGGCGGCGGAGGCATGAGCGGCGGGGCGTCGCTGGGGCTCAGGACGTCCGGGAGCTATGGGTCCCTGCAGCAGCCCAACGGCCAGTCCCCCTCCCCGTCGCCGCCGGTGGGGGTCCGGAAGCCCGGGAAGATGTCCCTCGGCGGCGGCGGCCCCGGCGGCGGCGGCGGCCGCGGGGGCGAGCGCCTCCTCTTCGCCCGGATCTGCATGTTCGCGGGCCGTCGCCGCCGAATGCTCCTGCTCCTCCTCGTCGCCGTCGCTCTCGTCGTCTGCTTCCTCTTCTCATCACTTGTCAGTAAAGGTGGTGGTTGTGTTGCTTTTGCCTCATGTTTCATTCCTATATAAACCTTGTTGTGACTGCTATCGTGACTTGATGAAATGCTTGCCAGTTACTGTTATCTTGTTTTTCAATCATTTGATCAATGAGTTCATCGCAATGGTACGATGCTACTTGCAAACAGTATTATTGTATGATTCATTCATGTAGGTGTTTCCCATCACTCGGAGTACAAAACACGAGGGTTCCTGACTTCCTGTTACCTGTGCATACTTCACTTTTCTTATTCGCAAGTTATAGGATGTTCATGAGTATATCATCGTTAAGTATTAGTGTTGGGGGCCTTTATGTACACAGGAAGATTTGAGCTCATAGTTGACTTTCAAATTGTAAAAGGTTTAGTGAAGTGGAAATGCCAGCAAGACCTTGAGTAATGGAAAAGAAATAGTATATGGATGGATGCTTGAATATTCCTGTGCTGGCTGGCAAGCATGTATTCCTTTGGATTGCTTATTGTGTGAATATTTAACCATTTTGCATCACCTTTGACTCTGGCTGACTGATGTGATGCAAATGGATTAGCATGGTATTATTTGGTAATTTAAATCAGGCAAGCAGTGTCAATATTTCTGTTATAGTTAAGCTAGACAAGTTTGCATTAGATATTGTTAGATGATCTTTGGTTTGCTAGACAATCACTTCAGTTTCAAGTCACTTCAGTCAGTTCTTTGGAACTGAGCTGCAGACTTTGTTCTGGATTTTTATTGTGTGATACAGTTAATATGATATAGGTATTCCTCGAGTTGATGCTTTACAAATTGAAAAGTGCTAATGTTGACAGTGCTGTCAAAATCTGTGCCTTTCTGGTAACTTGTAGGCAGGCCTTTGGCTTAGTATACCTTAGAATTGTTTATTTCCACCATCATTTAGTCAGCTGCTCCTTTACATTTTTATTCATTCCAATATGCGTATTGTTTGACTTTGACAGGCTAATGTATGCCTTATGAATTTTAATAAGATTCGTTTCATCTAGTAGTCAATTTGTACAAATAGCATGGTTTTGATAACAATAGGTTCTTCTGGATCTAATCATTCCAGTGTATTATTAAGATTTCATTGGCTTGTGCTAATTTTTCATGAGCTGGCGGTCCTTCTTACCAATATGCATATTGTTGGCGATTCTACTGAATATCTGTTTTTCTAACCCTGATAAGTCAACATGGTATTTCTTTTCATATGTTGTTTGCCTGGAAAGTTGTCTGCTAAACGTTATGTTTTGAGTAATAGCTAAACTGATCTAATCTACTTTTTAGTTTGTAACAAAGTAAGGCATAACCTTTTAACTGTTGTGTTATCTCTACGTTTTTACTTATGTATCTTTGAGTACTGAACCACAAAATCTTCTTTTGGTTGGCTGTAGATGAAGTTGCAGCACCTGGCACCGAGACCATGCTGGGATTATCTGATCATGTCCGGAGCTTTGTAAATCCTGTATGGACATCTTCTTTGAGTGGAAATGATTTGAATACAACATCACCAACAGTAAAACAGCCGGACATCAGTCATGAAAAGGTTCAGGGTCTTTCACGGAGTTTCCCGCCAGCTATTCACCTGGAGCACCATCCTTGTGAAAATTTCTCATTTTCTCCTCCACCTATTGATAGGAAACGTACTGGACCACGGCGTAAGTTCCTCACCAGTCCAATTCAGAGTTACAAAAAAGTTCTGAATCTGATTATATTATTTTAAACTTGTGTAGCATGTCCTGTTTGTTATGTGCCTGTTGACCAGGCCCTGGCATTGATGCCAGCTGCTCCAACAGCATCACCTATCCTTCAAAGTTTAAATTATTTGTCCGAAGACAATTTGGTACTCAAAGAGTCCAACAGTGGTTCTTTGTTTGGTGGTTATCCATCTCTGGAACAACGAGATATGTCTTTTGACATAAAAGACTCGATGGCAGTACATTGTGGGTATGTCCTTGTATGACTCAAATGCTTTAACTCTTGTACGTTTATGTAATGACTGTGTGCTGTATCACTAACCTTTTCTTTATATTAAGATTTGTGAGGGGGAAGATACCTGGTATCAATACTGGATTTGATGTAGATGAAGCTGATCTGTCTGAGATGCGGCAGTGCCAGGGGACAGTTGTTGCTTCTGCTATTTTCGGTAACTGCGTCCTCTTTCTATGCCAGTTATATTTACATGTCATCATCTTTCCATGTCGGTGCTAATTGCTCATTTTGTGTGAACTTTTCTCAGGGAATTATGATATAATGCAACAACCAGAAAACATCAGTGAATTTTCAAAAGATACTGTTTGCTTCTTCATGTTTCTGGATGAAGAAACAGAAGCTGCAATAAAGAACACCACTGCTGTTGATAATACGGAAAAAATCGGGCTGTGGCGGGTGGTTGTTGTCCACAACCTTCCTTATTCGGATGCAAGGCGGAATGGAAAGGTACCTGTACTGTATATTTGGTTATTTGATTTTCCTAATCGAATCTTTGGAGAGCCAGTTACTTCTGGCATGGAGATTGCGCACAAGTTAAAATTCAGCATGGCAGGCAATGTAAACTAAAAGTTACTTGTAAAGATAATTCTACACAATCTGCTAAAACCTACATGCATTCTTGTCTAGATAACTGATCCATCCGAGACGAACATGTTCCCATTCTTTTCTGCATTGGATGAGTATGTGAAAATTTGGATTGCACAACCAGGAGAGGAGGATGCCATGCTTAATGTGAATCAGCATTCGCGATTTGTTGTTCTAATCGTTTATTTCCCTTGTGATAATTTTTTAACTGAATCCCTTGTGATATTTTCCTCAAACAGATTCCAAAACTATTACTTCATCGGCTCTTTCCTAATGCGCGGTATTCACTCTGGATCGATGGGAAACTTAAACTTGTGAAGGATCCTTATCAGCTATTAGAGAGGTAAACATCATGTTCTCTCACTGAGCTCTGTCTGCTACTTGTTGTAACTACTCTGCACATAACTCAGTGCCACTTATGCTCTATATGTTGTACTATTAAGTTCCAAGCTGCACCATATTCTTCTTACTCCAATATTTTTTCTAAGAGTCTACTCTCACCAGGATTTTGACATGTTATTTTCTGATTCTGTATCACTGCTATGTTGCAGATTCTTATGGAGGAAAAATGTGAGCTTAGCTATTTCCAGGCATTATAGACGCTTTGACGTCTTTGAGGAAGCTGAGGCGAACAAGGCTGGTGGGAAGTATGATAATGCTTCAATCGACAACCAAATATTGTTCTACAAGAGAGAGGGCTTAACCCATTATTCATCAGCTAAGCTTCCTATTACAAGCGGTAATTGGTTCTTCTCACTGAAATTCTGATATAGCAATATTTCTCATGATAACATAAGGATACATTTACCTTGAACAGATGTCCCTGAGGGCTGTGTAATAATAAGAGAGCACATACCCATCACCAATCTCTTCACATGCCTTTGGTTTAATGAAGTTGACCGCTTCACCTCAAGAGATCAGATAAGCTTCAGCACAGTGAGGGATAAAATAAGGTCAAGAGTTAATTGGACTGCAGACATGTTCCTGGATTGTGAGAGGCGCGATTTTGTTGTTCAGGTACTTTTGAGTTAATGCTTTGCGTGGCACATTTACTTTTTCTGCACACCCTGTTGTTACTTTATATATCACTGATAGCCTGAAAAGGTAATGGAGTGTAGAACCCAAAAAATGATTGAACCCAAAAAATGATTGATAATAAGACATTTTGCAGTCTGGCTTCTAGTAATGCACAAATAGGATTAGCTGCAATGCACTTATTCCAGAACGCCATTGTCGTCTGTTATCTGTCCCTTATTTCTTGTGTATGTCATCATTACTTTGCAGGCATACCACAGAGAACTCATGGAGCAAAGGCTGGCTGCCTTACGGAGCCAGCCTCCGCCGCCTCCGCCTCCACCTCCACCGCCCCCTCCCGTGGTGCGTGTGCAGCAACCTCGAAAGATGCTCCCAGACAGCGCATCAAAGGAACCTGGGAGAGCTTCCAAGAAGCCAGCAGGGAGGCGCTCACGGAAATCAGGCTCAAAACGGTCCCATCGAACGAAAGCCTCCAGCGGGAAGGAACCCATTCGACTGTAAATCTCTCCAGGCGAAATTTTGCTCCCATACAACTGAAAGATCGACTCGGTTTGGTTTACTCCTATTTAACTTGTATTCATGTTCCCCTCCCAAAGGCTCGAAAATTTTGTCAGGACTTGTTGATAGAGGATTACAACAATTTTTTGGGGTGTAAATAAACATTTTTAAAATAAAGATGGGTTTACTTTAATTTGCATACGGTTCAGTTCAGTATAGTACTATCATTTTTGTCTGGGACGGGTTTGCAAATGATAGGATAGTTACTGTGCTCCTCGTCTTGGGTATCAAGTTGGCCTTTTGGGTTCAGTTCTTTTAGGCCTTTGGGTTCAGAGATTAGAAGGCCGGTAGCTATCAGAGGCTGGTGTGGATCCGTCAGGAGAGACCCTTTTGGGTAATGTAGCTCCCATCAGTTGAGCTGTTCGTTCTGCTCGTCAGAAGACGTTGTTATCTGATCTGGCGCCCGGGGCCGTGAGGGCGTGTTTAGAATACTGCCAAAAGCTGCCTTCAGGTGTGTTTGAATTGTGGCCAAAAACTACCTTGCCAATATTTTGGTCAAGACCAAAAACTTGACTAAACTCGACTTTTGTTAGACCATGGTCAATTTTTTTGGCAATACCGATGCTTCTTTGCCCGCTATATTCACTCTTGTTGCGAATGTTGGCCGAATCATTGGCTAGTGAAACCTTGATCAAAGTTTTGACAAGCCAAAAAATTTCAAGGCAAGCCCAGCCTAAAAACAAACACACCGAGCCACAAGCCTTCACAACGCACCCAAGTACACACGTCACCGACACTTTTTTTCTTTTTGAAACACAATACAAATGCAGATGTTGACAAACAAGTAGACGCAGACACGCAGTCGAAGAGACTAGGTCGACATGTCAGTAAGTACAGACACTTTGATTAACACTGAAAAACAAAGCTGTTAATTAAATCCTAGAATAAATTTAGTAAAATGTAAGCATCCATGTGTCAAGCCTAAAATCTGAATCCGGACGTACACGCATTCTCCGGCCTTCCTTCCCTCGGCGCACCGCTCGCTGTCACACAATCCTTGGTCGGGATCGAACGAGAGGAACGCGACGCGTTTTCCACGTGAATGCTCGTGCCGGGGACGCGCAGACCACGGTGCCGTGCCGTGCCGTGCCGTGCCGAGCCGAGCGTAAGGGTATCTCCAGCCGCGCCCCCAAGAAGGCCCTTCAGGCGTTTTTTCATCCACCGGCGTAAAAACATCGACCGAGTCGCATCCTCAAGAGCCCAGTTTTCGCCGGCTTGGATCGAAATTGGCGCCGGCGGACCCAACCCGAACCCGGCGCGCTGGGGGTCGCTCGGGGGCGCCGGGCGAATCGTTTTTGGCGCGAAGAGCCGCGGGCCCGCCGTGTCAGCGACTCTACCTTTTTCTCGCCCCTTCGTCGTCCTCATCGCCTCGTTTCCCGCGGCGAATCAATGCCAAAACTGCCGCGCGCTACCGCGCCGGTCAGCCTTCATTGATGCCTCACGGGCGGCGCAGTGAAGACTGGGCGGCGCGTCCCTCGGCCGCCACGCAATCACGCCACGCGTAACGCGCCGGCCAAGCCTACCACGCGGCACCTTCGCCTATAAAAGCCGATTGCAAGCGCGCCGGAGAGGCTCAACCCGATCATCCACCGACGACGCGCTCATTTCTCCCCCTTTCCTCCTCTCGCCGTCACCAGTTGAGAAAGCATGGCCGAGCGTTTCCCAGGCGACGGCGCGGCGGCGAACGGATTCGGGCGCCGTCATCTACACGAGGACGAGGCTCGCCTCCTTTTCGAGGCCGAGTACTCGGTCTCGTCGGACATGCGGGTGTCCGGGGTTTGGAGGATCAGCGCCGGTGGCGTGCCGGTGCCACCACCACCCACCGGGGCGACGCGACGTGCGGAGATCGCACACATCCGCGCGTCCCTGCTGCGGGCGGCGAGGGAGGGGCCACGGTACGTCCCCGACAGTCCGCTCTGGGAGACCTACTTCCGCCGCCGTCACGCCGAGCAGCTCGAGGCCACCAACGGCGTCGTGCCCTCCGGCAGGCTCAACTCCGATGGCCGGCGCCGATGGTGGGGCGTGGCCGGCCGCACGTTGGAGGCCGTCCTCGAGTACATCGAGGGCGGCAACACGCCGCGCCTCGAGTATCCCGCTCCCCCGTCCTTCTCACGCCGTCGGGGAAGCTCCTGGACGCCGAGGCGCATGGAGACCGGGGCGTCCTCCTCCTCGTCCGGCGGCTCTCCCTGCCTCCGCCTCCGTCCCGTCAAGCCGGAGCCCCAGGACACGCCTGTCAGCGCGCGTACCCGCAGCTCCGGCGGCTCTCCCTGCCTCCACCTCCGCCCCGTCAAGCCGGAGCCCCAGGACACGCCTGTCAACGTGCGTACCCGCATCTTCGGCGCCCTCGTCGAGCCCAAGGTGGAGTCCAGCCTCCCCCCGGAGTACGAGGAGATAGCCCGGCGCGGCTTCTCCGACGAGGACGCCATGCGGTGGTCGCGCGACGACTACGTGCGCGAGGAGATGGTCCGGCAGCGCCGGGCCCTGAAGGAGATCGCCGCCCGCAAATGTGGGCGCGAGGACGGGGACGGTGTCATCGTCCTCGATAGCGACGACGACGACGTCCCCGGACCGTCCAACCCGCCGCGCCAACCGGGGGAGGGATGCAGCAGGGGCGGCGGAGGCGTAGGCGGGGGCGACGATGACGACGGCGGCGGTGTAGAACGGCGTGGGCGGGCGGCGAGGAAGACGGCAGGGGTAGCCGCGGTAGTTTTTTTTTGTAAAATATGTTTAAATTTGAACGAACTTGTCCGTGTTTGCGTTGTGTTTGCGTCGAATTTAAAAATTTAGAAACCCGTGGGAGGCCGCGATTGAGGGGCATCACGTCCCCAGTGCGCGGTTTAGCGCCGGTGCGTCTTCAGAGGACGATTTTTTGCCCCTCCTAAAGGGCCAACGGCCCTAATAACGCGCCCGATCCAGGAGCGACCACAGCGTGTCGATCGCGCGAGGAGACGGCGCCGGCCCGCGGGCCCGGTGGCGGCGAGCCGTGCCGCGACGGGCGCAGAGGCCCGTGGAAGCCTCTCGTCTCGTGCGTCGACGCGCCGTGGCGTCGCGATCGCGTGCGGCGGCACCGCGGCGTGCACGCACACGCCGCGGTCGACCGGACGAGACGGATCATGGATCATGGAGTGCGCCGCAGGAGGAGCCGGCGCTGCACGCAAACGCCGTGGACGGGGGTCCGCCGAGGCAGCATTATTGGACGGACGGGGCCACGAGGGCCGGGACGCGGGGGATCGAGATCGAACGTGGGCGACGGAGATTCACTTTCAGTTCCCACGGCGCCGGGGGATTCTCTCCAGCGCGCTGCGTCGCTGTGGCTTTGCGCAGGATAACGTTTCCTATAACGTGCAAAACGATCAACCTACACACTTATTGAGGTGGTCCGTCTAGGGTTGCAAAAATGATAGTACTTGTTTTGAACGCAGGAGGATGATTGATCCGTTTGGGATTCTTCATAAAACCTGCCATTTTATCTACGCTTGGTCAATTCTGCAGATAATAAGCAAGGAAAATCAAAGGGAGCCGGTGTGGGGGAGATAAAGCTACTAGAGCGGGTAGCAAGCCACGCAAATGCTTCGAGGGGATGGTGTCCCGGAGTGATGCTCTCAAGATAACTTTGCCTTGATGAAGCAAACTCTCTGTCGCGCCATCGTTGCTGCCGGTCTATTGGCTATAGTTCAATGCTTTTACTCCATGTCTGTCTTCTGGTTTTATGTGCTCCCTCCGTCCATAAATACTTGTCGCTCGAATGGATTGAGCGACACGTATTTTTGGACAGAGGTAGTATATGCCTGGTGCCCTGGTCTAGACTTTGTGTCGTGGCGCCGGTTATCGAACATGTAGCTCTTTTGGAAATGTTGCTTTACTCCTTCCATTACAAATACATTCACATACAACTCCTGATCTTTTTTTGTCTTTCCTGCGTTTGTAGAATCATGTGAACAAAAGGAGGGATTCGTGTTTAGAAAGGGCATCGTACGGATGCGTTCACTTTTTTTCCTTTTTAATGGCACCCTCTTATTGATTCTTTACAATAGGTCATACGCACACTCATAAAAAGAGTTCAAACTTCCAACATCTGCATCGAGATGCACACAATGAACAAGAGTACAAAAATGAAATGAAGAACAAGCCATGATTAAAAGTCCATGACATGTGAAGAAAACATAACTCTCGTCTCAAAAGGCACACAACTCGGCTCGGAACTCCAATAAAGGCTAGGTCACCATCTATGTTGGGTAAAAAACTTGTCAACAACCTCCAACTGAATGCACACATTTACCAAGTGATTGCAGCCCTCCTGCCGGCGGACGATATATCAGGCATGAAGCCTTCTGTGCCACATTCAAATATGGAATGGCAACAACATTAAATGCTCTGAAGCGCGTGAAAGTGCAACTACAACCAACAGAACCATATTTTCCAGCAAAACATGAATGCAATTGAACTAGAGCAGAAAACTTAGTTACAAAAGATAACCAACCATTTTGATCAACAAAGCCGCTTCCAAGTTTAGGGCCTCTTTGATTCAAAGGTTTTTTTGGAGGATTATAATCCATAGGGAATTTTTCTATTTTGATTGTTTGATTCATATGATTGATCTTTAAGATTTTTTACTACATTCCATAGAAGATCCATCATCCACACAAACTTCTTGAAAAAACATCATTTGTTTGTCTTGTGATGCAATCAAAAAATCATTTGATGCATTTTTTGCTGTTTGGCGTTTACATAAGAGTAAACGTGTGCTTAATCTGGTTATTGATGCCTCCTTATGGAGCATTTGAAAATTGAGGAATGAATTTTGTTTTCAGGGGTGTACATGGAAAAGTTTGAACTGCGTTCTTGTCAAGCTAAGGGGTGTTCTTCTTTGATGGTTGGTACTTTGTGACGGCACACAGGTGACGCTGCTCAGGCATTGCATTTCGTTACTGGACAAGCACCGCGGGGAACTTCTTCGGATCGCTTGGAGATGATCTCTGCCCTGCTTTGAGATGACATCCCAGTCCTCGTCCTCTTGCTTCTGGGGTCTGTAATAATGCTTGAAAAAGATGTTCTAGTTTCGTATTATCTGTATTAGTTTGAGGTCGACTCAAGTATTTCCTCCAGAAATCCGTTTGGTTGCCTGGGTAGTTTGCGAGGGTGTGTTGATAGATATGCCAGAACATGTTTTCTATTTCTCTTTGTTGCTTCATCAATAAAAATGGGACAGGGGGGAGACCCCTTTCTTTCAAAAATATATAAAAAAGAACTCAAATCATGTAGGCTTTGAATCAACACAGGCAGTACCTTCACTAGGGCAAGGGGGGCAATGCCCCCCTGCCTACCCTATGTACTTTGCTCTTTGTAAAAAAAATGAGAGCACGCGAAGAGCGTACCTAAGCTTTATAAAAGAAAGAGTTAGTTACAAGAAGGATTTCCTGGCTCTCACCACAACTGGTGATGCCAATTAACACTCCCACACCCACACTATACAACTACTCACACAATTGTTGTACACTTCGAACTCCTGCCGCTAACCAAAGTCACGGCTCCTGGTAGATCCTCATGGATAGTTTCCATTCATTGATTGTGTCTCGGCCGCCAAAGACTCGCCTATTCCTTTGCTTCCAAATATTCCAGCAAATCAGGATCACCAACGAGTCGAATCCCTTCCGGTAAACCTTAGGAATGCGCTTCCGGGAGATGGGCCACCAGTTTTGCAGTCGCTTTGTCACCGAAGGAAGCAGATGCATATCAATCTGAGCCCACCTGAAGCATTGGAACCATACTTGTCTCGAATAGACATACTGAAGCATGATATGGTCCACCGAATCTTCCTCCTGACCGCAGAGGAAACAGTCGAACGTCGCCTCTTGTAGCCCATGTCGAAATCTTCTGTCCGACGTCCAAAGTATGTGTTGCAGGGCCATCCACATAAACAGCCTACAGGCCATGGGAGCCCAACATTTCCATAGGCCTTTGGCGCATCCAAGTCTGCTAGCACCCTCATTCATAATACAGTATGCAGATGTGACGCCCCGAGACCGATGTGCCAGGTGTCGTCCAGTTATTCGCTGTTGTTGCCTTGTCATTGCTTGTGTGTCATGCATTGCATATCATGTCATCATGTGCATTTCATTTGCATATGTGTTCGTCTCATGCATTCGAGCATTTTCCCCGTTGTCCGTTTTGCATTCCAGCGCTCCTATCTCCTCCGGTGGTCATTTCTACCTTCTTCTCGTGTGTGGGGATTAAACATTTCCGGATTGGACCGAGACTTGCCAAGCGGCCTTGGTTTACTACCGGTAGACCGCCTGTCAAGTTTCGTACCATTTGGACTTCGTTTGATGCTCCAACGGTTAACCGAGGGACCGAAAAGGCCTCGTGTGTGTTGCGGCCCAACACCCCTCCAAAGTGGCCCAAAACCCACCTAAACCCCTTCCATCCTCTCGGTCGTTCGATCACGATCGTGTGGCCGAAAACCGCACCTCATTTGGACTCTCCTAGCTCCCTCTACCTATAAATATGTGATCCCTTCCGAAAATCCCGCAGTCTAAACCCTAAAAACTCCTCTGCGCGCCGCCGGACACTTCCTCCCGCGCCGGCCGGACATGTCCACCCCGACGCCACATCACTTCGGCCAACCAGAGGCTGCCACGTCAGCGCGGCTGCCCCTCTCATCCACTCACGACGTGCCACATCACCACCGCGCCCTCTCTCTCCTCGCGCCACCGCGGCGGCCCGCGGAGCCTATCCGGGGCCCGCGCGAGCCCGGATCTCGCTGCCGCCCGACCCGCTTCCTCTCGCCCAACGCCGGCCGGCCCCCGCCGCTTGCCGGACTCCACCACCTTCGCCGGTGCCGCCCATCGCCGCTAACCGGCCACTCTCTCACGCCGCCGAAGCCCGCGAGCATCCGCGCACGCCGCCGTTCCGCCCAAAGGCCCGAGCCCCGCCTCTTCGCGCCCGTTCGCCGCCTCGTCTTCTCGTCGTCCGGCGACCTCGCCGGAGCCTGACCTCGTCAACCCCAGCGACCGGAGTTTCAACCTCTCCACGCAGCGACCCCGGGTCGAGCTCTTTCGACCGCCCACGCCACGCGTCACCCGCGCCCCGATCCGGCCGCCGGTCGCCGGATCCGGCCGTCTGCACCACCACGCCGGAGTTCCGACCTCCTTCGTCGCCGGAGTAGCGCCGACGTCGCTGTTGACTTCGTCCCCGCCAGATCTGCATGGCTCCGTTCCTGTACGGCCACGTCCACCGAACCAAACATGTCGCTCGAGCCCGGATCTCCTCGTCCCGTACCACTCCGTCCATTTTCCCCGAGATGGTCTCTTTCCGGCGGAGTCCGGGAAGTGAACACGGTGTTGGAGTAATGCTTGACGTAGGTTGTTCTAGGATCACTTCTTGATCATAGTTTATCGACCGTGCTTTTGCCTTCTCTTCTCGCTCTCATTTGCGTATGTTAGCCACCACATATGCTAGTCGCTTGCTGCAGCTCCACCTCATACCTTTACCTTACCCATAAGCTTAAATAGTCTTGATCGCGAGGGTGTGAGATTGCTGAGTCCCCATGGCTCACAGATACTTCCAAAACCAGCTTGCAGGTGCCGATGAGTCCGTGCAGATGACGCAACCAAGCTCAGGAGGAGCTCGATGAAGATCTTGTCCTTTGTGTTGTTTCGTTCTAGTTGATCAGTAGTGGAGCCCAGTTGGGGTCGATCAGGGACCTTGTCGCATTTGGGGTTCTTCTTTTATTTTGGTTCCGTAGTCGGGCCTTGATTGTATTTGGATGATGTAATGCTTTATTCTTGTAATTGTGTGAAGTGGCGATTGTAAGCCAACTATGTATCTTTTGCCCTTTTGTATTACATGGGTTGTGTGAAGATTACCTCACTTGCGACATTGCTTTCAATGCGGTTATGCCTCTAAGTCGTGCTTCGACACGTGGGAGATATAGCCGCATCGAGGGCGTTACAGCAGATGCCGCCGACTACTGGCCAAAGGCAGACCACTTCCAGATCGCCTGATCTCCCATGTTTGGATCAAGGTTCGAGTCACTTGTGATCTCCCAAAGATAAATGAACTAGACCAAGCCATCGGTGGACAGCCCCCCTTGATATCGTTTATCCATTTGCTTGCAGTCAACCCATCCCTCTCCAATCTTCTAGTAACAGTCTAAGTCTTGACTTGCCCTACACAAGTGGCGCAATCTCGGCAATTCGGAGCCCCTGGATCCACCTATCCTTGTAGAACAACACGCGGTTCCATCTCTGAGCTTCTAGTGCACTAAGCTGGCAAAAGCGGCCTGCATATCCTTGTCCACGAACATGGCCAGGTCATGCCAAGGTTTGGATGTATCAGTACGCCTTAACCATTCTCATCTGAGCCGGAGGGCGATTCCTTGCGTATTGATCTCGCCAAGTCCACCAAGTTCCTTCGGCCAACATACGTGCTTCCAAGCAACTAGGCACTTGCTGCCGTGGATCTCCTCTGTTCCGGCCCAGAAGAATGCCTTGCACTCTCTATCAATGCTATTGTAAGTGCATCTAGTGCCACCCCTAGTTGGTTTTGGAGTATTGACGACAAACCTAGTTGAGGGACTAATGTGTTTGTGAGAATTGCAGGATAACACAGGTAGAAGTCCCTCATTGATTCGGTTTTACTACCAGAGATGACCCCTAAAAATGTATGAAGACATTGAAGTCAAAGGTGGTATATGAAGATATTCACATTGAAGACTATGACAAGAGAAGACACGATATGAAGCCTATGGAGCTCGAAGACTTAGATCTTACGTAGTTCTTTTTTCTGTTGTGTTGAGTCATAGGAACCACTGTACTGTTAAGTGGGGTCCAGGAGAACCAGTCAGAATGACTGAAGTGATGCCTAAAACAAAAACCTATGTCTTCGAGTGAAGACAATGAGAGTGAATCTTGTCCAGAGCCGGACAAGTCAGCTTTGCTTGTAGCCCAAGTAAAGTTGCCATGTGAGTTTGAAATCTGACCGTTGGGACACGTGTCAGTTCCTTAGTGACCCAGGGTCATTTCGAGCAAATCAGGTCGGGTTGCCAAGTGGCTATAAATAGCCCACCCCCTACAACCATCAACGGTTGGCTGCTCAGATTGAGAGTACGGCTTTTGTCGTTTGAGAGCAACCCACCTCGAAGCCTTTGAGAGAGAATTCCTTGCGAGGATAAAGCCCTAACCACCCAGAGCCAGAGAGAATTGGGCATCACTTAAGTCTTCTTGTCTGTGTGATCTGAAGACTTATTACACTTGAGGACTGTGCATCCTCCAGACGGTTAGGCGTCACGTTCTGAGCATCCAAGAGACATTGTGGATTGCCAGTGAACGAAGTCTGTGAAGGTTTGGGAGTCTACCTTGAAGACTTACCAGAGTGATTGGGCGAGGACTATGTGACCTTAGCTCAAGGAGAATATGGTGAGGACTTGGTGTCCTGAGCTGCGTGTTCAGGACTGGGTGTCCAGGACTGTGTGTCCTAAGGTTTAAATACCTAGCCGCTCCAACCAGACGTACAGTTGTCACAGCAACTGGAACTGGTCCAACACATCATTGTCTTCAACGAGTCACTGGTTTCATCTTCACTTCCTTTTACTTACTGATTACTCATTGTGAAGTCATTGCATGTCTGTTCTATCTTTTGTCTTCACAACGTGAGTATATGATCTGTTTGGCTTCATAATATCTTCCTACCTGATCCTTATTACACTGCAGCCATTTGTCACTGTGCTTTCACTCTATTGATACTTGACCATGGCTTGCCTAGTGTAGTCTACCTTCCGCTGCATAGTAATAGGCATATTTCTGCTATTTGTCTTCATAACTTCCATGTTTTGAAGACTCTCATAAAAATCGCCTATTCACCCCCTCTAGTCGATATAACGCACTTTCAATTGGTATCAGAGCAAGGTGCTCCCTTGTTCTGTGTGATTCGGTTTAACCACCTGGAGTTTTAGCTATGTCGACTGCAGGGATAATTAAAGTCTCCGCTGCGTGCCCCGTCTTCGATGGAACTGAATATCCCTACTGGAAGAATAAGATGCGTATGCATCTTGAAGCCATTGACGTCGACCTATGGTATGTCATCGAGAATGACGTTCCCAAGGCTGGAGAAGGTGTCACTGCTGCTGATGTCAAGAAATTTGTTCAACTGGACTCTACTGCCAAGAATATCATCTGTGGTCATCTGACCAAAGGATAGCATGGCCGTGTGAGTGCTTTGAAGACATCCAAGCTAGTCTGGGACTGGCTCTCCAAGGTCAATGAAGGCATCTCAACCCAGAGAGATCAAAGAATCAGTGTTCTTCGCAATCTCTTCAACCGCTTCAAGCGAAATGACAATGAGAATGTCCAGCACACATTTGACCGACTCACTGACATCACAAATGAGCTTCAAGCCCTCGGCGCCACTGAGATTACCAAACACGAAATCGTCAAGACGCTGCTGAGATCACTTGATAGTTCGTTTGACATCCTGGCCCTGATGATTCAAGAACGTCCTGATTTCAAGACACTCGAACCGTCTGACATACTTGAGAGGCTCAACACACATGAGTTCCAGCTTTCGGAGAAAAGAGAGATCTACGGTGCAAACTATGGGCGAACTCGTGCCTTGAAGGCAAAAGCTGTCTCCTCATATGAAGAAGAATCTGACAGCAGTTCTGATGACCCTGAAGACATTGGAAGGGAACTTGCTATGCTTGTCAAGAAGTTCCAAAAATTCACCAAGAAGAAAGGCTTCAGAAAGACTTCCCGATCAAGTTCAAGGAATGATGAAGCTCCTGCTCATGACTACAAGAAGAAAACATGTCACAAGTGCAAGAAACTTGGCCACTTCATCTCTGAGTGTCCATAGTGGGACAATGAGAACAAAAAGAAGAAGAAGAGCAAGGAATATGACTCTGACGACAAGAAGAAGAAGAAGAAATACCCAAAGTCTTCTTCCAAGTCTTCCTCAAAGTCTTCATCACACAAGAAGAGCTCATCTGGCAAGGCACGTGCGTTTGTTGGCAAGGAAATGGATTCAGAGGAGGAGTCTGCTTCTGAAGAGGCGGAGGTGGAGTCTGAAGAGGAATCCGACTCAGGGGTCGCTAGTCTGGCTACAACATACGTTGCCAAGTCCATCTTCAACACTGAAGACAATGACTTCATCACCGACACCGATGCAAATGACAAGGACTGCTCCGCTTCTACCTACTGCTTCATGGCACGCGGTGCCAAGGTAAACACGCGCACTACTCACTATCAAACATCTAGTGACGATGACTCTAATTGTGGTTCAAAACCTAGCTACAAAACACTTGCTAAAATTGCAACTAAACAACAGAAAGCTATGGAACACATTCAAAAACTGTTAGACAGAAGCGATGATCTGTTAGGTGCCGAAATGACTCGATCTGAATCCTTAATTGAAGACATAAAAAATCTTCATGTTAAGTATTAGGAACTTGAAAGTCGTCATGAAACTCTCTCAACAACTCATGAAAAGCTTTCCTATGATTATCTTCAAAGGAAGCAAGATCTTGAGAAATTGAGAGCGGTTCATGAAGATCTTCAAACGGAAAACGAGTCACTTCGCACCAAACAAATCAGTCCCGCTCAGGAAGGATTTGAACCACCATGTCTTAAATGCATTGAGCGTGATAATGCTACTTCTGTTGCTGAATGTTCTACTGCTACTGTTGTTGCAATATCTTCAACTGTTGATGCGGTAACTAACCCCTCTGTTGAGGATACCACCGCTATTGCTGATGAGAATGCTAGGTTGAAGACATTGCTTGAAACAGGGATGTACAAAAGTCTTCAAGGGCATCAGACACTATGTGATGTCCTCAAAAAGCAGATTCTGACCGAAACCCTAGGAAAGAGGGTGTTGGGTTCATAAGGAAAATAAATGCAGATGGCTCTTACTGGAAACCTGAGCAGTACCCCAAAACCACATGGGTTGCTGCAAAGGAACCTTCAGCAGATCCATCCAATTTATCTGGCTTCACTTGTGCTAACCCCATTATCATTGATGAATCCTTTGATGCAAACTATATACTATTTAAGAATCAGAATGGTGAAGTGTTTGCCAAGTACGTTGGTACTAACTGCAGGAATGGACCGCCTATGAAGAAGATCTGGGTTTCGAAAGTGTCTGGAAAATCTTCCTGTGAATGTCTTCATGACACCTCACTTGAAGAAGACAAACCTCAGACCAAAGGCTTCATACGGTCCAAAGGCTTCATACAAACAGAGGACTCACCTGAGTCGCACTAACACAAATATTTTGCAGGGAAACCATACTCAGGCATATGAATATGAGAGCGGTTCATCAAACCGCCATGTTCATACGACCAAGAACTATTCTGCTTATTCTTATGAGTACTATTGTCCACCTGCAAGATTATTTGGTAAGGCTTCAAAGCCAAAATTCTCAGATGCCGCACTTAGACTTATTGCTTCTAAGCCACCCTTGAAGATGTGGGTGGTTAAGAAGGCTTAACTCTCTTTTGCAGGGAAATGTCTCCAGCAGAAAACCAAAATCTTCTGACGCTATTGCTGGGGACCTTAAACATCTTGTAGGGCGCAAGATCAAATGCCCAAATGGTCTTACTATGTACTTCGTACCTGAATCACTTGCTACACTCCCTATTAGTCCTAACCTGGATCTAAGCTTTCATAACCCACTGGTTCGTCAAATGTTTTTGCTTCACAATGCTCTTGGTGAAGCCTATCCCCTAACTGCACTGTAGGGTACGACACCAGCGTCTTCAGAATGGATTATTGACAGTGGGTGTACAAATCACATGACTGGCAAAAGAAGTCCTCTTATGGACTCAACCTTACGTCCATCCGACAAGAGCCACATCACATTTGCTGACACTGGTAAAAGTAAGGTATTGGGTCTAGGTAGAGTTGCAATCTCAAGGGATCAACACATGGATAAAGTCATGCTTATTGAATACCTTGGCTTCAACTTCTGTCTCAATGCTTTGCGATTTGAACATGATCGTAATGTTTGGAAAATATCGTTGCCTTGTACTAATGGAATCTGACAAGTCTCTAGTGTTTGAAGGGTATCGAAAAGATGATTTGTACGTGGTAGATTTCTCAGCAGGGCCACAGCTTGCAGTATGTCTTCTGGCAAAGGCTTCAGAATGCTGGCTCTGGCATCGGAGGCTTGGACATGCTGACATGAGGAACCTCCACACCCTTGCGAAGAAGAAGCATGTCATAGGCATCGAGGGCGTCAAGTTCATGAAAGACCACTTATGCGGTGCCTGTGAAGCAGGGAAGATGACGAGGGCCAAACATCCCTCGAAGACAATCATGACTACTACTCAACCCTTCGAACTGCTTCACATGGATCTTTTCGGTCCCACTCATTACTCAACTCTAACTACTACTCAACCCTCTATGGCTTCGTTATTGTTGATGATTATTCTAGATATACTTGGGTGCACATAATCCTTTACAAGACTGAAGTGCAGGATGTCTTCAGACGCTTCGCCAATCGAGCTATCAACAATTTTGGCGCCAAGATAAAGCACATCAGAAGTGACAATGGCACTGAATTCAAGAACACTGGCCTTGATACATATCTTGATACCTTGGGCATCACACATGAATTCTCAGCCCCGTACACGCCACAGCAGAATGGCATCGTCGAACGCAAGAACAGAACACTAATTGAGATGGCCAGAACGATGCTAGATGAATACAAGACCCCAAGAAAATTCTGGCCCGAAGCCATTGATACTGCATGTCATACAATCAATCGTGTTTATCTTCACAAGCTACTGAACAAGACATCTTATGAGCTACTTACTGGCAAAAAGCCAAATGTCAGTTACTTCAGAGTATTTGGCACAAGGTGCTGGATCAAGGACCCACATCACACCTCAAAATTTGCACCAAAAGCACATGAGGGTTTTATGCTTGGATATGGAAAGGATTCGCACTCCTACAGAGTCTTCAATCTCTTTCATTACAAAGTGGTTGAAACAGTGGATGTGCGGTTCGATGAGACCAACGGATCACAAAGAGAGAAGCTGCCAAGTGTGCTAGATGAAGTTCCATCCAGTGAATCAATCAAGCTAATGGGAACTGGAGAAATTATACCTTCTGAAGCTCATCCTGAAGAAGAACTTATCATTTCAGCACCTGATCAACATGAAGACAATGCTCAGCCTGAAGACATTCCTTCCAACAACGACAATGAACAGCAAGAGCAAAGTCTTCACTCTGTACATCCTCGCGTTGCCAATGAAGTGCAGATTGAAAGAATAATTGATAGCATCAATGCACCTGGTCCACTCTCTCGTTCAAGGGCAACTCAACTAGCAAATTTTTGTGGGCACTTCGCATTTGTCTCAATATCAGAACCCAAGAAAGTTGAAGAAGCCTTCATGGAACCTGAATGGATTCAAGCTATGCAAGAAGAGCTTCAACAGTTTGAGCTGAATAATGTATGTGAACTAGTTAAGCGTCCTGATCCACGGAAGCACAACATAATAGGCACCAAATGAATATATCGCAACAAGCAAGATGAGCATGGTCAAGTTGTCAGAAACAAAGCTCGTCTCGTTGCTCAAGGATATACTCAAGTGGAAGGCATTGACTTCGATGAAACATTTGCTCATGTGGCTAGGCTTGAAGCCATCCGCATACTGCTGGCCTATGCAAATCATCATAACATACTTCTATATCAAATGGATGTGAAGAGTGCCTTTCTCAATGGCAAGATTGAAGAGGAAGTGTATGTTGCACAACTGCCTGGCTTTGAAAATCCAAAACATCCTGACATGGTATACAAGCTCAACAAGGCACTGTATGGCCTCAAACAAGCCCCTAGGGCCTGGTATGACACACTCAAATACTTCCTGAAGAGCAAAGGCTTCATACCTGGTTCCCTAGATCCCACTCTTTTCACGAAGACATATGATGGTGAACTGTTTGTGTGCCAAATATATGTGGATGACATTATCTTCGGCTACACCAATCAGAAGTACAGTGAAGAGTTTGGCTATATGATGCAAGAGCAATATCAGATGTCTATGATGGGGGAGCTGAAGTTCTTCCTTGGTCTTCAAATACGATAACAACGAAATGGCATCTTCATATCTCAAGAGAAGTATCTCAAAGATTGCCTGAAGAAGTTCGGTATGCAGGACTGCAAAGGCTTCACAACACCAATGCCAGCCAAACATCATCTGGGTCCTGACGACAATGGTAAAGAGTTCGATCAAAAGGTATACCGCTCCATGATTGGTTCTTTACTTTATCTATGTGCATCTAGGCCAGATATTATGCTTAGTGTTTGCATGTGTGCTCGATTTCAAGCGGCACCAAAGGAATCGCATCACTTAGCTGTGAAGCGAATTCTTCGATATTTGGCTCACACCCCAACTCTAGGATTATGATATCCAAAGGGCTCAGAGTTTGATTTGGTTGGATTTTCGGATGCTGATTATGCTGGTGACAAAGTTGATCACAAGTCTACATCAGGCACATGTCACTTTCTGGGACGATCACTTGTATGTTGGTCTTCAAAGAAGCAGAACTGTGTATCTCTCTCCACTGCTGAATCTGAATACATTGCTGCTAGATCTTGCTGCGCTCAGCTTCTGTGGATGAAGCAAACACTCAAGGACTATGGCATTCATCTGAATCAAGTACCACTTTACTGCGACAACGAAAGCGCCATCAAAATTGCCAACAACCCAGTTCAGCACTCGAAGACAAAGCACATTGAAATTCGTCATCACTTTCTCAGAGATCATGTTGTGAAGGAAGACATTGAGATCATACACGTCAACACTGAAGAGCAATTGGCAGATATCTTCACCAAGCCCTTGGATGAGAAGAGGTTTTGCAAGTTACGGTGTGAGCTGAATATCCTAGAATCCTCAAATGTCCTGTGATTAGGCACACATCCTAACCCTTATGCATATTGATGACTTAGATGTGCATCACACGAAGTAAAGTATATCTTCAATCAATGAAGACACACATTCTAAGTGTGAATACATTAATGTGGAATTTGACTTCGGAGCGCCACGATAATTGTGCGCCGTGTCTGGGTCTAATACTTCCTATACGGTGGGTAACGCCACCACCAAACGTTCTATTTTGAAGTGTTTCACTCATGGCGTTGCCTTGCAATGTCTTCACATTTGGTTTGGCTTCAATCTCAACATGTCTTCATGATTATCTTCACTATGTTGATTATATAGATATATATATATACTAGTGTTCTGTCCTCTACAGCATTCACTTATAGCTATGTCTTCTCGTTGAATCTTTTGAACTAAGTGAATGTGATCGGACCCTAACCTCTCTATGCTCTCTATCTCAAAATTCTATCTCTCCAAGTCATATGCATTCTATTGAAACTGTCGAATGTCTTCTCTGCGTCCTTGTCAGCAGAAGACACAGAGACGACATTTAAGTTTGTTTTCAATGCTCATTTATCCACATGAAATCCGGAGAAGTAGGAACGACCACCCGACAATCCAGGCGTGCGTGGGACATGGAACTGCCCCCAAAATACTGCATGATGGCCACATATTACTCAAATGCGAATCGCCAGGGGCACCTGTGTAATAGCACAGTGCCGCCCCTGTGCCTATAAATACACACTTACAGCGGTAACTATCTCTTCTTCCACCCTCGCACGAACCCTAGCGCCACCGCTAGCTCTCAATGACGCCGGCGACGAAGCGCTTCGCTGCCGCAACCTCTCCGACGCCGTCTTCACGCCGACCGCGGACATCGTCCTCTCCGCCGTCGCCGTAGGTCTCCTCCGTCACCAAGTTAGGGCACGGACGAGTGAACTGCTCGGCCTCATCTCCCACTCCGTCTAGCGGTTCTCAGTGTGGTAAATAAAACTCTCTTTTTACAGCACCACTGATCCTATTGATCTGTCACTTTCTACCACAAGTAGTTTCTGTTCACACAAACTAGATCTCTCTCAATCTACATCTCATAACATGCCTAGTATATTCACTTGTACTTCACAAAGTAGTTAGATTCCTCACTTGTACTGATCTGTGGATTCGTACAAATCTGGAACCAACTTCTTATCTATGAGTGAATGTCTTCGCACGATGAGGTCAATGTCTTCTAAACTGATTTATTTTCAAAATCTTCTGAGAATGCATATGACCTCTTCCCCTTCCCTTGCACCTTAATGCTGTCACAGGTACATGTCCGTGGGAGAATCCTTTGGTTCTCATAGTCTGCATTCATTTGCAGAGTTCTTACATCATCACATAAATTCTCCTGAAGCCAGTTCCTGTTGGTCCAGCAAAAGAAAGCCTTTGAAGCCTTTGAACGTCTTGAAGCCTTCCAAGTTAAGGTTTATGGCTTCAGAAACAGCAGCAAGGAAGGGGGGCAGATAGCGACGTGGAGGAACATCCAAAGATCTGCCTGATGAACTGGCAAAAATGTATAAAACAGATCCTGAAGAGAATTATGGTCAGCGCAAGACCCGAATCCAATGGATTCGACACTATTGGGCAGAACAATGGTTCAAATACCGCTTCACAACCCAAGAGTATGCTGAGAAAAGTGCAATCAAAAGACCGTGGGGAGACATCTTATACAAGAATCTTGTACCCAGGTCCAGAGATGAAGCTATTGCCCAAAGCTTCTATCCATGCATGGTTCGTGGGCCACAGCCTGATGATGCGCATCTGTCGTCACTACTCTGGTGTCGTGACGACAATCTGTTCAAGCGCAACTTCCAGTTTGCCCAAAACTCAGCGAAGCAGAACAAGAAGAAATTTGGGTTAGACTTCAACCCAGGTCCTTCAGCACCAAGGGCAGATGGCACACGAGAAGCAGAGCCCAATGTCATCGGTCCGTATGCCAACCTTGAAGGCCTCATCACCTACATCTTGGTTCAAGGGACTGCAGTGAATGAGCCTGCAGCTGACACTGAGTCTGATGAAGCACCTGTAGTGCCTGTAGTGCCGAAGCCAAAACAGTTGAAGAAGCCAAAAGCTTCAAAGCCGGCCCCTTCACCAAAAATCTCAAAGGCGAAGCCATTGGCAACTGCACCTCCTGAAGACAGTGTGCAGTCTGAAGACTTATCACGTGTCTCAAGGCACCAGAAGGCCAAGATGCCTCTGTCTCACACTGGCAAAGAGCTCACAGCTGCTGCCATCCTGCGAAGCGAAGCCATTGATCTGTCAAGTAATGAAGATCTTGCAGATGACGCTCTTGAGCAGCTCATCAAGAGCAAAGAAGAAGCAGAAATCTTTAATAATCTGCCTCTCTTTGATGTCGCCATCATCCACAGCTTCATTGACGAGTGGTTTGACACGCCAAACATCAGCTTTGAAGATCTGCAGCTACCTATTGGCCTCAGTGTCGCCTTCCAAGGCGCCATTTCTTCAGAACTTGCAATTGCCCAGCGCATTGTTGAACTGAAGCAGAAGATTGACTATGAAAAGGCTCAGTTCAAGAAGCACATGGCCAAGCTCAGCGTGCAGGAAGTGAAGAACTTCAACACAATGATGCATGAGCTAAAGGAAAACTTTCTGAAGAAGTGTGCAGAAGCTCAGGGTTCACGTGAGCGGATGAAGACTCTGGCTGACAGATGTGTGCAAGCCTACAATGAGTCTGAGAAGCGCAAGGCACTTGGGCGTCCTGGCATCGACCCCAAGATGGCCGCAAAGAAAAAGAAGAAGACTGTTCCAGCCGAACCAGAGGCACCAAGGCAGGAAGCAGTTCCACTTGTCTTCCCAACTGCAACGACTGGCTCGAAGCCAAAGAGCCGGTCAACAGCTTCAGAACTCAAGAAGACAAGAACTGCAGAGGCTGAAGCCAGGAAGAGGAAACACTCTGAAGCCTCTCCTTCTGCCCCCACTCAGAAAAAGCGAAAGATCAAGAAAGCTCGGGCTGCTCCCACAGAGCCCTTGATAGTTGAACCCATTTCTATGGTTCACCCTGACGCAGAACGTCAACTGACGGTTCATGAGCCTGCTTCCACAGAGGCTCCTGAAGCTGAAGACATTCCAGCAGCCGACCCCATCGCTGCTGAAGACATTGGTCATCATGACAATGTAGAAGATGATGCAGCCCTTCCTCAGTTAGAACACAGCGAACTCATCAGCGTTGGTCGTCCACTGACGCCAATTGCACAGGATGCTTCATGGGCGGATCGCCCTCAAGAGGAAGAAGACTATGAGGCCCAACCAACTCCAACTCCACAGGCGTCGTCTGCGTTCCGCAGGCTTCGCAAAGGTCCAAGGCCTCAAGTCTCTGCTGAAGACATTCTGGCTGCATCAGCCGCAGATGAAGTACCACAAGATCCCACTCCCTTGCTCCACCAAGAAGCAGTTCTCCAAGAGAACGTGCTTGTGTCCGACCCTCCAGCTCGTCAAGTGGAGGAAGCAAATCGTGAGGCTGCCACACCTAACATTGAAGCTAATGTGGAGCCCTCCCCACCAAAAGCTTCCGAAGACAGCGAAGCTACTGATCCTGACACTTCTGTTCCTGAATCTGCTGTCGGTCCACAATTCAACTACCATGTTCAGCACAGGCCTCAGGTTCAGAAGCCAATCCCAAGACTGCCAAGGTTCCCAGGTTCTTCATCAGCACCTGGTTCCTTCAACATCAATAGCTTCAGGGCAGATAACACTTTCTTTAATAGCTCCAAGAACCCCTATTCAAGGGAAAGGATTTCATCAGGTAGGTTCTGGAGCTATCCTCAGCGCAGCTACTACTCTTGCATACTGTACAACCAAGGTCGCATTTTCCCGCACAAGTGCCTTGATGTTGAAGCTATTGCTGGTCTGCCCTGTCTAGAGGAAGCGTTGGATTGCTTCAAACAAGTGGGTCTGCTGCAGTTTGTCACTGATGAAGAGCATTGGAACGAAGAGCTCCTGCTACAATTCTATGCCACACTACACATCAAAGGATACAACAGAGATCCGAAGACTTGGGTCCTGGAGTGGATGACCGGCAACGTTCATCACGAAGCCAATGCATTTGATATCATTGAGCTCACTGGCTTGCCCACTCCAGGCGAATTCTTCGAGCAAGGCTGTCGGCTACACACTGAAGCTATTGAGAGCATATTCCAGAGGCCTGAACCGAATATGAGTCAGATGCTCTCCATGATGAAGCCATTGCCCCACGATGCTCCTTATCCCACAGAGTTCTTCGTTGAAGACCTTGAGTACCTGCCCAGGACCATCTATCACATCATCCGGCGGACTCTCTGGCCCATTAAAGGACACTCTCCAAATGCCAAGATCGAGGGTGCAATGAAGACTCTGATATTCTGTATCCTTCATGGCAAATGCTTCAACGCACAGGATTTCTTCATACGCCAACTAGCTGCATCAGGCTCAGATCTGTTTGGTTTAAAGTTCTATGCTCCTTGGGTAATGAGGCTGATCAAACTTCACTCCGCCATCTTGTATCAGCCCTCAGCCCGCAACCATCGGATCTTCTTGCCTGATGTGGATACCTCTGCTGAAGCCATTTATCCTGAATCTGCCAAGCAACCTCTGAGTCTTCAGAATGCAGAACACCAAAGCTTCACTCAAAACGTTGAAGGTGTTGAAGCCATCTCCAGGGTATATCCTTTGGCTGGCACTACACGTGCACCACATCCTGCTTCAACTGAAGCCACTGACAGTGCCACTGCTTCAAGACCCAAGAAGCGCACTCGTGTTCTCAACGACCGAGAGCTTCTTGTGGCCCTTCATCAAAAGGTGGATAGGCATCATGGCTGGTTAAAGAGACAGATGAAAAGCCTCTTGGTGGATGTAAATCGCATCCGAAATCTTGCCACCAAGAATGCATTCGTTGCACATGAAACCTGTCGCCGCACATGGAAAGGGCTAACGATGATGCTTTCTGAAGCTGATCTTCAAGAGGATGGCTTCACTGAAAGATTCAAGTTTGACTCCACACCTTCTCGAAGAGCTGTGCTGCTGGGAACTCCATCCCTTGAAGATTCTGAGTTCTCTTCCTCTGCTGCCACAGTCACTGCCAGAATTATTGAGGAAGAATACGATGCTACTTCACCACCATATGCTTCAGCACCTCCAAGCTCTTCTGCACCGCCAACCAACACCAACAACCCTGCTACTTCACCTACTCCTCATGGGAACGAGTAGAGACTCTATGTCTTCAAATCTTTTTGGTCATTACTGACAAAAGGGGGAGAAGCATATGAGATATTGATAGTCTTCAAGCGGGCTCATATGGGCGGGTGCTTACAACTCTCATTTTTTGCTACATTTGGCTCTTATGAGTTGTAACACTTAAACTAGATGGTCGTCTGCTACTTGTTTGCCACCTTGTTTTGCGAAGATAAATTCCGCATGTGCGACGATAAATTCCGCACTTAGCTCATTCTGCAGACGTCCATTTTCCATTATGCATGTCATTATCTTCATATACTTTCACATGCATAGTGGATTGTCATCATAAGCTGAAGTGGATCTCCACAAGTACAACCTGCCATGTGCATTTGCATTCCAAAAGCAAATTAACTTATATGCACATCTTCAGGGGGAGCCCTTGCAACTTATGAAGACAATTCCTTATCCTTTACAATTTCATAGATTATATTCCCCGTTGAAAACTTCAACTAGTTTGTCATCAATCACCAAAAAGGGGGAGATTGTAAGTGCATCTAGTGCCACCCCTAGTTGGTTTTGGAGTATTGACGACAAACCTAGTTGAGGGACTAATGTGTTTGTGAGAATTGCAGGATAACACAGGTAGAAGTCCCTCATTGATTCGATTTTACTACCAGAGATGACCCCTAAAAATGTATGAAGACATTGAAGTCAAAGGTGGTATATGAAGATATTCACATTGAAGACTATGACAAGAGAAGACACGATATGAAGCCTATGGAGCTCGAAGACTTAGATCTTACGTAGTTCTTTTTTCTGTTGTGTTGAGTCATAGGAACCACCGTACTGTTAAGTGGGGTCCAGGAGAACCAGTCAGAATGACTGAAGTGATGCCTAAAACAAAAACCTATGTCTTCGAGTGAAGACAATGAGAGCGAATCTTGTCCAGAGCCGGACAAGTCAGCTTTGCTTGTAGCCCAAGTAAAGTTGCCATGTGAGTTTGAAATCTGACCGTTGGGACACGTGTCAGTTCCTTAGTGACCCAGGGTCATTTTGGACAAATCAGGTCGGGTTGCCAAGTGGCTATAAATAGCCCACCCCCTACAACCATCAACGGTTGGCTGCTCAGATTGAGAGTACGGCTTTTGTCGTTTGAGAGCAACCCACCTCGAAGCCTTTGAGAGAGAATTCCTTGCGAGGATAAAGCCCTAACCACCCAGAGCCAGAGAGAATTGGGCATCACTTAAGTCTTCTTGTCTGTGTGATCTGAAGACTTATTACACTTGAGGACTATGCATCCTCCAGACGGTTAGGCGTCACGTTCTGAGCATCCAAGAGACATTGTGGATTGCCAGTGAACGAAGTCTGTGAAGGTTTGGGAGTCTACCTTGAAGACTTACCAGAGTGATTGGGCGAGGACTATGTGACCTTAGCTCAAGGAGAATACGGTGAGGACTTGGTGTCCTGAGCTGCGTGTTCAGGACTGGATGTCCGGGACTGTGTGTCCTAAGGTTTAAATACCTAGCCGCTCCAACCAGACGTACAGTTGTCACAGCAACTAGAACTGGTCCAACACATCATTGTCTTCAACGAGTCACTGGTTTCATCTTCACTTCCTTTTACTTACTGATTACTCATTGTGAAGTCATTGCATGTCTGTTCTATCTTTTGTCTTCACAACGTGAGTATATGATCTGTTTGGCTTCATAATATCTTCCTACCTGATCCTTATTACACTGCAGCCATTTGTCACTGTGCTTTCACTCTGTTGATACTTGACCATGGCTTGCCTAGTGTAGTCTACCTTCCGCTGCATAGTAATAGGCATATTTCTGCTGTTTGTCTTCATAACTTCCACATTTTGAAGACCCTCATAAAAATCGCCTATTCACCCCCCTCTAGTCGATATAACGCACTTTCAGCTATCAAGCACCAACTTCGATGCATCAGCCACGATAAGATGGTGAGTAGGCCTGGCCCTCACCACAAAGATCAGCTTGTCCGGCCTTGTAATCATGCCTCTCGTCCATCTTGACAGGAAGTTCAACACCGCATCCACTGATTGCGGGTTAGTTGTTTGATCAAAAGCTGGAGCCCTAGATACTTGCACAGAAAACTCTGAATCCTCCAGGGAAGGGCCGCGGCTACCCTCTCTGTATCTTCCTCAGCCCGGTCTGATCAGTATCACCGAGGACTTTTGGTAATTGTTTTCAGTCCCGAGGCCTACCCAAAGATGTACATCACTTCCTTCACTTCTTTGCAAAATCTCATTTGCTACTCCATGTAAGAAAATCTTCCGCGCTCCTCCGCCAACAATGCTACACGTACGAAGGATTACGGGGTGTTACGGGGGCTGATTCAACGTGGTCGTTAATGATTGGGGTTAGTTGTGGAAGCGGGCCCACCCCATGAAAATCAAGGGGGGGGGGGTGAACGTCAATAATTCTACACCTACGAAACCTTCTCCGTAAGCTTACTTAACCTTCCATAAAATTCTCTTCTCCCCCCCTGATTTTAACCGGGGTGGGCCTCAGCTGCTAATCTTGGCCCAATTAACAAACCCCACATCAACTTTTACGTAGAATCTGAATGTAACATTACTAGGGCTACAAGAAAAGCTCGAGGATCATGACCCGCTCGAGATCGACTCTTTTTTTGGCTCGGCTTGAGATCGACTCGAAAAGAAACGAGCTGAGTATGAACATTTTTTGTAGCTCGGTCAAGAAATGAGCCAATCTTGAGCCAATACTGGCTCGCTCGATTTTAGCTCGATAGCTCGGCATAATATTATTATGTTAGATGAGCATGCTAGATATTAAATGAAAATAGGATAATTTATGCCATATATGTCATTCACGATTTTTCTTTGTTTATTTGCAAGCAAGCATGGAAGCTTAATTAATTGCTGAGAAAATTTCTACCTTCGTATGGTAAGTGGTCGGCCGTGCGTTAACTATTCTGTTGTTTCCCAGCATATGCACCTTTGTTTTTTGTTTTCTTTCATCCATGAAGACCACCATCTGTTGGTCCAAGAAAAGATGAGCTCTCCCGACTATGAAGCGATGGTGGTACCTTCAATTGAAGACCACCATCTGCTTGGTTTTCCCAATTATATACTCCGCGGTGGTGGTCCCAATGATGGGAGTATATTTTGCGAATCATTATCTTATGTCGATTCTAGACATTCAGTCATGAGAGAATAAGTCAAATTACATCTAAGAAATTTAAATTATCATCATTTTGATGGAATAATATTTTTAGTGCTTTTTTTATGTGGTGTTGTGCTTTATCTAGCTGGAATAATAGTCATAGATTTATATTTTTATCCTCTCATTTAGCTCGAAACTAGCTCGAGATCAACTCGAAATTGTTACAAGCTAAGCATGAGTCATGTTCTACAGCTCGATCTTGAGCTTCATTTAGTTTGAGCTCGCTCGAATTTTAATATGAGTTGAGCTGAGCCATGTGCAACTCGCTCGAACTCGACTTGTTTGCAGCCCTAAACATTGCGTATGTGTAGCATTGCTCGGTGAACGTTTAGTAAATTAACGTTTAGTAAATTGGAAGGAGTCTGTAAAGCCCCGTAACTGTTCGTGCATCTAGCATTTTTTGCTCCTCCGCAGAGGATCAAGGCCATGAACCGACGTGTGATCGTGCTGTTCAATTATCCCTAGCGACCGGGGCCCCACGCCATCTGGAACTGCCTCATCCACTCCGCGCGGGTCCCGCCGCGAGCACCGTACCATCCACTGCCGCCTCGCCACGTCCGCCGCGTCTCCGGGTATATAAGCCGGCGGGAAGGAGCCCGCAGCTGACCACACGGAGCAACGTGAGCCACGCACACCAGATTTACAACCAAGCACGAGAGAAGGAAATGGTTGTGGCGGAGGCCGGCGACGAGATGAGCCTGTCGAACATGGTGCTGGGGTTCTACGAGGAGGCCGACCGGGAGCGGCGGCCCGAGGACGAAACCACCGTCGGCGACGGCGGCTGCAGCGACGACGAGAGGGCCGGCGGCGGCGCCGCCGCCGAGAGCAGCGCGTTCTGGGCGGAGCAGCTCTCCCATTTGCATGTAAGTTAATGGAGTCGATCGTCGTGAACTGGTTGGCGTGTGTGCTTGGCTGTTTGTCATCGCATCATCGGGCGGCATGTAAATTAATCTCGCCGTCACGAATGCGTACACGCAGGAGGTGCTGGGCAAGATGAGCTCGGCGGAGAGCCGGATCCGGGCGGACACGGAGGAGGCCGTCAGGCATGCGCGGTCCGGCACCGCCACCGCGGCAGCTGGCGTCTGCTCCTCCTGCGCGACCCGCGCGACGGCCGGCGGTGGGTGCCGGGGCTGCACGCTCCGGTCCGTCGCGGCGCGGCTGCGCGACGCCGGGTACGACAGCGCCGTGTGCCGGTCCAGGTGGGCGCGCTCGGCGGAGTTCCCCGCGGGGGAGCACAGCTACGTGGACGTGGTGGTGCCGACGAGGAGCGGCAGGGCGGTGCGGGTGGTGGTGGAGCCCAGCTTCCGGGCCGAGTTCGCCATGGCGCGCGGCGGCGCCGGGTACGGCGCGCTGGTGGCCGCGCTCCCGGAGGCGTTCGTGGGCAGGGCGGAGAAGCTGCGCGCCGTGGTCGCGGCCATGTGCGCCGCCGCGAAGCGGTGCGCGCGGGAGAGCAGCCTGCACATGGCGCCCTGGAGGAAGCGCCGGTACATGGAGGCCAAGTGGCTCGGCACGCCGGACCGCCTCTTGGCAACCACCGGCGCCGGCGCGGGTGCCCCCGTGGCGGCCGGGTCCCCGGAGAGCGAGAAGCAGCGCAGGTTCAGGGCCTCCATGCTGACGCTCGACTTCGGCGGCCGGACCGCCGTGGAGGTCGCGTGAGCGATCGATCACACTCGCACCTGGAGATGGCTGCAACCTGTGAACTGCCGGCCTGCGAAATTACCACGAATACATACATACATACATACATACATACCTATGAATTGAATTCTCGTGTGGGAATACACTGTTTGCTTGCTCCCTCGGTGATCAAAACCGCCAAGGATGCAGCTGCTCCTTCATTTACCGAGCGCTTCGGGTAGGGGCGTTGGCCTCAATGATCTTTGCTCCGGTGAACCAACCCACCCAGCTATCTCTTACGCAGCGATCGACCACAGCCGAGGTGATCAATCGATGATAAATGTCACACGTGTGGCACGAACACATGGCAACTCTAGATGTTTTTATGACAAATTTAGTGACGCGAGGATGTTTAGTTGTCAAGTACGATAACATTTTTGTTCGGATGCCAAATTTTAGGGGTGTTTGGTTCCAGGGACCTTTTTATGTTGGGAATAGAAAAAGTCCCTAGCAAATCAAACAGGGTGAGACTTTTTGCTAAAAGTACTTAGAAGCACCTTCTTGAAAGTCTTTTTTAAAAAGTCTCAGGGACTAGAAAAAGTCCTATGACTAGAGAACCAAACACCACCTTAGTTTCTTTTGTTGTTTTTTCTTTTCGAATGGCAACATTGATTGTAAAAACCGTCAGGGTCAAAGTGCTTCGTGCAACACGTGTGACCGTAATCATTTGAAAACAATATTTGGTTTGATCTCTAGCGACCTACCCCTGCACTGCGATTTGAGTATCTTAATACAGCGAATCAGAGGAGTGGTCGGTAGTTATATGGAGCATCTCTAGCTAGCTAGTGGGTATGCATGAGTCTAATTTTAGTAGGGAGATTTGTGTCCCGGGACAACTTCTCTACTAGCTTAACAGGTCTGCCCTTGCGTTGCGTTGCGTTGCGGACTCATTCCACCATGTATGGTTTGATCTGCTGCCAAAAGCGAGGACGACGGGGCAACATGCAGCGTGTGATGGTGTTGTCTCATCACTGATGCTACTCGGACCGGCCTTTACGAGGTCTTTTTTATAGGGTTAGTTTTAGTTGGCAAAATATGATTGGATTACGAGGGAGGGAAGGACCCCACCCTAGCTGAAATTCAGGGGGAGCGGTTTAGATAGATGGAAGAAGTTCGTCGTTCATATGGGTGCCGTGTGTTTAGGATTATCCGTTGTCTCATACTCCTTTTGTAAAGAAATATAAGATCGCTCATATCTGTTACCGACTGCCATCTGGGAGGATAGTATGGGACTGCCAGAGCATCCTGAACTGGGAATTTTGGTGGTACCGATGGCCTTCCTCCCTCGTCTACCGCCGGCACGTGCAAGATCATCACTTGCATGACATGTCACTTCATCAATCTTAGGTCTGACACTAGTTGGTTATGCCTAGCAATGGCGATGTTGCCTGGTTACCAAGTTGGGGGCTTTGCTCGGACTTGATCTTCAGGGTGAAAACCATCGATCTAGCCTTTGGTGGTTGGATCCGGCCATAAGGCGCTTGTGCATCATTCCCTTTCTGGAGGCGTTGGTTATAGAGAACCATCTCATGGTCTTTTTGTTGTCATGATATGGTTGGTGCCAATGATTTTTGTTTTATTTCATCGATCTTTGTTTTGATCGCTTTGATTTTTTTTCTCCGTCCAAGCAAAGCTTCGGTCTTGTATGACTTTTCGCTTATCGTCGTGATTATTTGTGTGTGCGTTTGTATTTTGTTGTGTGCATCGTAGACATGGAGAGGCCATATACACTTGATGCTAAATTACAAGTAAATAAAAAACAGCCTTTGTTGGAAAATCTCTTGACTTCTTGAGCAATTCTATGTCTTTTCTTTTTCTTTTTGAGGATGACTAGTTCTAGAGATTTTAACATAGAAAAATGGAGTGTGTTTTGGGCACATATATAGGTTCCCCATTGGGACTATATGAAACTAGAAGCGTAGGCATGCCGTGCCGTGCCACTGGTCATAGTGAGGAGTAACTTATACTAGTGTCATGCATATGACACTAGTCTAAATTACTATCTTCATAGTGTAAAGTAACATACTAGTAGTGCCATATGTGGCTTCATTTAATGACTTGTAGACTCATCTTGTCTTGGGAAGCGCTATGTTACAGTAACATATTATGTTACCACTTCTCATTAACTACATGCCACATAAGAAAATTTTTCTCGAAGTGCGCTATGTTACTACCTAAGTTACTCCCATTATGACTAGCCTAATACACCAGTACGGAGGAGTATCTACAAAAGGGGGGAGGAGGGCCGGGTTTGTCCCGCCGAAGCTCCAACACTGGTGAGAAGGGCAAAAGAGTGGCACGGGAACAAGAGGGGTGTCAAGACTCATGGGTGCCAAGGCACCCCCTGTAAAACTGCAAAATAACCTGTACTATGTACTTAACACCAATGATTTAGCAGTTTAGTGCTATTTTATGACTATTTGTTGCAACTATGACGATTTTTAACCAATTTATACTATTTTATTACAGTGTCATTTTCACAAATCTTGAATTGATATGCATATAAATTATGTTCAGTGTACATGATATATGTAAACCGTGGCACCCCAGCGTTAAGATTCTAGGTCCATTACTGCACGGGAACCTCACGCATGCCACGCGTACAAGTGTTTCCACCAACTCTAAAGAGGGCTGTGGGCATTCTATTTCTATCAAGATAGACATGAACTTGTTTTTTTTATTTTTATTGTTTTTGCGGGGGAGACATGAACCTGATTATCCAAAAAAAAGATACACAGGAACCTTAGTATATGAGCCTTGTTGAGATTTTGAAGCTTCGACACCAGCAGAAGGCCGTTTAATCACAGTCGTCAAACCTAATTATAAGATTTTTTTGTAAGAGTTTGTAGCATAATCCTTTTCTCCTGTATTGTTTTTTTAACGGTTTTTAATTTTTTTTGAACGGTTTTCTCCTGTATTGTGATTTCAGCATACAATAATAGATGGTACTCCCGCTGTAAAGAAATATAAGAGCGCGGTAGTAGTCAAGTTTTGGCTAATACCGATAGTTTTAAATAGCGCGCTAAGCCTCTTAGCGGCGGACCTTTTCTAAATGCTATAGCGTGCACACGAAGCTATAGCGAGCTATTTAAAACGTTTGTTCATTTGTTTGGATCAAAGTCTCTTAGCACAAGACCTTCTGTAAATGCTATAGCGTGCTATGACGGGCTATTTAAAACAGTGCTGATACCATACAATCAAGAGTTCGTCTATTCTTCTGAGATGGTTTTTCTTCTAAAAGTCCAGCAAAATATTTATTGTGATCTGTAAAGAAAAAGAAAGGTGTCTCGTGTAGTTTGTGTTTATATACAACGAAAAATTGATTTACAGAGCTGTGATCTACTCCACATAACACGTTTTGGGAGGAAGAGGACACACGATCACAGCAGCTTCGGCGGCGGGGGCCCTGAGAAATCCGGTGGGCTATATGAGAGCTTTAGGATCCAGTTGGCAAGCCTGTTCTTGTTTTGCTCCTGAGCTTCCTGGCAACTGGGGGTTGGGGTCTTCTCAATGGTTCCATATCTATCAAGAGTCGCCTTGAGATTTTCAAGGGTTTTAACTATCTGAGTAAACTCAGGCCTCTTCTCGGGTTGAGCGGACCAGCATTGCTCCATCAATTGTTGCAATGGTGTCGGGCAGCTCGAAGGAACAACCGGTCTCAAGTTCTGAAATTAGAATTTCGTTAACAAACAGTTCATGCGCAGAATTGTCAAGTGAGTAAACTTAATGTTTCTTTGGTAAATTCCTCACTACGGTAGAAACAAATTGGAAGGTAAGTGAATTAGGAGAGCAAATACCTTATTAACAACTGCATAAGCTGCTTGGAGAGGAGTCATCTCTTCATAAGGGATGGAACCACTAACCAGTTCCCACAAGACGAGCCCAAAACTATAGACATCGACTTTCGGACCATATGGCTTGCGCTTACACATCTCTGGCGCCATCCATCTATATGTGCCTGGGTCGTCTTCCATCGTGTTGCAGTAAACGTCTTCAAAAGCTACTCCGAAATCAACGACCTTTGCGCAACATTCTGCGTCGAATAGAATGTTCTCAGGCTTCACGTCACGGTGGATTACTCCTTGCGAATGCACGTATTCCAGACCACGTGCAATGTCCAGGGCAACGGAGATAATCTTCTCCAAAGGAAGTTGCTTGCCCTCCAGCTTGCGCAGATAGGCTCTCAAAGAGCCCCCAGGCAGGAACTCAGTGATGACACAGAAGACAGGTGCAGAGCTACATGCCCCAACCAGCTGCACAAAATATTGTGAATGGATTTAACATAACTCTTTGTTACAGTATGTGATGAAATCTAGAGTACCAACATGATAAAATGTAGCCACAGTCCAATGATACTACCTTTCTTATGCTAACAGTGCTGTTTAAAAAAACTGATACAAATACAGCTGCGGTGGTCCAGGTAGTCTAATCCCAAGCGAAGGAAATTATTTTTCTTATTATTTTTTGTGAAACAGGCTATGAGCTTGACAACTATGACAACATTGATTACACTGATGGGTATGATATGGGAGCAGTTAGTAGATAGTTATGTCCAATTCAAAGACATTGACTAGTATCCTACTCGTGTACTTGTCATCTCCAGAGGAAGATATTTCTTCTTTTTTTAGTGGCAGGGGGAGAAGATACTTGGCATTGCAGTGAGCATGTTCCGTGTATATGTCACTAGGGAGAAATACCCTGGATTATCTACTGTCAGCAAAGTCATGCTTGCAGAAACACTACTAAGAAATGCAAGAAATACAGAAGAGCAAAGTTGAGGCCCTATGGAAGGTAATGCATATTGCACCTGTTAATAATTTGAGGGGTGCTGCATACTGACTCAACTATGCAAAATCCCCAAATTCAAGTATGGACAGTTCCATGAGTACATAGAAAGGCAAAATGACATAGTGGTTACTGTACTGTTTTCTAATTTAGAAATAAATGCTACTCATGGGCAATGGATAGCTAGAAAACATCAAAAGAAAATTTATGTGGAAATTCATTTCATTACCTCAATGACATTACGATGCTGGAGCCGAGCCAAAATGGTAACTTCGACAGTGAACTGCTTCTCAAGCCGAGCAGCCAATTCCGGATCTTCACCATCATCAGGTAGCCTGATAAACTTGACAGCAACAGGCTGCTCCTTGTAGATTCCATGGAACAGACGACTATACGCTCCTGATGCAAATCTATGGCCAATGAGTAACTGTGAGCGGTCGACCGTCCATTTCTCAAGTACATCGAGCGCAGCGACCTTTGCAACTCTAGCTTCCGAGTTCCTTGGCCAGGAAGAGGCCCTTTTGGTTACCAATTTGGTCGCTGCTCTTGTCGAAGAGAATGCAAAAGGGGGACTATCATCCAGCAACCGAACAGAGCTAGATTTCCTTTGCCGCTGTGGAGAGGAGAACCTCTTGCTGGCAGCTTTCGCCTCCCTAAAAACGTCGGAGATGACGCGCGCTGGGATAGGGGATTTCGCTCTTCTCTTCGGCTTTGATCCATCCCCAGCAACCTTGAAAGATACACTCCGTGGATTAGAATCCCCGGCTAGCCCTGCATCCTTGGCAAAGTAAGGACCTGGGCTAGAGCACACCCTCTGCAACCTCAAGCTTTGCTCCTCGGAGTGGAAAGAGAACTCCAGCGTGTTGCCTGAGCTTCCATCATTCAAACCCCGGACAATACGCCGATTAGGAATATCCAGTGATTTCAAGCTCAGGCCGTTTCCCTCGGGTCCAACCTCACGCCGATCTTGCATCATCGACGTTTCTTTCAGTGAGCCATCGCCAACAGAACCACTCTGTTTCAGCTGAACATCTGAAAACACAACATCTTTCGGCTTCCGGTCTGCCTGGCCGGCTGCCGATTTTGCCCTGGGAATCGCCGGCCTCGCCGGGTTTGAGACCGCCCCTTTGGCCCTCGGCCGCAGGCTCTTGAGCTCCGAATCAAAATCTTTCTGCATGGACACGGCGCGGCGGCTGAACTGCTCGTCGAAGGAGCACCTGCCGGAGCTAGACCTGACGATGGAGTGCGAGAACTTGGTGCGCCGCACCCACGAGTACTCGTCCTCGTCCATCTCCTCCGCGAAATCTCAAGCAAACCAGATCCGAGAATACCGTAGGGCCGTCACGAAGTTGCAGCAAGAACTGGATCAGAGGACTCTGGGAATCTGAGAACCTGACGCTAGAAGAGGATCTGCATTTGATCCCTCCCCGCCGGCGGTGAGACCCCGGAGTGCGTGCTGCTCCATCGCGGTCGACTCCGGCGCGCCATTCGACCAGATTCAACCGCCAATCGCCGGCTCCTCCTCGTCGTCGTTGGCCCGAACCTGAATCAGTTTGTTGGATTGAACGCTCAGAAACAAAACAGCAAATCAAATCGAGAAGAAGGAGAAAAATCCGGCCTTGTGCGTGGCGGGGGCGGGGGCGCTACCAAGATTCCTAGTGCGTATCGGGGGCGGGGGGCACCACGGAATCAACCAATCTACCGAACGAGGGAGGGAGAGAAGGCGGGCCAACCGGTCGGTTCGGGAAAGGCCAAGGCATGGACCGAACAGTAGGCCGTACGTGCGTGGGCGAATGAGGGGAGCGCGGCGGCGGACCGGGACACGCCGCCCGCTCGCTCGCTCGCTCGCAGGGTGGGAAAGGGGAGGGGAGGGAAAGCGACGAGATGCGTCGCCCCGAAGCAGACGGTGGCGAGTGGAGTAGGAGTAGGAGTATAATATTGTTTTTGTGGCGGGATTCAAAGGCCGTTGGTCTCACGCCTCTTTCTCCGCCGTCGTCGCCTCCCGTGACGCCATGGGAAGACGCGCGCGCCCAGATCGAATCTAAACCCGGCGAAAGCGAATGAAACGGCCGCCGGAGGCAGCGGATTGGCGGAGGCGACGGTCGGGCCGAATCGGGATCACGCGGAGCCGAGGAAAAGCGGCGTGAAAAGCGGGGGGAAAGAATGTTAAGAGGGTCGCACGCGCGCGCACGGGAAAGGCGAGGCCCGCGTGGGCGCGGCGAAGAGCTGGAGGAGAAGGACGAGCGCGTACCGTATGGAGAGGAGACAGGAGAAGAGCTTCTACGCCTCCTCCGTCGCCGTCGCCGTCGTCGCTGCGGGTGCGGGGAAGACGCGCCTCGTCGTCCGTCCGTCTGTCCGACCTCGGCGGTGGTCAGTGTCGGGGGTCGCGCGTGGAAACCTGGAACTCTGGTCCGGATGTGGCCGGGAAGGCAGACAAGTACGGGGTACGAGAGGGTACACTTGGAAACTGTACGGTGCGGAGGGGGAGGGCCGCGACGAGGAGGAGGAGGACGGACGACGACGGGCTGCGTGAGTGGGAGGTCGTCTACTACAACTAGAGAAAAATGCAATCTTTACTCCCACTCGACACAATTATTTGGGGCGGGCCTTGTTCGCTTGCGATGGGAGATGTTCCGCGCTAGCTAGCGTTGTTATCGGAGCTCCTTTCCTTTTTCTTTTCTGAATGAATGAAGGCGAGTTGGGTTGGGTGCGGGGTGATGTGGCGTGCGTGGTGTTGGTTCTTCTCTTCTTCCTCCTATCAAGTCCCCGTTGAGTGAGTTGTTGTTGTTACGTGGACGTCGGCGAGCGTGGACTGGGGCGGGTGGGTGTCTGATTGCTGATTGGCATGGCGTGTTGGCATGCACGGGGCCCCGGCCGGGGAGCGGTGACCTCACGCGCTTGACCGTGGAACCTGATGGAGGAGCGATAGCGGCGGCATCAACCGCTGCGGGTGCGGGGCATCGGATGCCGTCTCCCGCCCGCCGCGGCGTGTGTCTGGCCTGGTCGGCTGCGCCTCGCGTGCGCGCTCGCCGGGGGACATGCGTGTGCCGACCCACGTTGCAGCCCCGGTGCTGGCGCCCGCCCCCCGTGCCGGCCGGAAGGAGCATGATTATTTTACAAAGACATCAAAATGCCATCGTATATCTGGTAAGAAAAGTACCAAGTCCCCTGAAAAAACTGTACCGAGGAGTATAATGGAAAGGTGAATCAACCTGTGCTTGCATTGCATGGTTAGGATAACAGTGATATTCTGTCCCATCAGGGTTCAAATCCCGATGCATGCATTTATCTTGAATTTATTTCATGCTTTCTGACGATGCGCTTTTAGTGAGAGGAGACGTTCCCGTCGACCATGAGACGTCTACGGTGACTTCGTAAAATCTCAAGATGAAATACCGGTTTAGTCTTCGAATATGCGCGTATGCATGAGCGCGTGCGTATGTACTGTGTTAGAAAAAAGAGTACAATGGAAAGGCAACAAAATACAAAACAACTAGAATAAATAAATAAAATTACATCGAAACCTATTTCGGTTATCCATTTCTCTCGATTATATGCCGCCCGCCGGATCTCGAAGATCTACTGAACAAGCAGTAAATGAAAGGGACAACCACAGAACTCCATCCCGAATCAAGCTTTGAATATTGTAATAGTCACTCGTTGCTAGAAAGGAGAACCATAAATAATCGAATGAACATCGGTTGGTGAATCGCCGATGCTATGCGGGCTTGCAATCCTTCAATGCCGGTCCAGATCAATCCCTGCATGAACTGAAAAACAAACAAGAATTTGAGATATGCGCTATGAATTACAGATATAATGTGAAGTACTTGTTTTACATTGTGGAGTTCTCATGACGCGTAGTGCATGAAGCCTCGTTGTCTCTTGTGTCTATGGCAAAGAGTATCAAACGTCAAAGCTCAATTAAACAAAACCCTAACTCGACACCCTAAAGATAGGGGGGGATTCAACCAGCCAACGAGGCAAAGGGGCCGAATCCGACTATTGGGGTTATAAACACGGGGTAGGCCGAAGTATATGGTTGGCCCATCAAGAGCCCATGCCCCATCCATGATACGACCCAGAAGACCATGGGCAATGGAGCATCATCATCAGCCCGACAAGAATAAAGAGGGTGGCTGAGGATGAGGCTAAGTCCCTACAATCGGGTCTTGAGTAGAAAGTCACATGCAATGTAAAAAATGTTGATATCATTAAAAAATCACATGTATAAAAATATCTTCATGCAATGTAAAAAATAATTAACACAATTTTGGAAAATTTCTACCATTCAGAAATAAGTTCACGAGAACGAGACATAAAAATTGTCAAAGGAATTTTTTTAATGTTCGTACCATTAAAAAATTCATGACAATAAAAAAGTTCTCACATTTAGAAATAATTCCATGATTTTCTGAAATGTTCATCAAATGTAAGAATTTTCATCCCCAACTTTTAAAATAGGTTAACACCATGCACAAAAATCCACATAACATTTAAAGCATGTCATGTATTTAAAAAAAGTCAAGATAATATAATTTTTTGTTCGCACAATTTCAAATAACTGTTCATGACATATAAAACGTCCACTCATTTTTTGAAAGTTCATGCAAAAAATGTCGAAATACAAATAGGAATTTAATATTCATAAAATTTTAAAAATAAGAGCAAATCCAAAAAAGAAACACAAGGAAAAAGGAAAAAAATGATACCAAAAAAGCAGAAAAACAGGTTCATGGGCGGGCCATGCCCCGGTTTGGCCCCAAGGAAGCTCAAGTGAATGGCTCTTGTATGCCTAAATCTTGCTGGCCCATTGGACAGCAAATGACACTCCATTTAGCTAGGCAATTCTTTTCTACTATCACATCGCCAAAAAATTACCGACCAAAATAGTTTAACATGTACTTATTTACAACATATCCCTTTTGACACCTCAAAGAAAAACGTCATTAATAATTAATTAAGAAACAGTATAACAGGGTGACCTAGGAGCCTCCAGAACGCTTTGTCCTAGCTAGCCTTTTTTTTCTCTGAGGATGCCTAGCTAGCCGTTCGATTGCATCGATCGCAAGCTGTTCGGGCGTCTTCGCTCGTTTCAGGTAAACACAAATCCTTCTTTTCTTGTATAGACGAAATAAAAATGAGAACTAAGTAGGTTTCGACCCATTAAAGGAGTCAATGGCACGCACACAAAGCAGGAGGAAATCGGTACCCCGCGAGGCTGGCGAAGTCGGCACAAGAAGTAGGCGGAGTAGAGGCAGCAATTGCGGGCTCAGGTGCGGCTAAATCGCAATCAATATTCCCGTCTGGGGTTGGCGGAGTTGGTAGAAAGCACGGTTGGCGATAAGCTGGTACTAGTTTCATTCTTTCTATTCCAAAATCCAATACCCGGAACTGGTAAATCAAACAATGTAGGCACACGTTGGCACAGTTCTGTAAATAAGAGATGTCTCATCCGGTTGAGCTGTCGCAATCAGTCTTTCTCTTCCTTTCTTAGTAGCAGATCCAACATGACTGTATTAAACCTTAAGCAATCAGGGTTAAGCTAGCTCATTGCGTGAAAGTGGAGCTCGTATTATACACCTTGACCCCCACCTTTTATGAATCCTTCCTCCATATATATTGTTATATAAGATCAGTCCCATAACTGCCTCATTCAGATCGATTCCAGTCGCCGCTACGGTCACATCAATCCGTTATGGCTCGGACCCTCTTAGCAGCTGGATCCTTCGGGAAGCCATAGTAGGGATTACGTCAGTACATTCTTAGGCGAGCAGTGGGTTATATCACCCCTATTTTGTTTTTGACCTTCTTTCTTTTTTAGGCATGGTACCAAACCAAGGTTGATCGAAGTTGAACATTCCTATGGAACTCCCCTTCAGACGACTTCTCTGCGCTTGCCCAACACCTTTCGTTTCATGGACCAGGACCAATTTCACCTCAGACCATGGTCAAGTCATAACTGACTGGATAACGTTCTCTCAAGGACCTGCAAAACTCTCTAATGCGGATGATCAAACGTTGCTTCAGATGTGTATGAGAAGGAAGCGTCTCACAGGACTCTTAGATAGAAACCAGCATAGTCTATGAATTAGCATGAACAGTTTATTGAACTTGGTTGCACTCGTAAAGCGAGCGTGAAGAGAGCTGCGAAAGAAGCCCACGGAACGGAGCGGTTATTTTTCCTGACTAGCAAGTGGACAGGCTCAGATGGCGTAGCTGATGTGTCATGCTAGGTATCTTTTATTGGCCAAGTCAGGCAGGATAGTCAAGTAAGAAAATAGACCATAAGCCATCCTTTATCTTTTTTTTACTTTCTCAGATATTTCATAAAACGAACTCTCTATGGGTCCCCACCATAGAAGGGCAACAAGAGCTAATGGACTCAGTTAGGGCAACAGTTGATAACGACTCGTCAGGTTCGAACTGACATTATTTATATACTAAGACCTATATTCCATGAAAGAGTCGCGAAACTTCTGTTAGGTTCTTATCTGAGATTCCGTCTATACGGAGCATATGTTGGTTTAGAATTGCTCGGGAATTCATTGATAGTGACTTTTGAAGTTCTAGGTTTTCTAGTCTACTCCTCTTTTTTCTCGATCGAGCCGCTTTCCCTCATTCTACTCGTCCAGCCCTCTTCACGAACTTGTACAATCAATGCCACAAAGATAGCAAACTCGATTATCGAATATATAAGGAAAGGGGCGACGGTTTGGCACCAGATATCCGGGGGGTGTGGAAAGAGCAGCTGTGAAAAGCGGAAAAACCATCAAAAAACGACGATTGCTCGTGAAGGTTTCCACAGAAAGACCCCTTGGTTCTGGCAAATAGATCACAATTACAGGTACCTGGGAGCATACCGATGGAATGAACAAAATACGAATAGTTAACATAATATAGTCATAGATCTTAGGTTGTAACTTGATCATGAGCGAATTTGTTGATGTTGCACCCACGAAGTATGGAAAGTGCCAAACATTGGGAACTACCCGGGGAGGAGTTAGGAGCGGGAACAAGGAGAAGCGAGAACCACTTAAATGGAGGATTCTATTGTATTTCTGCCTTTGTTCCCCATAGCAACTGGGGATCGAAAAGCACCAAATTTGATGACTTATTAAGGGAAAGACGAAGTAAGAGCATGCTATTGAAGACGTTGCAACATATGTCGGGGGGGGGGGGCTCCGTTGATTGTGTACAAACAAAATACGAGTCCAAAGGTAGGGTAATAAAGGGTTTAGCTAATGGAGAAATTGACTCTTCCGGGAACCAGTAACGCGTAAACCATGTCAAACCAAGACCGATCAATATCCAAATGGAACGGATTCGAACTTCTCCTAGAAAAGTTTCCGGTGCGAAATTCAAAAAAATGAGTAATTCAAAGGAAAAATGAATTTGAGGCATGCGCCGGACTGAAGAGACTGATTCCTTTCTCCGGGACCATTTCTTTGTTTGCGTCAGAGAATCCCGCACCCTGTTTGCAATCAATACAAATTAACATTGCTTAAGACCCTGAGAAGGCCCTGATAGAAGTGGGACCGTCTCTTCTGAGCTTTGAAGTCCCTTTTCCATTTCCGTAATTCCTTTACGACAAAATCCCCTGCTAATCCCCCAGCACGCAGTTGTCCAACCTGGGTTTTTAGATAGTGGTTGATTGCCCTGGATTCGTAACTACTACCCTCGCCCCCAACATCTTTTTATTACGATTCGCTCATTTTGAAGGTTCGTTCTGCTTTTGGTCTTCAAGAAATTCATAATATTTCTGAATTCCCGTTTTTGCACTGGGTCAAGCGTGTCCCCCTCCAGAAAATCCGTAATGGGATCGTCCTGAGCAGGCGGGGCGTCCTGAGCAGGTGGGGGTACAGAATCAATTCCAAAGTCCAGTGCCAACTTCATGATCAAAATCAACTATCACCTTCTCGGGACTCGACCTGGAACTTCTTTCACTTTAATATGCCTCGTTCAATGAGAAAGCATCTGATCGAAGAGCGGCACTAAAGAAGCACGCTAGACTTCCTACTTTTGGGGTTTTTAAGGTGACCGATGCCTTTCAAAAGTGTGCTTTGGGCCCATCCTTAGTACTTGACGCAGAATGGAGCTAGTTATCCATTTTCAAAAGCGGATTCGGTGGTTCAAGAAGTAGAATTATGCATAGATTGCCGAAAGAAAGACGAATAAAGACGAATGGAAAGGCCTGTGGACATGACCAAAACAAGGGCTAGTAGCACTTTTCTCAGGAATTGCCCCTGCAGACGGAGGACAAAGGGTTTTCATCTCGCGAAGAATCAGCAGTTGTGTTGTATATTGACTAAGCTAAATACCATTTTCACTACTTTTGGCCACAGGCGAGATAGAGTTTTTTCTTGAAATTGAGTTCGGACCGATTACTCATAGAAAATGACTACAAAGCAAGGCGAAAGCATGGAGAATTCAATACTGACGAGAAGGTATTAGTTAGTGGGTGCAAACGAGCTTTTCCAACCAAGCTAGCGTGTGATTGCGATGAAATACTTTTGGGCGGGGCATTACCGATACTAAGATGAAATTCGAAATGAGAAAGGGCTTCGAGCCTCATGCTTTCCTGTTTTATTTGGTTGGGAAATGGCTCTTTCCTGATCTCTTTTTGAAATAATTCTATCTCCATTTGCTAAGTATGTCAATTTCTCCTTAGTAACAAGGCCAAAACCGGGGTTTTACAAGTTTTGACTCATTTTTGACCCGATCATCCCGATCGTGCTGCCGTGGAGTCTTATCTTTGTCTGGCTCCGATCTCTGGAAGCGATTAAACTTCTTCTGCGGGTTATTCTTCTACTGCTTATTGCCGGACCCTTCTTTCCTCTTATACGGATTGGGAAAGTATTTCTATTATACGTATATTCTTAAACACATGACACCTTAGGCGCACACTTTATTCGGATAGTGGGGCACGATGCTCTAAAAGAACTTATTGAAAAAAACATAGCGGTAATGGCTGTTTTAGAAAGCACCTCTTCCTTTCCTGAAACTCAAACAACCTACTAGGCTACTAAAAGGCTAATCCAGACGAAGAAGATAGCGAGAAAACGACTCCTCAAGCCGAAGTAAGGGCGGGACCATCTTCTTTTCTGACCGTTTGGAGCTGCTCACAAGGCCTAAACCTTCTTGTAATCCCTGGAGCTTCGTCAGAGCCTTTTCCTTCCCCACATGCCAGAGCTCAATTTACCTTCGCCACAGCTCTAAAATAAGGAGAATCAGCTCAAGATAAAAGGGCTCGCACTCAATTGATCCGGGTCAACACTTCCTGTATCTGGTTTCGGCTTTATTTTGACTCCTTGTAGGGGCTCATGACAGTCCTGTAGGGGATCCAAAGGCTTTCGAGCAGTAGCGGCAGCGGGGCGGGAGAGTTGGTTATTCAATTGATCCTCTGATGTTGGCCCTTCTGCATCATCCAGCAAGGCTCGGAAGTCTGAGCTATTAAGGTGCGGTTGACGGATAAGAGGCCTTCGATATGTTAAGGGAGAGAGGGGAGAGTCCTTCCAGAGTTGGGTGGGAATCGTTGATAGAAATTTGGATTTTCCCTGAGGTACGATAGCGTCTGAACTAAAGAAAGGGAATATGGAAAGTGAATGTGGTAAAGGTACCAAGAGTAGGTTCCCTGAATGATTTTTAGGCGTATTTTCTTTGAACAAATAAATCTATAAAGAAAATAGGATGGATCTTCCACCTATGCTATGAGTGAATCTTATCATCACTGGCGAGTGGTATCGTATCACCGTCTTTGTCCTGAAAACATCTGCAGAGCTAAGCCAGTGTAGGCTTTGACACTACTTATATTCGCTACAAGTATTACACTCGCTTCGCTACACTCTTCTCTTATGCTTCGCGCTTCGCATAGGCTAAATAAGCCGCTCATCCCTGGCGAATCCTACCCACATAGGAATGCGGAACCATCGGGGAAAGGCAAAACATATTCAATCCCAGGAGAGAAGTCACTGGTTCGATAGGACCAGGGAGAGGACCCTGATCACCTTGCCAACGAATTCAAGGCCTTAGGAAAATCATCCTACAATGGACCGTAGGGACTGAGAACGAAGAAGACATAAAAATAAAAAGAAAACCTCCTCCCATTCAAAGTCGTCTTCAAGTACCTTTTTGATTCTTTACCGAGTATGGATGGATCAACTATAGGTTCGAGTTTAGCCAAGATACATACACGGCTAAGTGTATGAAAATCCAAGAGAGAATCATAAAATCTAAAAGCTAGGAAGGAGAAGACCGGGTGATTGAATATGACTTGCTAACAAATCCTACTCTTCCTTAAGCGCTAGTTCTATTCACGATGGTTCAGTTTCGAGAGCAGCTAAAGTAGTTACCTAATAAGATAGATGAATATTCCACGATCTACGATTATAAAAATCTTCTTATAGAAGTCTAGTTCTTTCTTCTTTTAGAAAAGGAAGTCTTGCTCTCCTTTCTTGCCGCTACTTGCGTTGCGAGCCAATCTTCAAACTGTTACGGAGAAGTCGTTTACTGATTAGCTGCTTGAACGTTGAAATATTTCGGCATATCTGCTCTTAGGTTAGTACGAGAACTCGACTCTACTCGTGCTATAGTCGAGGATGTACTTATACTACTCTAAAGAGGGATCAATTAATGGGGTGCATTTTTCTTAGGGTAATTCTAGGCAAGACCTTGAATCACAGGGTTTGTTCCTGGCAACCCAGCATTCTTTATCTTGGCGTAGATTGGTGTGATGGGACGGATGCCGTGAAAAAGCTTTTTTCTTTGACCGGAATCAACAGGTGTGAACCCATCTAGGATGAGTCAAACATAGGGGGAAGGGCCTCCTGGCAATATCCGGCATACTAGTAATCGATTATTTGGCCTTCTGCGATCGAACAACCTATGAACAGTTGTAGCCTACATAACCTACCTACCCAGACCAAGGGAAGAAGGTATCAGATCACTGTAGTTCTAGACCCCTTTTTTCAAATAAAGGAAGTGACAACGTTTGCCCGAAGAGGTTGAATCAATAGTAAGAAGATACCACCCAGGCACAGAATCCGAAATAACAATCAGGAATAGGACTAGGAGAATGAGGTCTAATTTACGGAGTCAAGCTGTAATTGGGCTTAGTGCTCCGATTGCGCCTTAGGACTAGGACTGATAGGTAAATGCCCCTTACTCAACCAATGAAGGCGGGTAGGGCTTTTCTTTCTTTTGTTTAGGATTGGCAAGAGGATGGCTGCCTCGGCTTCAAAGCTGTTAGAGAATGCGCTCTTATCACTACAGGGACGCGAGAGAAATTCCTCGAAGGTAGTATTAAAGGGATGGGGCATTACCGGTGTTAGCGACGAAGGGATTGCTTGCAAGAGAAGGTTGCCCTGTTAAGATACGAACAGGGGGCATGCCACACATAATAGTAAAAAAAGGGCAGAGAAGAGGATTGAGGGACAGAAGGAGCTGGAGGCCAACAAGGAATAGAAGAAGCTGTTCCACTCGTAGCTCTTCTTCTTTTTTTAAAGCTTAACTCACATTTCGGGAGCGGATGTTGCTCGAGCTAAAGATATGCCCCCAACTCTTGAACAACTCTCACTTGCCTTGGCCGATAGCTTAGATGACCGACCGTTAGGCATGGTTACCAATGATTTCACAGTATATATCTTGTTTGGTGAGCCAGCCGGCTTCACCCGAGGATGAAGGTAGTAGAACAAAGAGGAGCCACATCTTTTCCTGGCCGGAGAGGAATCAAGGTCCATCTCATTAAGGCCGAACATTTAGTCTCGTTCCCTATAACGATAGGGAACATCTAGTCTTGTTTGGTTTTTCTTTCAAGGATTTTTTCTTTCTTGCAATTCTGCGAACTTTGAATGCATCATTTCCTCCATTTCTCGGAACTTATCGCGGAATCTAGGCCCACTAGGACTCGGCGGGATTTCTGGTAAATCAAGCTCTCTCAGGGGTGGAAGCCAGCCCCCACTACTCGATGTTATCACTCTGCAGGATTCGACAATGGATTTGTCTTCCTCAGTCTCTTCGAACTTTTCCAATCCTGCTATTTTCCCCAAGTCTTCTTGAGTAATATGATCCCTGAGGGTCAATCCTTTCCCTTCCCCCCTTCGCCCTTTCAAATGAAAAAGAACTACCAATGCAAAAAAATGAAATGAAATGAACAATTGCTACTTCTTTATTAAATTACACCGAAAAGAAAGTCTGTAAAAAACAAGAGCCAACCTAAAACTTAACTACCCCTTGCCCTCCCACTGAACCCTTCTTTCTATCCAAAAAAAGGAAGAGTGCACCAAAAAAAATCCAGAAAAAACTCCGCAACTTACGCTCTCATTGCAGCGGCACCTGTTAAAGTGGCGGCAAGAAAGAAAAGACCAAAAAGAAGGTTTTTTTAATACCTCTGACGAACCGAACCAAGCAGTCTGATCATCCTTGCCCGTCCCCCTCTTCTGTCAACCGTTGAAAGAGCATAGCCTAGGAATGAACCATATCGATTCAAGGTTGCAAGGAACGAAGAAAGGTAAACCAGACCATAAGAATCTTCTGATGAAGTCAATCAGAGAGGACGGTTAGGTTCTTTGTTGCCTCATCTGCTTAGCTTATAGAATTACACGGTTTATCACGATAGACATTCCAATCAATGGTTGGACGATCAATACCATCGAACTATTCCATTCCACTGCTGAATGACGGAAACGGAAGCTTTTTCTTACTGATGGACTGATCCTGGGAGTTCAGACTGACGGTTAGATGGTTGTTCGCTTGTGTGCTTATTTTTCTTCCCCACTCAAAAACAAGTGTTACAGAATGTTCTTCAATTCAAATAGGTATGATCCCGTCCATCCTTCCAGAGCTAGGCACCTGCTTCAGAATGAGAATCTTCGACAGAGATCGTTCCTTCAGTTTAGCAATCAATTAGATCCATACTGACTTAGCTTGAAGCATGGCTTGCCGTTTCGAGGCTCGATGCTACTCTTGGGGACATTATTGATACATCGACTTTCAAGCATCTCGTAGTTGAGCGGTACTGCCATCAACAGTACCAAGATGGAAAGGGACTGCTGAACATGGATAGAACGAGAGTCGAACTCGCATGTCTCTCTTTTCCTGTTAGTTAGGAAAGAAAGCCGATATAAACAGCTCCATATTAGCGAATTGCCTCTGACTACTCTTCCCAGGCTGGTCAAACTATAGGATTCCCATTCACTTAGTAAACTTATTGGATATACGGGTCAACCACTTGACCGAGGGGAGTAAGGTTCGTCACCACAGTCCCGATAGAAGGTCGAGTTTAAAAACAAACCGAAGACAAAGCAACGAATGAAAGGAAGGACGGCTCGCTTCGCTTTACAACCAGGGCGGGTCTCGCTGCCGGACCAATGCGCAGGATGCACGATCTACAAACAACAATAGAGAGAGCCAACCAAGAATGAAAGAACCTGGAAACAAACCCGCGAGCGAATACCAAACAGAGTAAGAAGGAGGAAGGGCCGAAGGCGGCTTACTAAGCGAGAAGGCTCCAAGCAATAACGCATTAGAAGGGAGCTTGCTGCTTTGCATCCTAAGCGGTATAGCTAAGCTTACTCATCAAGGGCCGATAGATAGAGCTGCTCTTGTTGCTAATGGAGAAAGATTGAAGTGAAGTTTAGTATGCTTTCTAAGATCAGAGGAGGAAAAGAATGAAGGTGTGGGCGGGAAGGAGGAGGCAAGGCCCCCTCAATGTGTATTCGACTACTCATTACGGAACCACCGATTGATCCGATTAGACTTCCCGCGGGGTAGCGCGGGGAACTTGCTGAATCAACTCCTTGGAATCGGAGGCCTGACTGAGGGTCAATCCAATGGTAACCTCAACCTAGGAATGCCTGTTTCACTTCCTTGACAGAGCCAACTGAGATGCTCTGTCTCGATGTTGACCTAACATGGATTGATTCTAAATTATGAATCAAAAATCCTGATCTCGCAAAGGATCCGCAATAGTTGTGTGTACTCGAGGACTCTTAGGGAAAGAAAAGCAATTTTCTCTCTCAGCAGTTAGACCGGCTATGGGTGGGTTGGTTATATACTGCGCCTTCCTTCTTCGAACCTTTTGGTATGTATTGCCCCCTAACTAAAGATCAGATCCACCGGACCAGAAACTCAATTCCGCACTGCTGCTGAGTCGTCGGACTTATCCACCTCAGGGATTCGTGGAATTTCCATTTTTGAATTGCATTGGGGGAAATCTACCAAAGCTAGGCAGATAGATAGACTCCTTTCCCGCTGCTAAGGGAGAGCAAGAAACTAAATCAAATGATTGTTTTTTTTCACCAGCGCCCTTTTTTGCGGGTACTAAGAGTCCTCTCACTACCAACCAGCAGACATCATCATCTGGCTGGGTCTTGCCGGTATCAACAACGAGAAAGAAGAACCAAATGGAAACAGCAACTAACTATGGCTCTTGGCCCAGACAACGTCCTAGGCGTAGGGGAGATCAAAACAAGAAGTCACGCCTAGACGACGACGCCCGTCCTGGGCTGCAGTAAGTAGATCGAGAGGTCGTTCCGCCCCTTGTCCCCGAAGATGGGTAATATGTTCTCATACAATGTTGCTCCAACTTTTTTCTAGAGGGCCTAGCTGGCGAGCGATCCCAGTCCGCAGCAGAGAACAAGACAGCAAGCGAGCGTACCTTTGTTCGCTTCTTTTCCACCAAGCACAGAAGTTTAAGGAGAACTGTAGGTCGGTGGCTACCTAAGGAAACTCCGATTCGATCCGCCCCCCCGGCTGGGAGGCATCTACCTCATCCCGATCACAAGGAGAGGTTCACCATGATGGGGGGTCAGGTACTTTAATTCTTTGCGTTCCGGAAAGAATGAAATGCATAGGGGACCATCCTTTTTTTTGCGGCATGCTCTTTGATTTACGGATTCGCAGGGGGCCGAGGGCCAACCTTAGTTGACTGACAATGACAAAGGCTTGCGAAACAAAGTAGCGCCTTTGAAATGGAATCTTAATTAACTATCAGTGGTGTGAAGCAGCTTAGCCCTGGGGAGCTAAAGGTTATACCTTTGTAAGCGAACTGTGGTTCTTCTATGTAGGGTATTCCTCCTTTACTCTCTTAATTAACGTCGAGCTAAGTGACTTTGTGTAGCATAGTAGAATGAAGGCTACGTACGCACCGACACTCTCTTATCCCTAAGCCTCTTCGCTAACTCGCTCGCCTACAAAAATGAGTAGGCGAGGCTAGTCAAACTCAGCCGCTGACTTTGACTGTACTGTAGTATACTTTCTAGCCTTTTATTTTAGAACCCTTTCTCATGTTCTTTCATCCATCAAGTAGGTGAACCGTCAGGTCCTTAGTAGCGTTGACAAAGAAGAAGAGCCGGTGAAAAAAAAAGAAAGCTAGAATTTCCAATAGTGAGACCAGCTTGACAAGCTACCTTTCCTCTTGATATGAGGTGCGAAGAGAAACATCTCTTTTTTATGACTTACACTTCTCGATCCCGGCCCGGAAAAGTGACCGACCCCTTGATGAATGAAAGAAAGGGTTCATGAGTCCTAGCCCTGTAAGCCCACACCTGTGTAGAGTAGATCGTTCAACACCTGCGGCACAAACCCATTTTGGACCAATTGGTCCGTATATCATAGGCGACCAAACGGCCGCCCCCCGTCTTACTAGACCAACCTGCTATAATTATTCCATAAACACCTAGCGAAGATATGGCAAACAAATAAAGTAGCCCTATGTTCGGATCTGACAATACCATACCATAATCAAAAGGTACAACGGCCCAAGCGACCAGACTTAACATAAATGTAGCCACTGGAGCCATTCTAAAAAGGGAGAAATTAGCACTACTTGGTGAAATAGGTTCTTTTAGAATCAATTTCAAACCATCTGCTAGAGGTTGTAACAATCCGAACGATCCCACTATATCAGGACCCTTTCGACGTTGCACAAAAGCCATTACTTTACGTTCAGCTAGCACTAAAAAGGCTACTCCTAGTAGAAGTGGTAGAATTAAACAAAGTATTTCCGCTGGAACAACTATGTACGTTTTCAATTTTCTATTCACTCATGATCGGGCCTGACCTGGTCGACCCGATCAAACTATTTCACTTATGATCTGGCCTGGTTGACCCAATCATGATATTGAAGAATGGGACCTTTTATCGAATAACTCCGGATCCCGAGAAGTTTTGAAGATGGTGCTCCTGTTACGTTACTTCGAATGGAATCCTCACTTGACTAAGCATAAGCGAAAACGTGGCTGAGAGTAAGCAATCCCCTTTCCTAGTGGTTGAGTCATGATCAAAAATATTGCGAAAGAAAGTGAAATGTCCTATCGTCGTCCCAATTTGGGTAATCCACGATGTCTCCATTTTGTGTATCCATCTTGACTCGTTTTCGGTGTATCGATAGTTCGTTGTATTACACTTTGAACTAACCTAGAGGCCGTGCTTAGGCGAAAATCGATATCAATGAAGTAATCCCGGAACTCTAGAAATCGTGAAGAATTTATTCCATTTTGTTAAATATCATGAATATAGTGGAAAAAACTCTAGAACATTCCTTTGAATGGAACTGTTCATTGGGTTCGACTTGTTGTTCGACAAAATAGAAAGCTGTCTCTCGTATGTTATTGTAAGGTGATTCATTCATAATATTTCTTATGTGCGGTTTCAAGATGCTAAAAAAGTAGATTTGGTAATCGGCTTTTGAGCTCCATTATGTGGACTTCATCAATTTGTGAATTATGGACTTGGCGGTAGTGGTCAATACTAACTGCACCGTCTAAATGCTCCCTGACCAAGTTTGCGTACTCGTCAGGGTTGAGTTGAGGGGGCAGCCCGTGCGCTAATTGGGCTTCGAGGTGGCTATACGCGAAAAAAGCTCGCTTTCTACTGAGGCCTGTTCTATCCTAAACTGTTCCAGAATGTTATTTGTTTCATAGAAAGATTCCAAAAGCACATTGATGCCGAAAGAATCTTCGGAACCGGTGGAGAGGCTATTCTGATTGAAGGCTAGACAAATAACATGACTGAGGTATGTAAATAAAACCTGTGAAATAGCTATATAATATGATCTAAATAGAGAAGAATACCAAAGATAATGGATTGCAAAATAAGCTTTTTAGCTTTCTTTTTCTTTTGTGCGCGCTTTTCGCCTGCCTTCCCGACCGCGGATAGGCTACGGGGCTTTGCACTTCGGCCCCATTGTGTGAATACCACATCAAGGTGACAGGATTCGAACCTATGGCCCTCTGTACCCAAAACAGATGCGCTGACCAAACTGCGCTACACCTCGTCTCCCCCTCAGAACATATGGATCTACCCGATCCATAAAGAAAAGAACCACCGCTTTTAGGAATTTTTGACAATTCTCTTTCACTTGCATTTTCTTTCGTGAAGGCTCGCTCTCGTTCTTCTTACATCTTGCCCTTTTTTCTTGAGAATTGTATCTGTGGCTACTGCTGTTTTGCCAGTCTGTCTGTCCCCAATAATGAACTCTCGCTGACCGCGCCCTATAGGGATCATCGAATCGATAGCAATAAGCCCTGTTTGAAGAGGTTCGTATACGGAACGCCTGGAAATTCTACTTGGAGC
>NC_041380.1:541777589-541780089 GCF_002162155.2 Triticum dicoccoides | reverse complement strand
AAGACATAGATTCACCAATGATTGGTTGGACTAAATACTACATTTATTTGCTCAGAAGAAGGAAAGTTGGCTGTGAGAATGATTTCTCGTACGTAGTCTTTCCTAGGACCATTCCAACATGATGCTCAGAGGTGGGTGGAGAAAAAGCTCAAAAGGCATACTTCCTGCGCTTTCAGAGAATCTAAATCAGTCTTCATCCTTTCGCTTTTCAAAGCCCCTCGCAATAAATATGTAAATTCGTTTCGCAGAAATTTAGAGATTTTCGATCTCCTCGAAAGAAAATGAGCTCGATCAGCAACACCGGTCTCCGCAGCACCAGGATAAAGACCTTCTTTTTACCCATAACCTTTCTCTGCAGCATTGGAACCAAGATCGGGCTTGGCATAGTTACGAGGTTCCCGTTCTATTTAACTAACACTAACTGAAGCTAACCGGAAGCTTTCTTCTCATGCGACTCTTGGATCGAAAAGAGGCTGCTGGACTGGACCACGGCTGAAACTGCCAGGCACGGACTAAAAGCTTTTATTAGGGATTCCCGAGTCAAACGACTACCATACATAGCATAGAGCTGGAAGCTGCACTAGTGTATAGAGAAGACTGAATGTGAACACGAAACTTTACAGGAAGAAGAAAAAGCTTCTTTGACTAGTAAGAGGTCAGTCAGGGTATAAAGGGTAGAAGGAGTACCGGACCGAAGTGTGATAGGTCTATTTCTAGTCAAAAGCCCGGCCGGGAAGTGCGCCTTTCTTCTTTTTCAGTGTAAAAGCAACAGATTGAGGAGTAGGATTCCAAGAAGCATGCATGCAAGGGAGGAGTAGGAATGGAGCAAGGCCGAAGGCGCGTAGCGGCACGGCAGTGAAAAAGCAAAATAGCGGCATGCTAACTAAACGACTTTATTTTATTTTATTTTATTTTATTTCCTAAAGTACTAGCGAACCAAGAGATAAGTATGGAATGCTTTATTTCAAGCAAGTTTTGCAAAGAAAGGACCCATGGCATGATGATGTCTTTGATTTGATACGCCGCCAGGATCTAGTCTCGGCAAGTATTCTCACATTGAGTGAGGGCGTAGCACTAAAGAGAAGTCAAATAATCTGGCTGGGACACCAAGCAAAAGAAAGTCGTTTTGTAGGCATTGATAGGTAAAGAGTGATGAGTATTGAAGGGCCGGCTATCTATGGAAGAGACTTCAGCAATGTTCTTTATTTGTCTTTCACTTTTTTCTTTCGAACCCGCGGCCTATCTTTTCTTTCTATCTCGTGCTCGGAACTAATATAAGCTTACCTGCCAAAATCTCCCTTGCCTACTTGACTTGCCTACTTGGGCCGCTGCTCCAGGAAAACTATCTACGTCTGTGGTGGTTTACTGGGCTGGGACATCTTGGCTCGATTCCACGCCGGCTCATCCCCTGCTTCACCGGCGCCGCCGCCGCCGCCGCCGTTGTCCTGTCCTCTTCCAGGAACGCTCAGACCAGAGACCACCACCCCGTGGTAAAAAACAAAGTCAAGAAAAAGTTCCACCCGTGACCTGCGCCCCGCGGGTAGTGACCTGCCTGGGCAAAAATGTGTCGGGAACTCGGGATGGCGATTCGCCTATGACGCGCGCGCGACAGAGAGGCTGACAGAGGTTGGGCCATCTGGTTGCACTTGCACTCCGGCCGCCTCCAGGCACCTCGGAGCTTCCACGCCACTGCCTTCTTCATTCGCTTCTCTGTGCTCAGTGAAGGGAGATGAAGATGAGGAGCACCCGATAGGATGGGAAGGCGAGCAAACTGGGGCAGGCGAGGCCTGCCAGTGGCGAAGCTAAGAGATGTGACCGTCAGCAGCATTTACTCACGGACGTGCTTGGGCGGCCTGACCTTCCTACGCCCGTAATGTCAGGCACAGGTTCAAACCTTCTCCAGTGTTTTTACTTTCTATATTGAAACCTATGCCATTTGTACTATGAATAGGGCAGTTATGTTGTTTAGTGCTCCCCACTGATTGAAGCAACAAATATTAGTACGTGTACTCCTGTCAGTGTGAAAGAACGATGTGTCTTTCTGTTAGCAATTGAAGAATATACCACATGGATAAATGCTATCAATCAAGAACAACAATATACGAGCCAATTACTCCCTCCGTTTCTAAATATATAAGTCTTTTTAGAGATTTCAATATGAACTACATACGGATGTATATAGACGCACTTTAGAGTGTAGATTCACTCATTTTGCTTCGTATGTAAGCCATATTAAAATCTCTAAAAAGACTTATATTTAGGAACGGGGAGAGTAGTAGACACAGCTGATGCCGTTTAAGGTACAGATTGATAATCCAGATATTGGAATTCAAGTACATGAATAACTGAAAAGATGTCTAAAGTTAAGGAATAAGTGGGAATGCCTATCCAGTGGCGGAGCTTGGGCAAGAATCATGTGGGTGGGGGGCAAACAGAATCACTATAGGCTGATTTTTGATGAAAAAATAGACCTAAAACTAAGATATATGCATACATTTTC
>NC_041380.1:541769767-541777409 GCF_002162155.2 Triticum dicoccoides | reverse complement strand
GGGGGGGGCACCGCCTAGGTTGGCCCCCGTGAAGCTCTGCCACTGTGCCTATCGGTGGAAGTCTTATTCAGACAAATTATGTGGCAATTCCCACGAAATCATCGCCACGCCTGAAAATAGTTTTTCGTCTTTTTAGACAATGAATGGTGGACAAAAAAGAAGTTCTATGATCAGGCATAAATTCAAGTCCTCTGATTTTAGTTAACAATGCTCTGTGTACGGCGAGCCATGTGTATTTTGTGATATCCTTTTGCTGAATTTAGAAAAGATTGTGTTTTGGTGGTTTCAGGTTACAGCGAGGATGCCGGATTGCACCATGTAAGCGATTCAGACTACTACATCGAGCTGGTCCAAGTTTATCAAGCCGCATCATGTGCTCTTCAAACGCTTCTAGGAAGAAGGTGATATTTTTAATAACGCATATGTGCAAGCATGCTAGATTGATGTCGCAGTAATTGGTTTGAGTTGAGGCATTTCTTGAAGACAAATGCAAGGATGATTTATTGCTGTTGGAACCACAGTGTTGGATTTGGTCTGTTGTCTGTTTGGCATGTATTGCTAGGATCCTAAGGTGAACTCTCAGCTCATTTGTTTGTTGTTATTTGCTGGGACCTATTTTAACTAGGTGAAATACTTGGGTTACCACTTTCATTTATTTTCTTCCTGTTGTTATGCATGTACTCCCTCTGTAAAGAAATATAAGATCGTTTATAGATCACTAAAGGGAGTAACATCTAATACAAGATAGTAGCTTCCTCCACCATCAACTATTACTTGATCACAAGCGCCATCCACAACGGGATAGCCCTATCACTCTTGGTCCTCGAAAGGAGAAAGAGGATGATCCCAACTAGGTAACTAGATTCTTTTATGGAGGTGGTAACTACATGAGTTCATCATGTTTGAACTGATTATTGTGCACATGTTGCTATATTATGACAAAATAGATAGTCAAGGTCTGCACCTATTTCTCCAGGAAAATACCAATCTTGATATACATACCCATCATACCTTTTTACAAAAATGGGCGGGCGTGGCAAGGTGCGCCATCATGTTCTAGTGTGAACAATATTGATAAGCATGGAGTTGATCAGGACCAACCATACTAGTACTTTCTTTCTTTCTTTTGCAAGGGGGAAGAAGTTGCTGCTTGCTAGCTGTCATTTTTATGTAGGCTACTGTCCATAATAATGGGGACTGCAACAGCCCTCAGTCAAGAGTCAAGACCGGCAAGATCATTATCAGGTAAACTTCGTGGAGCATAGAAATCCTTGCCTTCTTGACTTTTCTCATCCATGGGTCCTATATAGGAACTGCATATCACGCAATTGGCAGTTCGACACAGGCAGCAAGGCATAGCTCTTCTTCACAAACCTGCAGCAGCAGGAAACAAAAGGTATGTAATTCACCCAGCTTTACTTCATGTAGCAGAACTCCTTGTGACCATCTGTGGAAAGCACGCGCAATCTTGCAGTTGCAATCTTTTAGCACACGCACAACCACGAAAAGATCTTGTTCTACATCATTGTGCCATCATGTTTTTCTATTGTCACCATACGGGAGCTAGCAAATGGATCTAGTAGAAACTGAAAGCAATTCACCAAGTATACGCAGGAGCAGCATATATTCCTATTTTTGCCGGTTGTGGTTTCTTTTTTTATTACGGATTTATACGTACCGAATCTTAATAAATATAGCTCCGAGCATCATAATGATGTGGAGGCCAGGGATTATCCTCATTTTTCAGAAAAAAAATATTCCTAGGAGCACGGTTCATGGAAGAGAGAGAAATTGGAAACCATATAAGGTACTATATATATTATGAGAAGATCTTAGACCAGTAGAACGCTGGATTCAAAGAACACAGTCTTAGAACCCTCGTAAAACAGTGCTAGATTCTCGTAAAGAGAGAGCCACCCATAAAAATGAACCGAGGAAACTCTCTCTCTCTCTCTCTCTCTCTCTCCCTCCCTCCCTCCCTCCCTCCCTCCCTCCCTCTCTCTCTCTCTATGTGTATAGCTCACAGTTCCTTCATTTTTTTTATAGTGTGAACGATGCTTCCTGTTCTTCTGCTGCTTCTCTTATCACAGCCCGCATCGAGTTCATCTGTCCAGGCAACAACAAGGACATTCAGAAACAGGACTGACGGGGATGCCTTGCTGGAACTGAAGGCAAGCCTAAGCAATCACCAGGGACAGGGAGTCCTAGATGCATGGAACACAACTAGTGACTTCTGCCGGTGGCCTGGTGTCAGTTGCAGCCTTAAGCATAAGGACAGGGTAACGGTTCTTAATCTCTCCTCAGAGGGCCTTGCAGGCACAATCACACCTTCCATTGGGAACCTCACGTTCCTGAAAGTTCTAAACCTCAGCCGGAACAGTTTGGGCGGTGAGATACCTTCATCGACTGGTCGCCTGTCTCGGTTACGATATCTTGACTTGTCCAAGAACTCACTTCATGGCGCCATGCACGCCGACTTGAAGAACTGCACCAGTCTCAAGGGCATCAACCTCGGCTCAAACCAGCTCACCGGAGAAATCCAATCTTGGCTAGGAGGCTTGCCGAGCCTCCGGGCCATAACCCTGCAGAAGAACAACTTCACTGGGATTATCCCGCTATCACTGACCAACCTCTCATCGTTATACAGGATAGAGTGCTCCTGGAACTAGCTTGAGGGTACCATCCCTGAGGGCCTTGGCAGGCTCGGTAGTCTTGCGTTTGTGGCCTTTGATTTGAACCGCCTCTCAGGCACCGTCCCCTCAACTTTCTTCAACCATTCCTCTCTAATCGGCTTGAGTTTGGCGGTAAATGAATTGCACGGCACACTGCCCTCTGACTTTGGGAATAGCCTACCAAATCTGCAGTACTTGCTCCTTGACGCCAACCACTTCACAGGAAGCATTCCAGCCTCTCTAGCCAATTCAACCATGCTCTACTTTGTAGACATCTCCTTTAACAACTTCGCTGGACGTGTGCCACCAGAGATCGGGAAGCTTTGCCCACACATGCTCTCTCTCTCAACAAATCAGCTCAAGGCAACTAGTGCTGAAGGCTGGCAGTTCATGACGCACTTGACAAACTGCACACGCCTCCGTTACCTTGACCTTCAGGGCAACATGTTCGGCGGCGTGCTGCCGAGCTCTGTTGCCAATCTATCAGCACGTCTAGAAATCCTTTACCTTGGATTCAATGAGATTACTGGAACAATACCACAAGGCATTACTGAACTTGTAGGGTTAAGTCTGTTGCAGCTCTCTAATAACCGTTTTACCGGTGAATTGCCTGGCAGCATTGGAAGGCTAAATTTGCTAGAGGCCTTGTGGTTTGAAAATAACCGACTGAAAGGGTCCCTGCCATTCTCCCTTGGGAACTTGACGCGGCTAGCAAGTCTTTACGCAGAGGGCAACAACTTTGAGGGGCGTCTTCCAACAAGCCTAGGGAGCCTCCAGGAGATTACTACAGCCAATTTTTCAAACAATATGTTCACAGGTCCATTGCCTAAACAGATCTTTTACCTATCTTCCCTGACAAACGCCCTGGATTTGTCAGATAATTATTTTGTTGGTACACTTCCACCAGAAGTTGGCCTCCTCACAAAAGTTGCATACATGTACATCTCCAACAACAACCTGTCAGGGCCCCTGCCCGATGCACTGAGCAATTGCCAAAGCTTGATACACCTCCGGTTGGACCGTAACTCCATCAATAGTAGCATTCCTGCTTCTGTGAGCAAAATGCAAGGCTTGATATTGCTAAACCTTACCAAAAACACACTCTCCGGTATGATTCCTCGAGAGCTAGGACTCATGGATGGCATTCAAGAATTGCATCTCGCACACAACAACCTGTCTGGTCATATCACTGAAAGCTTTGGGAACATGACATCGTTGTATCGGTTAGACCTGTCTTTCAACCGTCTTGACGGCAGAGTTCCATCACAGGGTGTGTTCAGTAACGTGACAGGGTTTTCCTTTGAAGGGAACTCGGGCCTCTGTGGTGGCGTCTCAGAATTACATTTGCCCCTATGCCCGCCGGAATCCATGGAACATGGTCTAAGGAAACGTCATTTGCTGATGAAAGTAGTTATTCCAATTGCTGCTGGCATCATTATAGGCTCGAGTCTGATTCTTGTTTTCTTCACAATAAGAAAGAAACCAAAAGCTCAATCTGCAACCACTAGGGGATTCCAATTGGCAGATGACAATTATCCTAGAGTTTCTTATGCTGGATTGGTCCAAGGAACAAATTGCTTTGCCACAGACAATTTGATTGGTAGAGGAAGGTATGGATCTGTGTATAAGTGCGGTTTGCTGCTAAAAAATATGATGACCACAGTTGCTGTGAAGATTTTTGATCTTCAACAATCTGGCTCCTCCAAAAGCTTTCTAGCTGAGTGTGAGGCACTTAGTAAGATATGCCATCGTAATTTGGTCAGTGTCATCACTTGCTGCTCAAGCTTGGACTCAAACCAAAACGACTTCAAAGCCATTGTGTTTGAGCTCATGCCTAATGGGAACCTAGATAAGTGGCTGCATCCGGATGTACATGCATCGCAGCAGCTGCAGGGCTTGACAATGGTGCAGAGGTTAAATATTGCCGTTGATGTTGCTGATGCACTAGATTACTTGCACAACTGCGAACCTCCAGTTGTTCACTGTGATTTGAAGCCAGGCAACATTCTTCTTGATACGTATTTAGTTGCTCACATTGGGGACTTTGGCCTTGCAAAGATTCTCTCGGATCCAGAAGGGGAGCAACCAATCAATTCAAAGAGCTCTATCGGAATAAGAGGAACAATTGGATATCTCGCTCCAGGTAGCTCAAAATTTCTTTAAACAGTTCTACTCTCATAACAGAAATTTTGAATGTCAAATCATGCTGTTTTGTGTATGCAATGTAGAATATGGCGAAGGCAGTCAAGTTTCTCCATCTGGAGATGTATACAGCTTTGGAAGTGTCATCCTCGAGTTGTTTACAGGCATGGCACCTACTCATGACATGTTCAGAGATGGGTTGACCTTGCAAAAACATGCCGAGAATGCATTTCCAGATAAGTTAATGGAGATTGTTGATCCTGTCTTACCATCCATTGAAGAAAAATCTGGGAGTAGTTTGCAGAATCAAAGCAACAGAATGGAGGATATCTGCAACACCATGTTCTCTATCATAGAAGTTGCGCTATCGTGCTGCAAGCAAGCACCAACAGAGAGGATGTGCACGAGAGATGCAGCAGCTGGGATGCGCAAGATAAGGGATAGCCATGTTAAAAAGAATACAAGATTAGCAAGTCATAGTTAGCTGCGTAGATACATACTTATGTAAACCATGCATTAAGATAGCCAATGGTTGGCAATACACCATTTTAGCTCCAAAGAATAATATTGTTGGTTTATATAGGACAAAACCTATTTACACGCCTAGGAATTCCAGACATGGGAGCAAGAACGAACTGTAGTGCAACATATGGAATTTCTGGAAGTATATGTAAAGTATTGTTGTGCTAAATCAGGAATACTAGTAAGATGCCCGTGCTGCGCCACGGAATTACAAGAGATCTCGCGGAACATTGTTTACTCAAGGGTCAGCAGCCTAGTGAACAATAAAAGATGTACCAAGATCTTGATCAAAGTGATGTTATATCATTGATAGGTACACATTGAGCAAAATCAAACACATGGTTTCCAACTAATATACCCCCTTGTCCAAGCCAAACATTTTCTTCCACATTTTCAACTTGCAGAAGATTTGTCACAGTTTTCTCATTGCTCTCCCATATTAAGGGGACACACAAAAAAATGTGACAAATAGAAAATCTATCCATAAACATTTGGCAATTGCACCAGACAACTTTGATTTTATTGACATGAGTGAATAATGTAGAAAACACCGAAAAGGCAGAGGAGAAACACACAGAATGCCCGAGGACCACCAAGCTAGATTACTATTACTGAATGATGTGTCGTGCGCCGGTATTCTTCCAACATTGGCTTCGTCAATGGCAAGCTAACAACTCTAATTTATGAAAAATGCAGCGACTGCGCTCACGCCAAATCTCTCAAATCACTGGCACGGCCATCGATCTTCAGTACGTATTATCATGTACAACCTTAGAGCAACTACTGCAACGGAACTGTTTCTTTCCTTGGAACAGCTCTAGAAAACAAAACAAGCTATTATGTTACCTTTTATCCAAGGATTCAGCTCACTTTGTGCCAGTATATTAGGCAAACCAGACTTAAATGTGAAGGTAAATGGCAGCAATTAATATATCCAAATGACAAACATATTATATAGCCTGAGCACAAACTTATAAATGGTTCCAGAACAAAGAAACAAGATTGAAGTACAAGTGTTTGACTGAATACCTAAGCTCTCGCTTCATCTATGTTCTCACCTAAAAGAACATCAGACAACCAGTACTTCATCTTCTCACCAAAAAGCACATCGGACAATCAATACATCATATATATAGTCTCCTGTAGTATATTTAGACAGGCAAAACAAGGAGCATGTAGAGGTCTGTAGTATAATCAGGCAAAGGAAAAAAAACAATGGACAACAGTTGCAGAACATTGTACGGAGCAAAGAACCAAAATGTCAAGTAAAAAATGATTTTGAAACATATGTATATAGAAGGGATGAGTTCACATGTACGGACATACATAAATATCAGTACTGGACTACTTGTAACTTCTTACATCAACCAGGTTTCTGCAAATAAAAATGCCGATAACAGACAACATGGAAACAAATATCCAGGGTGCGGCCTGAAAAATTGGACTGGAGCTACCAAGCAAAGGACAGGTGCTGATGACAAAGTGACCTGTTGTAGGCATCATCTGTTTTTTTCTGAACAGAAAGAGTAACAAAGGCAACTACTAAAAAACAATTCAAAGACACATGGATTTTATAGGCACACGGTTTCGATTTATGATTTACCTTTCGAGCTTTCTCCTTGCTCCAAGCAATTAACGGATGTGAGCATACCACTAAATGAGTTGCGACTCAGATCTGAAATTGCACATATGATAAATCTTATCATCATCTGGTAAGCAATACGGATAAAAAAATGATATGCATAGGTGTGGTAACCAAAAAGTACAAATCCAAAAAGTACAAGAGCCTATCATAACAAGCAGGACCCATATTACGATTCATAACTTGCAGCCGATGGTGGGAAAACAAAATACATTCACAGCAAAAATGCCCAGAATGATGAAGTATGAAGCATGCTGCACTTATAAATCTAAAAGTATTATTCAACGCTTGTGATTCCTTTTAATACTTAAAGTTTTATTTCACAAGTGGTGACTTGGGCACAGAAGACAGTTCTCTATGTTACCACTAACGCTTTAATCTCTGCGTTTGCACAAGTAAGGAGGAGGGGGGAGGTTGTGGAGATAGTGGGCGATGGAACTCTGCTGCAGTTGAGGACGAAGCAGGAGAAGCGTTGGTGGCCGAATGACATCAGTGGCGTGCTTGCCGATGCCTGCGTCGAAGGAGACTGTGAAGGCAGCGGAGAAGATGGCGAAGAGGAGGAGATCGTGGTTTCTGTGGTGGGTGGGGCTGAGGGAGGCATCAAAGGCGCTGGGGGGAAAGAACGGTTTACAAATCAGGGAGATGGCGTCCCCGAGCTCGGGCG
>NC_041380.1:541739950-541768997 GCF_002162155.2 Triticum dicoccoides | reverse complement strand
TCTGCCGCGACCGCGTCCCCCCCAAGGCTCTGGCTCGGTCTGCTCGGGCTGTCTCTGCCGGTGGCTCGACTCCCAGGGGTGGGAGTCCTGCTGCCCGCGAGGACGGCCGGCGCCGGTGCCAGCCTACGGCTCGTCTCGGGCGGCTTTGCCGAAAGGCGCGGCCTTGGGCTCCGGCGCGCGCCCTCGGGGCCGCCGACCCGGCGGATGGGGCGTCGCCGGCCGGGCTGACCGCGGCATCGCGCGCTCCTCCTGGAGATCATCTGGTCCGTCGCCGCCCTCCGATGCTCTCTCCCCTGTTCCGGCCGACGCCCCGACGACGCCCTCGTTGGCGCTCTCGTCGGTGGTCTACAGGCGGTCCCCATTCCGTCCATTCATCTCGGCCTTCGGCGCCCCCGTGCCCCCGCGTCCCGGCGTCTTGCCCACCCCGGCCTGGCCCCGCCGCCCCCGCCATGCCCTGCCGGCGTCCTTTTCCGCGGCGGCGCTGGGGGAAACCCTCGTTCCTCGATTGGTTTCCCCTGGCTGGTCCTACCGGGCCGCGCTTGTGGTGGGCCGCCCTGTGGGCCGCCTGCCCAGTGCTCCCGGGCCGCCGTCGGTTCCGCAGGCTGCTGGCCTCGCGCTGGCCGGGCCTTCTGGGCCTCCCCCCTCGCGGCCTAGCCCCGCCCCGGGTGGGCCTCGGCCCGACGAGGCGGTCCATCTGGCCGCCTCTAGGGTTCCCCCGCCAGCCACTTCCTCCCGCATCGCCCGCCTCTCCCCCCGTCGCTGTCCCGCCCGCCGCCACCGCTAGTCCCGTCGCCCCTGCCGGCTCCCGCTCGCCCTCCCCCCCACCTCGCCGGCCATGCCCCGCGAGTGGGATGACGGGGCGGGCCGCCCCAAGCGCCGGGCTGACGATCGCTGGGCTCCTCCGCGCCCGTCGCCGGATGCACTTCGGAGGGAGGAGGACCTCCATCAGGAGCTTGACTCCCGTCCCGCCCGCTGCTCTCCAGCTCGTGCCGCCCGCCGCTCTCCTCCCCGCACTGCTCGCCGGTCCCCTGCCCGCGACGATCGCCGCTCTCGGTCCCCGGCGCGCCGCTCGCCCCCCCTGGACTGATTCGCGGGAATGCGGCCGTTCTCCGGTCGGGGGGTCGCGTCAATCCTCCCGGCGGCGGTCTCCCTTCCCGTCTCGCTGCCGAGACCGGTCCCCATAGCCCCGGCAGCAGCTCCTCCCCGCCATCACCGCCAATCCGACCTCCAACCGCTACCAACCCCCCCGCTCCCAAGCTTCGTTCCCGCTGACCAATGGGGGAAACGGGAACCGTGGGCGCCAGGGCGCAAAGAAGAAGAAGAAGAAGGGACCTCCTCGCCCCCCGGTTGCCACTCCCGCTGCCGGCGCGGCCGCCCCCCATCCGGGCTCCGCTTCCGCCTCGGACGATCCGCCGTGCTTCAACTGCGGACTGACCGGGCACTTCCAGGTGGCTTGCCCCAACCCTCCGACGTGCTACCTCTGCAAGGACGCCGGCCACCCCGCGATTCTCTGCCCGGATCGCCTGGTGACTGAGGAGCTTATGATGTACGGCCACGGCATCGAGGACATGGGCTTCTTCCACATCGAGGTCCCGGAGCTGCCCCCTCCCTCCCCCTCGCTCCTGGCGCTCGTGACTATCGTTGGCGAGGCCGTCGCCACCCCCGAGCTCATTGAGGACGAACTCAACCACTTGTGCAGATGCAAGTGGGATTGGCAGGTGACCTCCACTGCGGCCAACTCCTTCACGGTGATCTTCCCCGACGCTCTGAGCATGGGCTTCTGTACCCGCAGCGACAACATCACTTTGGCCCTCAACGGGATTGTGGTGAACATCTCTGAGCCGAGGTGGGATCCCAAGGCCGTGGTGGTCCTCGATACGGCCTGGATCCTCATCGCCGGCCTGCCGGATGTGGCCCGGTCTGAGCGCGTCATTCGCGGCATGTCCAAGCTCCTGGGCAAGGTGGTGGTGGTCGACGAGCTCTCTCTCCGCAAGGAGGAGGAGGTCCGGGTCAAGGTGAAATGCTTGGACTCCTCCAAGCTCCAAGCCACGATTCGGGTCTTCTTCAACGACGACGGCTACGACCTCAAGATTTACCCCAAGCCTCCGAACCACATCGGTCGCCCCCGCTTCTCCGACGACAGCCACTTGGGGGGCGGCCCAACTGACGACGACGGCTCCCGCCACTCACGCCTTGAGGACCCGGAGGATGACGAGGACTTGTCTGGGCACTCCCGCTCCCCATCCCCCGAGCCCGCCAACCCACCTCCTGGCCGTGGTGGCTCCGGGGCGGGAGGCACCCGGGTGTCGGCCTCCAACCTCGTGGTGGCACTGCGTCTGGCCTCTACGCCGGTCGCGCCCCCTTCGCCTCCGTCTGAGTCGACCAGTGACATCTCCAGTGTGGGCCTGCTCGTCATGCCGCCTTTGTCGCCGCGCTCCCCCTCTGCCGTCTCCGCCCTGCACTCCTTGCCGTCGGCCCCGGACCCCCCGGCCACCCCTGGCTCGACCTCCTCGGTCCTCATGGGTGGCGGTGGGGGCCTCCCCGTCGGCGCGCCAGCTTCGGCTCCCCCACCCGCGGGCATGGTGGTTGGCGACACCCTGGAGCCCGTCGCCCCGCTCCCCTTGCCGGTGGCCCCCGACGCCCACCTCACTCCGCCCACCTCCCCGGCTGCGACGGTGGCTGTGATCGTGACCACTCCGACCGCCGCTCACCCTCCTCCGACGGTGGCATACATCAGGCGGCCCCGCTCCACTTCGACACCGATAACAGCGTCCCGCCCGCCTCGATGCGACCCGTCCGGCGGACTCCCCGACGCCGTCCGTCGCTGAGCGTGCGGAGCTTCAGGCCGCGGTCCGGAACCTCGAGTCAGGTGTGGATACCGTCCCCCCCAGTTCTTTCAGTTGTTCCTTTTCCGCGCTTGAGACCGTCCTTCTTGACCACCTCGCCAAGGTGGCCACTGACTCGGCCATAGTTTTTAGGGGGGAGGTTGGTCCCCCCTTAGAACAGATCGCGGCCATTAAGGCTCACGAGGTCTTAGATGGCAAGCTGGCTGAGACTCGGGCGCGCTTGCTCCGGTCCACCGTGGATTTGACCGCAACCCCCGCGGGTCTGGACCCTACGGTGGCCGACGGTGTGATCCGTGGCCGCACCCGCTCTTGCACTGCCGCTCTCCGTGCACAAAGCGCCTCCCGTGTCTTGGGGTCAAGCAGCCCCCCCATGGGGGTTTAGATGCGGGCCTTTTTTTGGAACATCCGCGGCTTCGGCCATGAGGGCCGCCGCCGCCAACTCATCGAGTACATACGAGACGAACACATCGACATCATTGCCATCCAGGAAACCATGCGCACTGAGTTCTCCTTCTAGGAGCTCGAGTGTCTTAGCTCTCACCTCTTCGCTTGGCATTGGCTCCCTTCTAGTGGGACCACTGGCCACTCTGGCGGCATCCTGTTAGGGGTGAAGGATGCCACCTTTGAGGTTGGGAGCATGGATCGGGGGGAATTCTTCGTGAGTATGGAGATCTTCGAGCGGGCCCTCAACTTCAAATGGCAGGTCGTGATTGTCTATGGTCCGGCGGACCATCGCCGCTCCCCGACCTTCTTGGAGGAGCTTCATCTAAAGATCTCCAACTCTCTCCTCCCAATAGTTGTGGGCGGAGACTTTAACCTCATATGTTCCCCGGATGAGAAGAATAATGACCGGATTAACCTCCCCCGGATGCAGTTATTCAATGACTGGATCGCGGAGCTGGGCCTCCGTGAGCTAGACCGGACGGGTGCCCGCTTCACTTGGACTAACCGTCAGGCTGACCCGACGCGATCCGTTTTGGATCGCGTCCTAGTTTCTCCGGAATGGGAATTATGCTGCCCCTTGGCCTCGCTTCGTGCGATTACCTGGATCGGGTCTGACCATGTCCCCCTCTTCCTCTCCACGGCCGACGAGCTCCCCCCTCCCCGCCGCGTTTCTAGTTTGCGCTCTTCTGGCTCAACCAGGTCGGCTTCCGAGAGGCGGTTGCCGCTCGCTGGATCTCTGCCCGCTCTTCCCCTCATCGCGCCATGTCTGCTGTTGACTCATGGCACTTCTGCGCCAAGCTTGCCCGCCAATTCATGAAAGGGTGGGGTGCAAACCTTGGAGGGGATCTCAGAGAATGAAAAAAGGCCCTCCTGCTGGCTATTCAAGCTCTGGATGCCCGTGCTGACACGTCTGGAATCTCCCCAGATGAGTGGATGGTGCGTTATGACCTTGAAGACCAGCTCTCAACCATCTACATGGATGAAGAGGCCTACTGGCGTATGCGTGGTACCCAGCGGTGGGTACTTCGGGGAGATGCCAACACCGCCTATTTCCAAGCGGTGGCGAACGGCCGCCGGCGCCGAAACTCCATCCATTGCCTCTGGGATAGAGATACCCCTCTCGTTCGCCCCTCGGCCATCCGTACCCATGTAGATGGCTTTTACAAGGCCCTATTTACCCCCACCCCTCGGGGTGGGGCTAGTCTCGCCCCAGACATTTGGTCGGGTGCCCACTTGGTTTCTGATGCGGCCAATGCTGCTCTGGTGGCCCCCTTCACCAAGGATGAGGTTCTCGCGGCTATCAAAGGGATGAACCCCTCCTCGCCCCCGGGTCCGGATGGCCTGCCAGTTACGTTTTTAAGACGTTCTAGCCGACCATCAAGCCGGAGGTCATGGCCCTGTTCGAAGAATTCTTCTCTGGCACCATGGATCTTGGGCGCCTCAACTATGGCATCGTGACCCTTATCCCCAAGGTCCCAGGCGCCTCCGACATCCGCCAATTTCGGCCAATCACCGTGATCAATGTGATATTCCGGATCCTGGCCAAAGGGTACGCCAATAGGGTGACCCCGCTCGTGGACGCGATTACCCACCCGAACCAATCCGCCTTCATTAAAGGCCAATTTCTTCTGGATGGGGTTCTGGTACTCCACGAAGTCCTCCATGAGGTCCAGTTGAGACACCATCGGGCGGTGTTTCTGAAGCTCGACTTCCACAAGGCCTATGACACGGTCCACTGGCCCTTCTTGCGGGAGGTCTTGCTCCGCAAGGGCTTCGACGACCGGTGGGTGACTAGGGTTATGCAACTTGTCTCCTGTGGACGGACCGCTGTGAACATCAACGGGGACATTGGGCCCTACTTCCCCACCCTCTGTGGGGTTCGTCAGGGCGACCCTTTCTCGCCGTTTCTGTTCAACATGGTGGTTGATGCCCTGGCATCCATCCTTGGTAAGGCCAAGGATGCTGGTCATATCCGCGGCGTCGTCCCTCACCTAGTCGGAGGGGGTGAGGTCTCCCTCCTCCAATATGCGGACGATACCATAATTATGGTGGAGGGCACCGTCCAGGACATCGCTAACCTAAAGTTCCTCCTCCTGTGCTTCCAACAGATGTCGGGCCTAACCATTAACTTCGATAAGAGCGAAGTGATGGTGCTCGGGTTCCCTCCTGAGGAAGCACAGTCCATAGCGGACCGACTTAATTGTCGGCTGGGTTCTTTCCCCACGACTTACTTGGGGATCCCCATTAGTGACTCGCGCCTCACCATGGTGGACCTCCGCCCCACGGTGACCCGTATGCAACACCGAGTTGAACCCTGGAAAGGGCGTTGGTTGTTGAAGGCTGCTCGGGTGATCCTTATTAACTCCTCGCTTGCTAGCCTCCTGTGGTTCCTCATGAGTTTCTATAGCCTCCATGAGACCCTCCATCAGGAGATCACCAAGTACCAATCTAGATTCTTCTGGGGAGGGGAGGGGGATAAGCAGAAGTACCATATGGTTAGCTGGCCTAATATCTGCAAACCCAAGGACCAGGGTGGTCTTGGGATCCTGTCCTCCCGTCGCATGAACATAGCCCTCCTGACTCGTTGGCTCTGGCGCATTGCCAATGGTGACGGAGGTCTATGGCTCACCATCATCCAGAACAAGTATCTCCGTGGATAGCCCCTTGCTTTCTGTCAGCGCTCGGGCGGCTCCCAGTTCTGGCAGGCCGTCGTCCAGCTGCTCCCGGTTCTCCGTATTGGCACTTCCATAGCGGTTGGTACCGGATCATCGACCCTGTTCTGGTTTGATCGATGGCTTGGTGACTCCCCCTTGGCCGCGCGATTTCCTGCGCTCTTCACTATTGCAGTTGACCCCCGTATATCTGTCGAGGCGGCCATTATTGACTTAGGGCGCCTCGCCTTCCGCCACCCCTTCGGCCCTCCAGAGGTTGCTGCCTGGGACGCCCTTATGCTGGACATCGCCCTCCTCCCTATGGACGGCGTTGGCTCCCCGGATGTCACATCTTGGCGGCTTGAGCCCTCCGGCTGCTTCTCCATCAAATCCCTCTACGCGGCCATTGCACCCTCGACAGCCCCCGAACCCTTTAGTGTGATTTGGGATATTCGCCTGCCCCTGAAGATCAGGATCTTCATGTGGCAATGGATTCGCGGTCGCCTCCCGACTGGCGTGGAGGTCCGTAAGCGGAATGGACCTGGGAACGGGATGTGCCCCTTGTGCGACACGATGGAGGATGCTAATCACATCTTCTTCTCGTGCTCTACGGCTCAGTTCCTTTGGTCCTGCTTCCGCGAGACGGTTGGGGGCCAATGGTGTAACACCAACTTCCCTGACCTTCTTGCGGAAATCCATGCCTCCCCCCTCGCTACCGCCATATCAGATGGCTCTGCGTTGGGGTCCTCGCCTGGACGCTCTCGACCGTTCGCAATAAGCTTGTCATTCAGAAGGTCCCCCTTCGACGTGCTACTGGCGCCATCTTTAAAATGTGTGGATACTTGTAGCTCTGGCGACCGCTTAGCCGCCCTCAGGATTGGGCCGTCATCAACAACCTCATCGCCGACCTTCGCTCGATGGCCTTCAGCTTGGCGCCCCCGCTCCCCCCGCCACCACCGGAGCCAGACTAGATGCTGTGCCGCACCCTCTGTGTGCGCGCCTTTTTTCGTTTTTTAGGGCTTGTTGAGCTGTGCCCTCAGCATTAACCTATTTGACTCCTTGCGGTGTTAGACCTCTGTGTGTGTGTGTTTGTTGGTGAACCTTGTTGGTGTTGGGCTTTATCTATAAAGCGGGGCGAAAGCCTTTTTCGGTAAGGCGCTGGGGGTGGCCGGCATCGGTGGCCACCACGCCAGATCGGCTCCACCGCCGCCGGCCGGCGGTTCGCGCCCCTTTTTTCTGGAGATTGGGTGGATGAGCCAGCCGATAGAGAGATTGGGCATAATATAGAAGGCTTTATCTGTAAATGTCTATGAAGTTTGGGCGTCTTTTTCAAAATTGTCACAGATTGTCTCTTGTACGTTGGATACAGATCGAACGTCCGTAAACGAAAGTTGATAGGCACACTAACACCATCAACTCAGTCTTTTTATAGGAGTAGATATATATCAATTTTATCCATACATTTTGAGTAGTACTCCCTCCGCCCGGAAATACTTGTTATCAAAATAAATAAAAGGGGATGTATCTAGATGTATTTTAGTTCTAGATACATCTTTTTTTGTTTATTTTGATGACCAGTATTTTCGAATGGAGGGAGTAAGAGCAACTCCAATGGGCCGACCCAAACGTTCGACGATTTTGTCCTTTTTTGTCCGTTTGAATCGACCGCCCGCCCGGCGTCTATCCTGTTTTTGATATGGGTCGGCAGCGCGCCCAACGCGCCGACCCATATGTGCCGGCATGGCCGGCTGGCCGCCCAAATTTACATTGATGATTTGCATTCAAACATATTGTCAAATAAACCGAATAAAAATAGTATAGTTTTACAACCCGAATACAAATAAAAATGTTTCACATAGTTTTGCAAACGAATAAAAGAAGATACATCTATTGGTTGCCAACATGAGCCCACATATACTCAACCAAATCATTTTGCAGTTGCACGTGAGTTTTTCAATCACGTATGTCTTGACGAAATTGGGTGAACTATTCAAACGTTGCCGCTACTCCATGCGGCAAGGCGGCCGACGAGTGGGCCGGCGTCCGACGAGCGTGCCAGTCGGATCTGGTCGGGGCGGCGAGGCAGCTTCTTGGTCGCGGGCGGCTGTGCGGTGGGGGGAGCGGCAGTGGGAAGCAGTTTGCTCCCCGGCGGCAAGACGACGGTGGCGGGCGACGGGGGAGTGGGCGGCGTTGCTGGGCGGATGTGGAGGCGGCGGCAGCTGGCAGAGTCACCGACAAAAATGGGTGGCGGCGTCGGCGATGAAGAAGGCGGGCGAGGGTTGCTGTTGGCCGGGGGGAGGCCAATGTGCCACCGACCAGCGGGTCCGGGGAGAGGAGAAGGCGAGCGTACGCGCGTTCGTTGTGTGTCCGTGCCGATGCAAATCCGCTTCAAAATGGATGGGTCATCCACGGGCGAAAAGCGGACGCGCGTTTGTTTTGGTCGGCGCGTTGGGCTGCCTTTTGTGTCCGCGCCAACCCAAAGACGGCGGCGGACGAAATGGGTCGTCCCATTGGAGTTGCTCTAACATTTATTTGTTTGTTTTGTATTATGGGGGTATGATTAGGTAATTAATGCAATGCTGCACATTTACCTTTGATTTCTTTGAATTGAGAGTCCAAATGGGTGACTACGATGCCAGAAGGAGATATTTGGCTTGATCATTTTTTCAAAAAGGGGTTCGTCCCGGCCTCTGCATCTGAACGATGCATACGGCCATAGTTATTAATAAGTAAAAGATTTTACACAAGTTTTGTTGTCTCAAACAAGGAACAAAAGGCTTGCAAAGAGTTAAAAACTAAAAGAGAAGACACAACCAGCTGGCAAAAATGATAGGAACTAAATGCCTATCCTATTACATGACCGCCATCCAAATCGGTTAAAAATATCCCGAGCTACCATCTCCCATCGGATAGATCCAGTAACCAAACGCTCCTGGCCTCCGTCGGAGTGGGTAGCAACCACATACAGATCAATGCAGTGGCTTGGAAAATAACCTACAAAAAATGAATATTTGTTGTTATGTCAAAGACCAAATCATTTCTGTAGTTCCAGATTGCCCATAATAAAGCACATACTCCTACACGAATGTGTCTCGCTGTTGCGAAATATATCCCAGCTAGCCACGTCCCAAATAATGTGTTGATATAGTTCGGAGGAGTGATGCTGAAAGCTATGTGAACCGACCGCCACAGTATTTTTGCCAGAGGGCAATCCAGAAAAAGGTGTTTGGTTGACTCATGTTGGTCACAAAAACTACATCTTAAAGATCCTGTCCAATTGCGTTTTGCCAAATTATTCTTAGTTAAAATAACTTGTTTATGCACAAACCACATAAACACTTTGATTTTCAAAGGTACTTTGACTTGCCATACATGCTTTGAACGAGGAATCATGCTAGAATTGATTACATCCAAGTACATGGATTTGACTAAAAACTCTCCATTCTTAGTTAGCTTCCAGCATAACCGATCAGGCTGTTGAGACAATTGAACATCCATCAATCTTCTCACAAGATTGAGCCAGACTTCCCACCGGTTTCCCACTAGCATCCTCCTAAATTGAATATTGAGCGGACTGGACTGGAGTACTGAGGCCACATACGCGTCTCTACGCTGAAGAATACTATACAGAGACGGATATTGGAGTGCAAGGGGTGCGTCCCCTAGCCATGTATCCTCACAGAATCTCATAGCGGTACCGTTTCCAACTATAAACCTTGTCCTGTTGAAAAAGAGTGATTTGACTCTCATCAATCCCTTCCAAAAAGGTGAATCAGTCAGCCTCACTGTCACCTGGGACAAGGTCTTGAAGTGAAGGTACTTATTACGTAGCATTTGAGCCCATGTGGCCTCCGTCTCAATCGAAAGTTTGAACAACCACTTGCTAAGAAGACATCTGTTCTTCACCTCCAAATTTTCAATGCCTAGACCTCCTTGGTTTTTTGGCTGACAAATGATATCCCACTTAGCAAGTCTGTACTTTCTTTTTAGTTCATCGCTCTGCCAAAAGAAACGTGATCGATAGAAGTCTAGCCTTTTCCGGACCCCAATAGGTACCTCGAAAAAGGAAAGAAGAAACACGGGCATACTTGTGAGGACCGAATTAATGAGAAGTAGTCGGCCTCCGTATGACATCAACTTGCCCTTCCAGCATCTCAGCTTCTTTTCAAATCGATCCTCAAGGCACTTCTATTCTCTGTTAGTCAGCTTACGATGATGGATTGGTATACCTAAATAAGTGAAAGGTAGAGCCCCCAATTCACACCCGAACAATTGTTTATATGCCTCTTGGTCGTCATTAGCTCTTCCAAAACAGAACAACTCGCTCTTATGGAAGTTAATCTTTAACCCGGTCAATTATTCGAATAAGCATAACACAAGCTTCATGTTTCGCGCTTTTGCCAAATCATGCTCCATGAAGATGATAGTATCATCATCGTACTGTAGGATGGATATACCTCCATCAACTAAGTGCGGAACTAGGCCACCTACCTGCCCCGCGTTTTTAGCCCTTCCTACGAGAATTGTCAACATATCAACCACTATGTTGAATAGGATAGGTGACATCGGGTCGCCTTGCCTCAATCCTTTGTGTGTTTGGAAGTAGTGACCTATATCATCATTCACTTTAATCCCAACACTCCTTTTTTATTGTGAAAGAGTCTACCTGGTGCCTCCAGGCCTGATCAAAACCTTTCATTCGCAAGGCCTGTTGAAGGAAAGGCCATTTGACCTTATCATACGCTTTCTCAAAGTCCACTTTGAAAACAACTCCGTCAAGTTTTTTCCTGTGGAGTTCATGGAGTGTTTCATGCAGGACGACCACCCCTTCTAGGATATTTCTGTCCGGCATGAAAGCGGTCTGGGACGGTTGCACTACAGAGTGCGCAATTTGCGTAAGCCTATTGGTCCTGACCTTGGTGAAAATTTTGAAACTTACATTAAGAAGACAGATAGGCCTGAACTGCTCAATACGAATGGCCTCTGTTTTCTTAGGAAGTAAAGTTATCATTCCAAAATTCAATTGAAACAACTGAAGCTGTCCAGAGAATAAATCATGGAACATCGGAAGTAAATCTCCTTTGACAATGTGCCAACACTTTTTGTAAAACTCCACCGAAAAACCATCCGGCCCTGGACCCTTATTGTTCTTCATTTGTGAAATAGCCTCAAACACCTCTTCTCCGTAAATGGGGCGGTTAAAATATCATTCTCATCCGCTGCGAGTTGAGGGACATCCTCAACCCTGGGCTCATCTAAGGACACAAAGTTGTCCTCCGGAGGTCCAAATAGCTGCTTATAGTAATTGGTTATACATGCTTTGAGGTTTTCTTGTCCTAAGATGGTCCCTTCATCCTGCTCCAACTGATTTTCGTTGTTTGCCATTAGCAATCATATGAAATATATAATTGAGTGTTGTCATACCCTTGGACGATTTTGCAAACCTTAGCCCGCAGTGCCCACTTCAATTCCTCCTCTCAAAGGAGTTCTTTCAGTCTCAACTCCACCTCCACTTTAGTTTCCAGCTCTCTGGTATCTAAAATGGTGGACTCAACTTTTAAATCTAGGGATTGAATTAGTATAAGGAGTCTTTCCTTTTCAGCCTTATAAATCCCATGCATGTGCTTAGCCCATCCACGCAAGAATCTTCGTAAATGCCTAATCTTATTTTGTCATATTTCAACAGGAGATCTCCCACATGAGCTTTAGCCCATTCTCTGGCTATTAGATCCAGGAACCCTGCTCTTTCAAACCATGCTAATTCGAAAGAAAAAGTGTTTTTGTTCCCCATGTGAGTGGCCTCGCCAGAATCAACTAGCAACGGGGTGAGGTCCGAGATTGCGTGCGATAACGCTTGGACCATGACCAGGGGAAACTTCTGTTCCCATTCGACGCTAGCAAGGACATAGTCCAGCTTCTCAAATGTCGGGTTTGGTAACGTATTAGCCCAAGTAAATTTCCTACCCGAAAGCTCGATCTCTCTAAGATCCAGGCTTTCGATTATGGTATTGAACATAAACGACCATCTGCCGTCAAAATTATCATTATTCTTTTCCTCCCTCCTTCGAATAATGTTAAAATCGCCCCAACAAGGATTGGGAGTTGCTCACTCCCGCAAATACGTACAAGATCAGCCAAAAAATCCGGCTTGAGCTCTGGTTGTGCGGCACCATACACCGCCACCAATACCCAATTAAAGCCGTTGCCTTTGATCTTACCCGGAATTTTACCACAAAATCTACCATAACCACACTCCGAACTTCCAACAACTCACATTTAACCCCGAGTAAGATTGAAGTAAATATGCCCTAGAGGCAATAATAAAGTTATTATTTATTTCCTTATATCATGATAAATGTTTATTATTCATGCTAGATTTGTATTAACCGGAAACTTAGTACATGTGTGAATACATAGACAAACAGAGTGTCACTAGTATGCCTCTACTTGACTAGCTCATTAATCAAAGATGGTTAAAGTTTACTAACCATAGACATGAGTTGTCATTTCATTAAAGGGATCACATCATTAGGAGAATGATGTGATTGACTTGACCCATTCCGTTAGCTTAGCACTTGATCGTTTTAGTTTACTGCTATTGCTTTCTTCATGACTTATACATGTTCCTATGACTATGAGATTATGCAACTCCCGATTACCAGAGGAACACTTTGTGTGCTACCAAAACGTCACAACGTATCTGGGTGATTATAAAGGTGCTCTATAGGTGTCTCCGGTGGTACTTGTTGAGTTGGCATAGATCAAGATTAGGATTTGTCACTCCGATTGTCGGAGAGGTATCTCTGGGCCCTCTCGGTAATGCACATCACTATAAGCCTTGCAAGTAATGTGACTAATGAGTTAGTTGTGGGATGTTGCATTACTGAACGAGTAAAGAGACTTGCCGGTAACGAGATTGAACTAGGTATTGAGATACCCACGATCAAATCTCGGGCAAGTAACATACCAATGACAAAGGGAACAACGTATGTTGTTATGTGGTTTGACCGATAAAGATCTTCATAGAATATGTGGGAGCCAATATGAACATCCAGGTTCCGCTATTGGTTATTGACCGGAGACGTGTCTCGGTCATGTCTACATAGTTCTCGAACACATAGGGTCCACACGCTTAAAGTTCGGTGACGATCGGTATTATGAGTTTTAGTGTTTTGATGTACCGAAGGTAGTTCGGAGTCCCGGATATGATCACGGACATGACGAGGAGTCTCGAAATGGTCGATACGTAAAGATCGATATATTGGACGACTATATTCGGACACCGGAAGTGTTCCGGGTGGTTTCGGAGAAAACCGGAGTGCTGGAGGGTTACCGGAACCCCCCGGGAGAAATAGTGGGCCTTATGGGCCTTAGTGGAGAGAGAGAGAGAGGGCTGGCCTAGGGCAGGCCGCGCACCCCTCCCCCTCTGGTCCGAATTGGACTAGGAGAGGGGGGGCAGCGCCCCCCTTTCCTTCTCTCTCCCCCTTCCTTTCCCCCTCCTAGTAGGAGTAGGAAAGAAGGGGATCCTACTCCTACTAGGAGGAGGATTCCTCCTCCTGGCGCGCCTACAGGGGCCGGGCGGCCTCCCCCTTGCTCCTTTATATACGGGGACAGGGGGCACCTCTAGACACACAAGTTGATCTGTTGATCTCTCCCAGCCGTGTGCGGTGCCCCCCTCCACCATAATCCACCTCGATCATATCGTAGCGGTGCTTAGGCGAAGCCCTGCATCGGTAGCATCATCATGACCATCATCACGTTGTCGTGCTGACGGAACTCTCCCGTGAAGCTCTGCTGGATCGGAGTTCGTGGGACGTCATCGAGCTGAACGTGTGCTGAACTCGGAGGTGCCGTGCGTTCGATACTTGGATCGGTCGGATCGTGAAGATGTACGACTACATCAACCGCGCTGTGCTAACGCTTCCGCTTTCAGTCTACAAGGGTACATAGACACACTCTCCCCTCTCGTTGCTATGCATCACCATGATCATGTGTGTGCATAGGAATTTTTTTGAAATTACTACGTTCCCCAAGAGTGGTATCAGAGCCAGGTTTATGCGTAGATGTTATATGCACGAGTAGAACACAAGTGAGTTGTGGACGATACAAGTCATACTGCTTACCAGCATGTCAAACTTTGGTTCAGCGGTATTGTTGGATGAAGCGGCCCGCACCGACATTACGCGTACGCTTACGCGAGACTGGTTCTACTGACGTGCTTTGCACACAGTTGGCTGGCGGGTGTTAGTTTCTCCAACTTTAGTTGAATCGAGTGTGGCTATGCCCGGTCCTTGAGAAGGTTAAAACAACACTAACTTGACAAACTATCATTATGGTTTTGATGCGTAGGTAAGAACGGTTCTTGCTCAGCCCGTAGCAGCCACATAAAACTTGCAACAACAAAGTAGAGGACATCTAACTTGTTTTTGCAGGGCATGTTGTGATGTGATATGGTCAAGACATGATGCTATATTTTATTGTATGAGATGATCATGTTTTGTAACCGAAGTTATCGGCAACTGACAGGAACCATATGGTTGTCGCTTTATTTTATGCAATGCAATCGCCCTGTAATGGCTTCACTTTATCACTAAGCGGTAGCGATAGTCGTAGAAGCAATATTTGGTGAGACGACAACGATGCTACGATGGAAATCAAGGTGTCGCGCCGGTGACGATGGTGATCATGATGGTGCTTCGGAGATGGAGATCACAAGCACAAGATGATGATGACCATATCATATCACTTATATTGATTGCATGTGATGTTTATCTTTTATGCATCTTATTTTGCTTAGAACGACGGTAGTGTTATAAGATGATCTCTCACTAAATTTCAAGGTACAAGTGTTCTCCCTGAGTATGCACCGTTGCGAAAGTTCGTCGTGCCGAGACACCACGCGATGATCGGGTGTGATAAGCTCTACGTTCACATACAACGGGTGCAAGCCAGTTTTGCACATGCAGAATACTCAGGTTAAACTTGACGAGCCTAGCATATGCAGATATGGCCTCGAAACACTAGAGGCCGAAAGGTTGAGCGTGAATCATATAGAAGATATGATCAAAATAGTGATGTTCAACATTGAAAACTAGTCCATCTCACGTGATGATCGGACATGGTTTAGTTGATATGGATCGCGTGATCACTTAGATGATTAGATGGATGTCTATCTAAGTGGGAGTTCTTTAATAATTTGATTAACTGAACATTAATTTATCATGAACTTAGTACCTGATAGTATTTTGCATGTCTATGTTGTTGTAGATAGATGGCCCGTGCTGTTGTTCCGTTGAATTTTAATGCGTTCCTTGAGAAAGCAAAGTTGAAAGATGATGGTAGCAATTACACAGACTGGGTCCGTAACTTGAGGATTATCCTCATGCTGCATAGAAGAATTACGTCCTGGAAGCACCGCTAGGTGCCAAACCTACTACAGGAGCAACACCAGATGTTATGAATGTATGGCAGAGCAAAGCTGATGACTACTCGATAGTTTAGTGTGCCATACTTTACGGCTTAGAACCGGTACTTCAATGACGTTTTGAACGTCATGGAGCATTTGAGATGTTCCAGGAGTTGAAGTTAATATTTCAAGCAAATGCCCGGTTTGAGAGATATGAAGTCTCCAATAAGTTCTACAGCTGCAAGATGGAGGAGAATAGTTCTGTCAGTGAGCATATACTCAGAATGTTTGGGTATAACAATCACTTGATTCAACTGGGAGTTAATCTTCCAGATGATAGTGTTATTGACAGAATTCTTCAATCACTGCCACCAAGCTACAAGAGCTTCGTGATGAACTAACATGCAAGGGATGGATAAGACGATTCCCGAGCTCTTCGCAATGCTAAAAGCTGCGGAGGTAGAAATCAAGAAGGAGCATCAAGTGTTCATGGTCAATGCTACCTCTTGAGCACTGCGTTGGTTTTCCCTTGAAGAGGAAAGGGTGATGCAGTAAAGTAGCGTAAGTATTTCCCTCAGTTTTTGAGAACCAAGGTATCAATCCAGTAGGAGACTACGCTCGAGTCCCACGCACCTACACAAACAAATAAGAACCTCGCAACCAACGCAATAAAGGGGTTGTCAATCCCTTCACGGTCACTTACGAGAGTGAGATCTGATAGATATGATAAGATAATATTTTTGGTATTTTTATGATAAAGAGAAATAAAGATGCAAATTAAAATAAATGGCAATAGAAATAGCTAAGTGTTGGAAGATTAATATAGTGGAAAATAGACCCGGGGGCCATAGGTTTCACTAGTGGCTTTTCTCAAGAGCATAAGTATTACGGTGGGTAAACGAATTACTGTCGAGCAATTGATAGAATTGAGCATAGTTATGAGAATATGTAGGTATGATCATGTATATAGGCATCACGTCCGAGACAAGTAGACCGAAATGATTCTGCATCTACTACTATTACTCCACACATCGACCGTTATCCAGCATGCATCTAGAGTATTAAGTTCATAAGAATAGAGTAATGCTTTAAGTAAGATGACATGATGTAGAGGGATAAACTCATGCAATATGATATAAACCCCATCTTTTTATCCTCGATGGCAACAATACAATACGTGTCATTTCCCTTACTGTCACTGGGATCGAGTGATACGTCTCCAACGTATCTATAATTTTTGATTGCTCCATGCTATATTATCTACTGTTTTAGACATTATTGGGATTTATTATCCACTTTTATATTATTTTTGGGACTAACCTATTAACCGGAGGCCTAGCCCAGAATTGTTGTTTTTTGCCTGTTTTAGGGTTTCGAAGAAAAGGAATATGAAATGGAGTCCAAACGGAATGAAACCTTCAGAAACGTGATTTTCTCATTAGATAAGATCCAGGAGACTTGGACCTTCCGTCAAGAAAGCCACGAGGCGGTCACGAGGGTGGAGGGTGCGCCCCCCTAGGGCGCACCCCCTGCCTCGTGGGCCCCTCGAAGCTCCACCGACGTACTTCTTCCTCCTATATATATCCACGTACCCCCAAACGATCAGATACGGAGCCAAAAACCTAATTCCATCGCTGCAACTTTCTGTATCCACAAGATCCCATCTTGGGGCCTGTTCCGGAGCTCCGCCGGAGGGGGCATCGATCACGGAGGGCATCTACATCATCATCCAAGCCCCTCCGATGAAGTGTGAGCAGTTTACTTCAGACCTACGGGTCCATAGTTAGTAGCTAGATGGCTTCTTCTCTCTTTTTGGATCTCAATACAATGTTCTCCCCCTCTCTCGTGGAGATCTATTCGATGTAATCTTCGTTTTGCGGTGTGTTTATTGAGACCGGTGAATTGTGGGTTTATGATCAAGTCTATCTATGAATAATATTTGAATCTTCTCCGAATTCTTTTATGTATGATTGGTTATCTTTGCAAGTCTCTTCGAATTATCAGTTTGGTTTGGCCTACTAGATTGGTTGTTCTTGCCATGGGAGAAGTGCTTAGCTTTGGGTTCGATCTTGCGGTGTCCTTTCCCAGTGACAGAAGGGGCAGCAAGGCACGTATTGTATCATTGCCATCGAGGATAACAAGATGGGTTTTTTATCATATTGCATGAAACTATCCCTCTACATCATGTCATCTTGCTTAAGGCGTTACTCTATTTTTAACTTAATACTCTAGATGCATGCTGGATAGCGGTCGATGAGTGGAGTAATAGTAGTAGATGCAGGCAAGAGTCGGTCTACTTGTCTTGGACGTGATGCCTATATACATGATCATACCTAGATATTCTCATAACTATGCTCAATTCTGTCAATTGCTCAACAGTAATTTGTCCACCCACCGTAGAATACTTATGCTCTTGAGAGAAGCCACTAGTGAAACCTATGGCCCCCGGGTCTCTTTCTCATCATATCAATCTCCATCACTTTATTATTGCTTTGCTTTTACTTTGCCTTTTACTTTTCACTTTGCAGCTGTTGGGGATCGTTGCAGAAATTAAAATTTTTCTACGCATCACCAAGATCAATCTATTTGAGTAACTAGCAACAAGAGGGGAGTGCATCTTCATACCCTTGAATATCGCGAGTCAGAAGCGTTGCAAGAACGCGGTTGGAGGAGTCGTACACGTAGCGATTCAGATCGCGGCCGAACCCGATCTAAGCACTGAATAACGGCGCCTCCATGTTCAACACACGTGCAGCCCGGTGACGTCTCCCGCACCTTGATCCAGCAAGGAGGAGGGATAGGTTGAGGAAGAAGGCTCCAACAGCAGCACGACGGCGTGGTGGTGATGGAGTGGCAGTTCTCCGGCAGGGCTTCGCCAAGTTCACGCGGAGGAGGAGAGGTGTTGGGGAGGGGAGGGGCTGCACCTTGGATGTGGTACTGCAGCCCTCCCCTCGCCCCTCTATTTATAGGGAGAAGGGGGAAGGGGGCCGACCCCTCTAGATAGGGAGGGGGGCGACCAAGGGGGAGGGGGCTTGCCCCCCAAGCAAGGGGGGCGCCCCCCTTTAGGGTTCCCCCCAAACCCTAGGCGCATGGGCCCTAGGGGGGAATGGTGCCCAGCCCACTAGGGGCTGGTTCCCTTCCACCTACAGCCCATAAGGCCCTCCGGGGCAGGTGGACCCTCCCGGTGGACCCCCGGAACCCCTCCGGTGGTCCCAGTACAATACCGGTATACCCCCGAATATTTCCGGTGACCGTATGATGACTTCCCATATATAAATCTTCACCTCCGGACTATTCCGGAACTCCTCATGACGTCCGGGATCTCATCCGGGACTCCTAACAACATTCGGTAATCACATACAAATCTTCCTGATAACCCTAGTGTCATTGAACCTTAAGTGTGTAGACCCTACGGGTTTGGGAACCATGCAGACATGACCGAGACGACTCTCCGGCCAATAACCAACAGCGGGATCTGGATACCCATGTTGGCTCCCACATGTTCCATGATGATCTCATCAGATGAACCACGATGTCGAGGATTCAAGCAATCCCGTATACAATTCCCTTTGTCAATCGGTACGTTACTTGCCCGAGATTCGATCGCCGATATCCCAATACCTCGTTCAATCTCGTTACCGGCAAGTCACTTTACTCGTTGCGTAACACATCATCCCGTGAACAACCCTTAGTCACATTGAGCTCATTACGATGATGTCTTACCGAGTGGGCCTAGAGATACCTCTCCGTCATACGGAGTGACAAATCCCAGTCTCGATTTGTGCCAACCCAACAGACACTTTCAGAGATACCCGTAGTGCACCTTTATAGTCACCCAGTTACGTTGTGACGTTTGGCACACCCAAAGTATTCCTACAGTATCCGGGAGTTGCACAATCTCATGGTCTAAGGAAAAGATACTTGACATTAGAAAAGCTTTAGCAGACGAACTACACGATCTTGCGCTATGCTTAGGATTGGGTCTTGTCCATCACATCATTCTCCTAATGATGTGATCCCGTTATCAATGACATCCAATGTCCATGGTCAGGAAACCGTAACCATCTGTTGATTAACGAGCTAGTCAACTAGAGGCTCACTAGGGACATGTTGTGGTCTATGTATTCACACATGTATTACGATTTCCGGATAACACAATTATAGCATGAACAATAGACACTTATCATGAACAAGGAAATATAATAATAACCATTTTATTATTGCCTCTAGGGCATATTTCCAACAGTCTCCCACTTGCACTAGAGTCAATAATCTAGTTACATTGTGATGAATCGAACACCCATAGAGTTCTGGTGTTGATCATGTTTTTCTTGAGGAAGAGGTTTAGTCAACGGATCTGTGACATTCAGGTCCGTATGCACTTTACAAATATCTATGTCTCCATTTTGAACATTTTCACGAATGGAGTTGAAGCAACACTTGATATGCCTGGTCTTCTTGTGAAACCTGGGCTCCTTGGCTAGGGCAATAGCTCCAGTGTTGTCACAGAAGAGTGTCATCGGGCCCGATGCATTGGGAATAACTCCTAGGTCGGTAATGAACTCCTTCATCCAGATTGCTTCTTGTGCTGCCTCCGAGGCTGCCATGTACTCCGCTTCACATGTAGATCCCGCCACGACGCTTTGCTTGCAACTACACCAGCTGACTGCCTCACCATTCAAAATATACACGTATCCGGTTTATGACTTAGAGTCATCCAGATCTGTGTCGAAGCTAGCATCGACGTAACCCTTTACGATGAGCTCTTCGTCACCTCCATAAATGAGGTACTTCAGGATATTCTTGACCGCTGTCCAGTGTTCCATGCCGGGATTACTTTGGTACCTTCCTACCAAACTTACGCCAAGGTTTACATCAGGCCCGGTACACAGCATGGCATACATAATAGACCCTATGGCCGAGGCATAGGGGACACACTCATCTTTTCTCTATCTTTTGCCGTGGTCGGGCATTGAGCCGTGCTCAATCTCATACCTTGCAATACAGGAAAGAACCCCTTCTTGGACTGATCCATATTGAACTTCTTCAATATCTTGTCAAGGTACGTACTTTCTGAAAGACCAATGAGGCGTCTCGATCTATCTCTATAGATCTTGATGCCTAATATATAAGAAGCTTCTCCAAGGTCCTTCATTGAAAAACACTTGTTCAAGTAGGCCTTTATGCTTTCCAAGAATTCTATATCATTTCCCATCAATAGTATGTCATCCACATATAATATGAGAAATGCTACAGAGCTCCCACTCACTTTCTTGTAAACACAGGCTTCTCCATAAGTCTGCGTAAACCCAACCGCTTTGATCATCTCATCAAATCGAATGTTCCAACTCCGAGAGGCTTGCACCAGCCCATAGATTGAGCGTTGGAGCTTGCACACCTTGTCAACATTCTTAGGATCGACAAAACCTTCCGGCTGCATCATATACAATTCTTCCTTAAGGAAACCATTAAGGAATGCTGTTTTGACGTCCATTTGCCATATCTCATAATCCCAGAATGCGGCAATTGCTAACATGATTCAGACGGACTTTAGCTTCGCTACGGGTGAGAAAGTCTCATCGTAGTCAACCCCTCGAACTTGTCGATAACCCTTAGCGACAAGCCGGGCCTTATAGATGGTCACATTACCATCCGCGTCTGTCTACTTCTTCAAGATCCATTTATTTTCTATGGCTCGCCGATCATCGGGCAAGTCAGTCAAAGTCCATACTTCGTTTTCATACATGGATCCTATCTCGGATTTCATGGCTTCTAGCCATTTGTCGGAATCTGGGCCCGCCATCGCTTCTTCATAGTTCGAAGGTTCACCATTGTCTAACAACATGATTTCCAGGACAGGGTTGCTGTACCACTCTGGTGCGGAACGTGTCCTTGTGGACCTACGAAGTTTAGTAGCAACTTGATCTGAAGTTTCATGATCATCATCATTAACTTCCTCTCTAGTCGGTGCAGGCACCTCATGAACATTTTCTTGAGTTGCGCCACTCTCCGGTTCAAGAGGCAATACTTCATCAAGTTCTACTTTCCTCCCACTTGCTTCTTGTAAGTGCATCTAGTGCCACCCCTAGTTGGTTTTGGAGTATTGACGACAAACCTAGTTGAGGGACTAATGTGTTTGTGAGAATTGCAGGATAACACAGGTAGAAGTCCCTCATTGATTCGATTTTCCTACCAGAGATGACCCCTAAAAATGTATGAAGACATTGAAGTCAAAGGTGGTATATGAAGATATTCACATTGAAGACTATGACAAGAGAAGACACCACATGAAGCCTATGGAGCTCGAAGACTTAGATCTTTCGTAGTTCTCTTTCTTCTGTGTTGAGTCATAGGAACCACCGTACTGTTAAGTGGGGTCCAAGAGAACCAGTCAGAATGACTGAAGTGATGCTTAAACAAAACCTATGTCTTCGAGTGAAGACTTTGAGAGCGAATCTTGTCCAGAGTCAGGCAAGTCAGCTTTGCTTGAAGCCCAAGTAAAGTTGCTGTGTGAGTTTAAAATCTGACCGTTGGAACACGTGTCAGTTCCTTAGTGACCCAGGGTCATTTCGGACAAATCAGGTCGGGTTGCCAAGTGGCTATAAATAGCCCACCCCCCTACAACCATAAACGGTTGGCTGCTCAGATTCAGAGTACGGCTTTTGTCGTTTGAGAGCAACCCACCTCGAAGCCTTTGAGAGAGAATTCCTTGCGAGGATAAAGCCCTAACCACCCAGAGCCAAAGAGAATTAGGCATCACTTAAGTCTTCTTGTCTGTGTGATCTGAAGACTTATTACACTTGAGGACTGTGCATCCTCCAGCCGGTTAGGCGTCGCGTTCTGAGCATCCAAGAGACATTGTGGATTGCCGGTGAACGAAGTCTGTGAAGGTTTGGGAGTCTACCTTGAAGACTTACCAGAGTGATTGGGCGAGGTCTGTGTGACCTTAGCTCAAGGGGAATACGGTGAGGACTGGGTGTCCTGAGCTGCGTGTTCAGGACTGGGTGTCCGAGACTGTGTGTCCTAAGGTTTAAATACCTAGCCGCCCTAACCAGACGTACAGTTGTCACAGCAACTGGAACTGGTCCAACAAATCATTGTCTTCAGGGAGTCACTGGTTTCATCTTCCCTTCCCTTCCCTTACTGTTACTCCTTGTGAAGTCATTGTATGTTCGCACTATCTTTTGTCTTCACTGAGTGACTGCGTGTTCTGTGTGGCTTCACAATATCTTCCTACCTAATCCTTACTACATTGCTGCTATTAGTCATTGTGCTTTCACTCTATTGAATACTTGACTATGGCTTGCCTAGTGTAGTCTACCTTCCGCTGCAGGGTAATAGGTTTATTTCTATCGTTTGTCTTCATAACTTCCACGTTTTGAAGACTTTCATAAAAATCGCCTATTCACCCCCTCTAGTCGATATAACACACTTTCAATTGGTATCAGAGCAAGGTGCTCCCTTGTTCTGTGCGATTCGGTTTAACCACCTAGAGTTTTAGCTATGTCGACTGCAAGGATAATTAAAGTCTCCGCCGCGTGCCCCGTCTTCGATGGAACTGGATATCCCTACTTGAAGAATAAGATGCGCATGCATCTTGAAGCCATTGATGTTGACCTATGGTATGTCGTCAAGAACGGCGTTCCCAAGGCTGGAGAAGATGTCACTGCTGGTGATGTCAAGAAGTTCGTTCAATTGGACTCTACTGCCAAGAATATCATCTGTGGTCATCTGACCAAAGGACAGTATGGCCGTGTGAGTGCTTTGGAAACATCTAAGCTGGTCTGGGACTGGCTCTCCAAGGTCAATGAAGGCGTCTCAACCCAGAGAGATCAGAGAATCAGTGTCCTTCGCAACCTCTTCAACCGCTTCAAGCGAAATGACAATGAGAATGTCCAGCTCATATTTGACCGGCTCACTGACATCACAAAGGAGCTTCAAGCCCTCGGCGCTACTGAGATCACCAAACATGAAGTCGTCAAGACACTACTGAGATCACTCGATAGTTCATTTGACACCCTAGCCCTGATGATTCAAGAACATCCTGATTTCAAGACACTCAATCCGTCTGACATACTTGAGAGGCTCAACACACATGAGTTTCAGCTTTCTGAGAAAAGAGATATCTACGGTCCAAACTATGGGCGAACTCGTGCCTTGAAGGCAAAACCTGTCTCCTCATCTGAAGAAGAATCTGACAGCAGTTCGGATGATCCTGAAGACATTGGAAGGGAACTTTCTATGCTTGTGAAGAAGTTCCAAAAATTCACCAAGAAGAAAGGTCTCAGAAAGTCTTCCCGATCAAGCTCAAGGAATGATGAAGCTTCTGCTCACGACTACAAGAAGAAAACATGTCACAAGTGCAAGAAACCTGGACACTTCATCTCTGAGTGTCCACAGTGGGACAATGAGAACAAAAAGAAGAAGAAGAGCAAGGAATATGACTCTGACGACAAGGAGAAGAAGAAATACTCAAATTCTTCTTCCAAGTCTTCCTCAAAGTCTTCATCACACAAGAAGAGCTCATCTGGCAAGGCACGTGCGTTTGTTGGCAAGGAAATGGATTCAGAGGAGGAGTCCGCTTCTGAGGAGGCGGAGATGGAGTCTGAGGAGGAGTCCGATTCAGGCGTCGCAAGTCTGGCTACAACATACGTTGCCAAGTCCATCTTCAACACTGAAGACAATGACTTCATCACCGACACCGATGCAAATGACAAGGACTACTCCGCTTCTACCTACTGCTTCATGGCACGCGGTGCCAAGGTAAACACACGCACTACTCACTATCAAACATCTAGTGACGATGACTCTGATTGTGGTTCAAAACCCAGCTACAAAACACTTGCTAAAATTGCAACTAAACAACAGAAAGCTATGGAACATATTCAAAAACTGTTAGACAGAAGCGATGATCTGTTAGGTGCTGAAATGACTCGATCTGAATCCTTAATTGAAGACATAAAAAATCTTCACGTTAAGTCTAAGGAACTTGAAAGTCGTCATGAAACTCGCTCAACAACTCATGAAAAGCTTTCCTATGATTATCTTCAAAGGAAGCAAGATCTTGAGAAATTGAGAGCGGCTCATGAAGATCTTCAAAAGGAAAACGAGTCACTTCGCGCCAAACAGATCAGTTCCGCTCAGGAAGGATTTGAACCACCATGTCTTAAATGCATTGAGCGTGATAATGCTACTTCTGTTGCTGAATGTTCTACATCTACTACTGTTGCAATATCTTCAACTGTTGATGTGGTAACTAACCCCTCTGTTGAGGATACCACTGCTATTGCTGATGAGAATGCTAGGTCGAAGACATTGCTTGAAATAGGGATGTACAAAAGTCTTAAAGGGCATCAGACACTATGTGATGTCCTCAAAAAGCAGATTCTGAACCGAAACCCGAGGAAAGAGGGTGTTGGGAAAATGAATGCTGATGGCTCTTACTGGAAACCTGAGCAGTACCCCAAAACCACGTGGGTTGCTGCAAAGGAATCTTCAGCAGATCCATCCAATCTATCTGGCTTCAGTTGTGCTAACCCCATTATCATTGATGAATCCCTTGATGCAAACTATAAACTGTTTAAGAATCAGAATGGTGAAGTGTTTGCCAGGTACATTGGTACTAACTGCAGGAATGGACCGCCTATGAAGAAGATCTGGGTTCCGAAAAGGTGTCTGGAGAATCTTCCTGTGAATGTCATCATGACACCTCATGTGAAGAAGACAAACCTCAGACCAAAGGCTTCATACGGTCCAAAGGCTTCATACAGACAGAGGACTCACCTGAGTCGCACTGTTCATAAGACCATACTCAGGCATATGAATATAAGAGCGGTTCATCAAACCGCCATGTTCATAAGACCAAGAATTATTCTGCTTATTCCTATGAGTACTATTGTCCGCCTGCAAGACTGTTTGCTAGGGCTCCAAAGCCAAAGTTCTCAGATGCTGCACTTAGACTTATTGCTTCTAAGCCACCCTTGAAGATGTGGGTGGCTAAGAAAGCTTAACTCTCTTTTGCAGGGAAAGGTCTCCAGCAGAAAACCAAAATCGTCTAACGCTATTGCTGGGGACCTTAAACATCTTGTAGGGCGCAAGATCAAATGCCCGAATGGTCTTACTATGTACTTCGTTCCTGAATCGCTTGCTACTCTCCGCATTAGTCCTAATCTGGATCTAAGCTTTCATAACCCACTGGTTCGTCAAATGTTTTTGCTTCACAATGCTCTTCGTGAAGCCTATCCCCCTAACTGCACTGTAGGGTACGACACCAGCGTCTTCAGAATGGATTATTGATAGTGGGTGTACAAATCACATGACTGGCAAAAGAAGCCTTCTTATGGACTCAACCTTACGTCCATCCGACAAGAGCCACATCACATTTGCTCACACTGGTAAAAGTAAGGTATTGGGTCTAGGTAGAGTTGCAATCTCAAGGGATCAACACATGGATAAAGTCATGCTTGTTGAATCCCTTGGCTTCAACTTAATGTCTGTCTCAATGCTTTGTGATTTAAACATGATTGTAATATTTGGAAAATATCGTTGCCTAGTTCTAATGGAATCTGACAAGTCTCTAGTATTTGAAGGGTATCGAAAAGATGATTTGTACGTGGTAGATTTCTCAGCAGGACCACAGCTTGCCGTATGTCTTCTAGCAAAAGCTTCAGAATGCTGGCTCTGGCATCAGAGGCTTGGGCATGCTGGCATGAGGAACCTCCACACCCTGGCAAAGAAGAAGCATGTCATAGGCATCGAGGGCGTCAAGTTCAAGAAAGATCACTTATGCGGTGCCTGTGAGGCAGGAAAGATGACGAGGGCCAAACATCCCTCAAAGACAATCATGACCACTACTCGACCCTTCGAACTGCTTCACATGGATCTTTTCGGTCCCACTCGTTACTCAACTCTTACTACTACTGCTTGTCTCTATGGCTTTGTCATTGTTGATGATTATTCTATATATACTTGGGTGCACATAATCCTTTACAAGACTGAAGTGTAGGATGTCTTTAGACGCTTCGCCAATCGAGCAATGAACAACTATGGCGCCAAGATAAAGCATATCAGAAGTGACAATGGCACTGAATTCAAGAACACTGGCCTTGATACATATCTTGATACCTTGGGCATCACACATGAATTCTCAGCCCTGTACACGCCACAGCAGAATGGGGTCGTCGAACGCAAGAACAGAACACTCATTGAGATGGCCAGAACGATGCTAGATGAATACAAGACTTCAAGAAAATTCTGGCCTGAAGCCATTGATACTGCATGCCATACAATCAATTGTGTCTATCTTCACAAGCTTCTGAACAAGACATCTTATGAGATCCTTACTGGCAAGAAGCCAAATGTCAGTTACTTTAGAGTATTTGGCGCCAGGTGCTGGATCAAGGACCCACATCACACCTCAAAGTTTGCACCAAAAGCACATGAGGGTTTTATGCTCGCACTCCTACAGAGTCTTCAATCTCTTTCATTACAAAGTGGTTGAAACAGTGGATGTGCGGTTCGATGAGATCAACGGTTCACAAAGAGAGCAACTGCCAAATGTGCTAGATGAAGTTCCATCCAGTGAATCAATCAAGCTAATGGGAACTGGAGAAATTATACCTTCTGAAGCTCATCCTGAAGAAGAACTTATCATCTCAGCACCTGATCAACATGAAGACAATGCTCAGCCTGAAGACATTCCTTCTAATAACGGCAATGATCAGCAAGAGCAAAATCTTCGCCCTGTACATCCTCGCATTGCCAATGAAGTGCAGATTGAAAGAATAATTGATAGCATCAATGCACCCGGTCCACTCACTCGTTCAAGGGCAACTCAGCTAGCAAATTTCAGTGGGCACTTCACATTCGTCTCAATAACAGAACCCAAGAAAGTTGAAGAAGCCTTCATGGAACCTGAATGGATTCAAGCTATGCAAGACGAGCTTCAACAGTTTGAGCTGAATAATGTATGGGAACTGGTCAAGCGTCCCGATCCTCGGAAGCACAACATAATAGGCACCAAATGGATATACCGCAACAAGCAAGATGAGCATGGTCAAGTTGTCAGAAACAAAGCTCGTCTCATTGCTCAAGGATATACTCAAGTGGAAGGCATTGACTTCGATGAAACATTTGCTCCTGTGGCTAGACTTGAAGCCATACGCATACTGCTGGCCTATGCAAATCATCACAACATACTTCTTTATCAAATGGATGTGAAGAGCGCCTTCCTCAATGGCAAGATTGAAGAAGAAGTGTATGTTGCACAACCTCCTGGCTTTGAAGATCCAAAACATCCTGACATGGTATACAAGCTCAACAAGGCACTGTATGGCCTCAAACAAGCCCCTCGGGCCTGGTATGACACACTCAAATACTTCCTGAAGAGCAAAGGCTTCATACCTGGTTCTCTCGACCCCACTCTCTTCACGAAGACATATGATGGTGAACTGTTTGTGTGCCAAATATATGTGGATGACATTATCTTCGGCTGCATCAATCAGAAGTACAGTGAAGAGTTTGGATATATGATGCAAGAGCAATATCAAATGTCTATGATGGGAGAGCTGAAGTTCTTTCTCGGTCTTCAAATACGACAGCAACGCAACGGCATCTTCATATCTCAAGAGAAGTATCTCAAAGATTGCCTGAAGAAGTTCGGTATGCAAGACTGCAAAGGCTTCACGATGCCAATGCTAGCCAAGCATCATCTGGGTCCTGACGACAATGGTAAAGAGTTCGATCAAAAGGTATACCGCTCCATGATTGGTTCTTTACTTTATCTATGTGCATCTAGGCCAGATATTATGCTTAGTGTTTGCATGTGTGCTCGATTTCAAGAGGCACCAAAGGAGTCGCATCACTTAGCTGTGAAGCGAATTCTTCGATATTTGGCTCACACCCCAACTCTAGGATTATGGTATCCAAAGGGCTCAGAGTTTGATCTGGTTGGATTCTCGGATGCTGATTATGCTGGTGACAAATTTGATCACAAGTCTACATCAGGCACATGTCACTTTCTGGGACGATCACTTGTATGTTGGTCTTCAAAGAAGCAGAACTGTGTATCTCTCTCCACTGCTGAATCTGAATACATTGCTGCTGGATCTTGCTGCGCTCAGCTTCTGTGGATGAAGAAAACGCTCAAAGACTATGGCATTCATCTGAAGCAAGTGCCACTCTACTGCGACAACAAAAGCGCCATCAAGATTGCCAACAACCCAGTTCAGCACTCGAAGACAAAGCACATTGAAATTCGTCATCACTTTCTCAGAGATCATGTTGTGAAGGAAGATATTGATATCATACACGTCAACACTGAAGAGCAATTGGCAGATATCTTCACCAAGCCCTTGGATGAGAAGAGATTTTGCAAGTTACGGTGTGAGCTAAATATCCTGGAATCCTCAAATGTCCTGTGATCAGGCACACATCCTAACCCTTATGCATATTGATGACTTAGATGTGCAACACACGAAGTAAAGTATATCTTCAATCAATGAAGACATACATTCTAAGTGTGAATACATTAATGTGGAATTTGACTTCGGAGCACCACGATAACTGTGCACCGTGTGTGGGTCTAATACTTCCTATACGGTGGGTAATGCCACCACCAAATGTTCTATTTTGAAGTGTTTCACTCATGGCGTTACATTGCTATGTCTTCACATTTGGTTTGGCTTCAATCTCAACATGTC
>NC_041380.1:541670326-541739852 GCF_002162155.2 Triticum dicoccoides | reverse complement strand
TATATATATACTAGTGTTCTGTCCTCTACAACATTCACTTATAGCTATGTCTTCTTGTTGAATCTTTTGAACTAAGTGAATGTGATCGGACCCTAACCTCTCTATGCTATCTATCTCAAACTCTATCTCTCCAAATCATATGCATTCTATTGAAACTGTCGAATGTCTTCTCTGCGTCCTTGTCAGCAGAAGATACAAAGACAAACCTTAAGTCCACTTTCAATGCTCATTCCTCCACATGAAACCCGGAGGAGTAGGAACGACCACCCGACAATCCAGGCGTGCGTGGGATGTGGAACAAACCCCAAAATTCTGCATAATGGCCATGTGTTCCTCCGATGCGAATCGCCAGGGGCACTTGTGTAATAATGCAGTGCTGCCCCTGTACTTATAAATAAACACTTCACGGCGGTCATTATCTCTTCTTCCACTCTCACACGAACCCTAGCGCTACCGCTAGCCCTCGACGACGCCGGCGACGAAGCGCTTCGCTACCGCAACCTCTCCGACGCCGTCTTCACGCCGACCGCGGACATCGTCCTCTCCACCGTCGCCGTAGGTGTCCTCCGTCGCCAAGTTAGGGCACGGAAGATCGAACTCCTTGAAAGTGCAACTATCCCTAGGTGGTTTTGGTAATTCATAACAACATATAGCTCATTGAGCTAATGCTATTCCAAGATGATTATTTTAGGAAAGCTCAATGATTGGCATGGCATGGATGTGAAAGTGGAACCCTCAAAATGCTAAGGACAAAGGATTGGCTCAAGCTCAAAAAGCTCAAGACTCTTCATTTTATATTTTAGTGATCCAAGATCACATTGAGTCTTTAGGAAAAGCCAATACTATTAAGGAGGGATGAGGTGTTGCTTAATGAGCCTCTTGCTTCATGTGCTTAGTGATATGCTCCAAAACCCTCAACTACTTTCCCATATCCACTTATGACCTAAACCCTAAGCCAAACTCGGTCCTACCGATTCTTCCTATCCGGCGCCACCGAGTTTCACTTGTCATTAGCCACTGCCAAACCCTAGCAATTCGGTCCTACCGATAGGGATCTCGGTCTCACCGAGATGGGGTTGCAAACTTTCTGTTTCCCTTTCGTAACTTTTCGGCCCCGCCGAAAGAGCGAATCGGTCCCACCGAGATTGCAATGTAAACTCAGTGTTTCCCCTTTGTAACTTTTCGGTCTCACCGAGTTCCACTCGGTCTCACCGAAAGAGCAAATCGGTCCCACCGAGTTTGCCTGACCAACTCTCTGGTTAGCTAATTACCAAATTCGGTCTCACCGAGTTTGTGTGATCGGTCTCACCGAGATTACGTTATGCCCAAACCCTAACCGTATCGGTCCTACCGAGTTGCATGTCAGTCCCACCGAAAATCTCTAATGGTCACTAGGTTTACATTTTCGGTCCGACCGAGTTTATTGATTCGGTCCCACCGAGATTGGAAAACTGTGTAACGGTTGGATTTTGTGTGGAGGCTATATATACCCCTCCACCTCTTTCTCATTCAGTGAGAGAGCCATCAGAACACACACATCATTCCAACTCTTATGTTCTGAGAGAGAACCACCTACTCATGTGTTGAGACCAAGACATTCCATTCCTACCATATGAATCTTGATCTCTAGCCTTCCCAAGTTGCTTTCCACTCAAACCCTCTTTCCACCAAATCCAAATCCTATGAGAGAGAGTTGAGTGTTGGGGAGACTATCATTTGAAGCACAAGAGCAAGGAGTTCATTACCTACACACCATTTGTTACTTCTTGGAGAGTGGTGTCTCCTAGATTGGCTAGGTGTCACTTGGGAGCCTCCGACAAGATTGCGGAGTTGAACCAAGGAGTTTGCAAGGGCAAGGAGATCGCCTACTTCGTGAAGATCTACCGCTAGTGAGGCAAGTCCTGTGTGGGCGTTGGCCATGGTGGGATAGACAAGGTTGCTTCTTCGTGGACCCTTTGTGGGTGGTTGCTTCTTCGTGGACCCTTCGTGGGTGGAGCCCTGTGTGGACTCGCGCAACCATTACCCTTGGGTGGAGCCCTGTGTGGACTCGCGCAACCGTTACCCTTCATGGGTTGAAGTCTCCATCAATGTGGATGTAGGATAGCACCACCTATCCGAACCACGGGAAAAACATCCATGTCTCCAATAGCGTTTGAATTCTCCAAACCCTTCCCTTTACATTCTTGCAAGTTGCATGCTTTACTTTCCGCTGCCTATATACTCTTTGCATGCTTGCTTGAATTGTGTGATGATTGCTTGACTTGCCCTAAATTAGCTAAAATCTGCCAAGAACTAAAATTGGGAAAAGGTTAAGTTTTTATTTGGTCAAGTAGTCTAATCACCCCCCCTCTAGACATACTTTCGATCCTACAAGTGGTATCAGAGCTTTGGTCTCCATTTGCTTGATCTCCATAGCTTTTGGTGGTCATAGCCTTGGTTTCACAACCTAGGAGAGTATGGCGTCTAGCAAGGGAAATTATCACCATAGAGGTCCTTACTTTGATGGTACTAATTTTGCTAGTTGGAAACATAAAATGAAAATGCATATTCTTGGACATAACCCCGCCGTTTGGGCTATTGTGTGTGTTGGTTTGCAAGGTGACTTGTTTGATGGGAGAGAACCGAACCGTGAAGCTACCGCGGATGAGTTGAAGATGTTACAATACAATGCTCAAGCTTGTGATATTCTCTTCAACGGATTGTGCCCCGAAGAATTCAACAAAATCAGCCGCCTTGAGAATGCAAAGGAAATTTGGGACACTTTGATTGATATGCACGAAGGTACCGACTCCGTCAAGGAATCCAAGTTGGATGTGCTCCAAAGCCAACTTGACAAGTTCAAGATGAAGGATGGTGAAGGTGTCGCTGAAATGTACTCTAGGCTTGCTCTCATCACAAATGAGATTGCCGGCTTAGGAAGTGAAGAGATGACCGATAGATTCATCATCAAGAATATCCTAAGAGCATTGGATGGAAAATATGATACCGTGTGCACATTGATCCAAATGATGCCCAATTACAAAGATCTCAAGCCAACGAAGGTGATTGGAAGAATTGTTGCTCATGAGATGTCACTTAAGGATAAAGAGGAACTTCACAACAAATCAAGTGGTGCCTATAAAGCCTCATGTGAAGCCCCTACATCATCAAGTGAGAAACAAGACTTCAATGAAGAATTGAGCTTAATGGTGAAGAACTTCAACAAGTTCTACAAGAGTAGAAGCAAAGATAGAAGCTCCAAGTCAAGGTCCTACAATGACAAAAGATCTTCTAGTCGAGAGCGAAACTGTTACAATTGTGGAAGACCCGGACACTATTCCAATGAGTGTACGGCTCCCTACAAGAGAAGAGAAGATTCTCCAAAAAGAAGAAGCAAAGGATCACCACCAAGAGAGAGAAGGAGTAGAGATGATCGTTATTAACGAAGATACTCACGGAGAAGCAAGGATTCGGAAAGGAAGGAAAAATCATCAAGGAGCTACACAAGATGAAGACATCAAGCTCATGTTGGTGAATGGGTATCCGGCTCCGACTCCGACACCCACTCCGAGAGAAGTTATCACTCCGACTCCGAAGATACTCAAGACGAAGGTGTTGCCGGTCTAGCACTGTGTCAACCAACTCCTACGACATATTTGATTCACCAAATGAAGGAATTGGAAGATGCTTCATGGCCAAAGGTCCTAAGGTAACACACCCCGAGTATGTTGATTTCAATAGTGATGAAGATGACTTGTTAGGTGATGATTTGCTTGGTGACAACTCTAGTGATGAATACTATGATGAAAGACCAATTAATCATGCTAATCAAGATAAAACGAATGACAATGATAAGGAGAAGATTGAGGCTCTAACTAAAGAACTAAAAACTCTTAAGTTAGCTCATGACACTATCTTCGAAGATCATCGAGAACTTTTAAGAGCTCATGAGAAACTATGCTTTGAAAAGCTCAATCTTGAGCAAGAGCAAAAGTTCTTAAAGGCAATCAATGATGATCTCCGCAAGAAAAGTTCTTCTTACATTGCCAAGCGTTTACTCTTGTCCACTTACATGCCTCAAGTCAAGTCTAACAAGAAAGATTCTTCCTCTAGTGGTAACAATGATCATGTTAAATCCAATATTGTTGCTTCTAGTAGCTCTCTTGATTCCACTAATGATTCTCTTAGCCAAGTTACACTTGAGCAAGAAAATTGTTTATTGAAGGGAATTATAGAGAAAGGAGTGTACAAAAGCCTTGCCGGGAGTAACCAATTCGAGGAAATTGTGCGCAAGCAAGGAATGCACCGGAAGAATCAAGGTGTTGGTTTTGAACGAAAGTCCAATGCCAATGGAGTTGAGTGGGAAGAAGATCAATACCCCAAGACAAAGTTTGTCCCTCAACAAGAGAAGTATACTTCTTTCAAGGGGACACAAGCTCAAGATGATCTTCCACCACAAGACTATGAGCAAAAAGGCAAGGACAAGCTTCAAGAGGAAATTGATGCATTTGAAGAAGCTCCAAAGACCTTAGTCAAGTGGATTCCCAAGACTACTTCAAGTTCCACTTCATCAAGTACGACTACAACTCCAAGGATTCCCATCAAGATGATGTGGATCCAAAAGAAGAAGAACTACACAGTTCTTGAGGGTGACTCCGCCAACATACTTCACTCTTATAATTTTGGCAAGAACAAGTGCAATCAACTTCCACATCTTGCACTAGTTTAAGGAGTCACAAACCCTCTTGTTGGTAAGACAAGGGACAAGGTAACCTAAAAGTTTTCATGGACATCATCTTTTGTGTGCATCACTCCATGTCTATGGATATCCTTGTTTGTTCCTTGTGGGACTAACCCATGTAGGTATTGAAAGTGCAATTCACTCAAATGGATAGCTCCAAGAGATCTACATCAACATTGAGCATCCACATCTTCAATATCTACATGAAGTCATCATCGACAAAACCCAAGGTTAGTTCATCCCTCTTAGGGGGGATATCACATCTAGGGGGAGCTTTACTCTAAGACTTGAGCTAAAGCAACTCTAAAGATGTGAACACAACAATGCTTTATGTAAAAGTGGTAACCCCACTTGAGCTTAAACGATGAGTATGACCTATGATCAAGTGTTCTCACTTGACTCCTAAGTCAATATACTCATATATAGATGACCTAGTCATCGCAAATTGCTTGATAGATGCTAGAATTGGTTGTGCATGCCTTGTCACATATTTCATTTGCCATCTTATTGTGTGAGCATGCTGGTTGCATATTTTACTCATTCGAGGACATCCACTTGTTGTTTTGATTGTTTGGCTTTATCTTCTCTTGCCAAGTGGATGCACAAGAATGCCTAAGAACCTCCTCTAGCTATCTATGCTTTTCTCGTCTCAAACTCTATTCATGCTACATCACAAAATTTGATCAAGTCAGATTCGAACCACTCTGTGTGAGGAGCGCTCGGAGTCCCGGATTCTTCATAGACTTAAACTTCCAAAACCTCTTTATGATTCTCGGTCTGACCGATACTCCACTTTCGGTCCTACCGAGATCATTAAGTTGATCTAGGTTTTCGATCTCGGTGCAACCGATTTGAACCTTTCGGTCACACCGAGTTTCAGTAACTGCACGCAGTTATGAATCTCGGTGCCACCGAGTCGTTCCACTCGGTTACACCGACAGGGTCGGGCTATATATAGTCACGGGCAAAATTTGGAAATTTCTCCGAACCCCTTCGCCTGCGCGATAGCCTGCTCTGCCCTCGTGGTCTCCGGATCGTCTTCTCGCCGCCAGCAGCCTCCAGTCGCTGGTCTCCGTCACCGTCAACGGGAATTCTGCCCCGCCGTTGCCGCCGTAGCAAGTCCCCGCCGAACTAGGGTATGGACTTGATCTTTGTGCTATTCCTCAATCTGATTCCTAGCACATTGTGATCATATTGATTCTTGCCACGTTTGATAAACTTCTATCCAGTCAAAACGCCCGTAGATTAGGTTTGATTCGAAAATTCTAGGTTTAGGTTTCCGCCGAAACTATCTCGGACCCACCGAGTTGAAAAACTCGGTCCCACCGATTTGGCTTACGCCATTGCACAAGTGAGACTCGGTCTGACCGAGAATTACTTATCGGTGTGACCGATTTTTGAACTCAGTGAAACCCTAGCAGTCTCGGTGCCACCGAACTGTGACTCGGTCCTACCGAGTTCACTAGTTTAGGTTCCAAAACTGCTTCGGTATCACCGAGTTTGAAAATCGGTAGATCCGAGATGATTTCAGTGGGAAACTAAAACTAAGTTTTTGGATCATTCTTTTTGCAAAAATCTCTGCATTTTGTGATGCTCATCCACTCTATCTCTTCTATAATCTATTCACAGGGTTAGCAGTCAGTTTGCAGCATGTCTGATCAAAGTGATAGCCAAAACATGTCAGAGCAGCAAGTGCTGATGAGTGAGGGCACTAGTCCCTCCAGTTCATCTGATGAAGGCAGCAGGAGCACACCTAGCAATTTTCCAAAGGCTGGCACGAGACAAAGGAAGAAGAGGACTTCAGATTCCGAAGATGAGGACTATGTGGCAGAGGAAGAGGCCACTTCCAAGAGAGTTGAGCCAGCTCAAGGCACTAAGCCAGGCCTAAAAATCAAAAGGCCAGCAGGCAGGCAGCCCATGTCAAAAGCAAGAGCCTCAACTGAGAAGCCCACTCCCCAAGAGCCAGTTGCAGCTGAGGGCAAGAAAAGGAAGGAAAGGTGAAGAAGACTGTTGCCAGAGTGCTTGGCAAAGCTTCCATCATGGAAGAAGAAGAGGAAGAAGAGGTAGCTGCACCAGCACCCAAGGCACCCAAGCTGATGGGTGATGCCATAAGGTCAGGGGCTACTGCATCTAAGCCCAAAGCTGCCTCCAAGCCAAAGCCTAAGAGAAATACAAGGAGCATTCCTGCAGCTGAGAAGAACAAGGCCCAGTGCCTGAGACTGTTGCTGAGGATGAGGAAGAGAATGTCCTAAGAAAGCTAAAGCCCAAGATCCCAGACCACAACGATGCTCATCCTGTGGCTGAGGACATGAAGCTCAGGAGAGATTCAGGGCTGAGGAAATGGAGAGAAGCAGACCCATATGCTTCAAGGAGAAGGACTGCTGTGGACTACAGGTTTCACACCAAGGAGCAGCAGGATTTCTATGAGACTGTGCTGTTAGATAAGAAGCCCATTGTCTGTGATATGCATTGGGTTGATTGGACATACATCAAGGACAATGAGGAGCACTATCCTGGAGTGCAAGACAGCTTCATATCTTGTGGAGTAGCTCACTTTGTTGGGCAGAAGCTCACAAAGTGGAACGAGGAGCTTATCATGCAGTTCTACTCCACGGCTCACTTTTATCCAGATGGGAGGATTGAAAGTGCAACTATCCCTAGGTGGTTTTGATAATTCATAACAACATATAGCTCATTGAACTAATACTATTCCAAGATGATTATTTCAGGAAAGCTCAATGATTGGCATGGCATGGATGTGAAAGTGGAACCCTCAAAATGCTAAGGACAAAGGATTGGCTCAAGCTCAAAAGCTCAAGACTCTTCATTTTATATTTTAGTGATCCAAGATCACATTGAGTCTTTAGGAAAAGCCAATACTATCAAGGAGGGATGAGGTGTTGCTTAATGAGCCTCTTGCTTCATGTGCTTAGTGATATGCTCCAAAACCCTCAACTACTTTCCCATATCCACATATGACCTAAACCCTAAGCCAAACTCGGTCCTACCGATTCTTCCTATCCGGCGCCACCGAGTTTCACTTGTCATTAGCCACTGCCAAACCCTAGCAATTCGGTCCTACCGATAGGGATCTCGGTCTCATCGAGATGGGGTTGCAAACTCTCTGTTTCCCTTTCGTAACTTTTCGGTCCCACCGAAAGAGCGAATCGGTCCCACCGAGATTGCAATGTAAACTCAGTGTTTCCCCTTTGTAAATTTTCGGTCTCACCGAGTTCCACTCGGTCTCACCGAAAGAGCAAATCGGTCCCACCGAGTTTGCCTGACCAACTCTCTGGTTAGCTAATTACCAAATTCGGTCTCACCGAGTTTGTGTAATCGGTCTCACCGAGATTACGTTATGCCCAAACCCTAACCATATCGGTCCTACCGAGTTGCATGCCAGTCCCACCGAAAATCACTAACGGTCACTAGGTTTACATTTTCGGTCCGACCGAGTTTATTGATTTGGTCCCACCGAGATTGGAAAACTATGTAACGGTTCGATTTTATGTGGAGGCTATATATACCCCTCCACCTTCTTCTCATTCAGTGAGAGAGCCATCAGAACACACACATCATTCCAACTCATATGTTCTGAGAGAGAACCACCTACTCATGTGTTGAGACCAAGAAATTCCATTCCTACCATATGATTCTTGATCTCTAGCCTTCCCAAGTTGCTTTCCACTCAAACCCTCTTTCCACCAAATCCAAATCCTATGAGAGAGAGTTGAGTGTTGGGGAGACTATCATTTGAAGCACAAGAGCAAGGAGTTCATTACCTACACACCATTTGTTACTTCTTGGAGAGTGGTGTCTCCTAGATTGGCTAGGTGTCACTTGGGAGCCTCCGACAAGATTGTGGAGTTGAACCAAGGAGTTTGTAAGGGCAAGGAGATCGCCTACTACGTGAAGATCTACCGCTAGTGAGGCAAGTCCTGTGTGGGCGATGGCCATGGTGGGATAGACAAGGTTGCTTCTTCGTGGACCCTTTGTGGGTGGTTGCTTCTTTGTGGACCCTTCATGGGTGGAGCCCTGTGTGGACTCGCGCAACCGTTACCCTTGGGTGGAGCCCTGTGTGGACTCGCGCAACCGTTACCCTTCGTGGGTTGAAGTCTCCATCAACGTGGATGTAGGATAGCACCACCTATCCGAACCATGGGAAAAACATCCGTGTCTCCAATAGCGTTTGAATTCTCCAAACCCTTCCCTTTACATTCTTGCAAGTTGCATGCTTTACTTTCCGCTACCTATATACTCTTTGCATGCTTGCTTGAATTATGTGATGATTGCTTGACTTGTCCTAAATTAGCTAAAATCTGCCAAGAACTAAAATTGGGAAAAGGTTAAGTTTTTATTTGGTCAAGTAGTCTAATCACCCCCCTCTAGACATACTTTCGATCCTACAAGTGGTATCAGAGCTTTGGTCTCCATTTGCTTGATCTCCATAGCTTTTGGTGGTCATAGCCTTGGTTTCACAACCTAGGAGAGTATGGCATCTAGCGAGGGAAGTTATCACCGTAGAGGTCCTTACTTTGATGGTACTAACCCCGCCGTTTGGGCTATTGTGTGTGTTGGTTTGCAAGGTGACTTCTTTGATGGGAGAGAACCGAATCGTGAAGCTACCGCGGATGAGTTGAAGATGTTGCAATACAATGCTCAAGCTTGTGATATTCTCTTCAACGGATTGTGCCCCGAAGAATTCAATAAAATCAGCCGCCTTGAGAATGCAAAGGAAATTTGGGACACTTTGATTGATATGCACGAAGGTACCGACTCTGTCAAGGAATCCAAGTTGGATGTGCTTCAAAGCCAACTTGACAAGTTCAAGATGAAGGATGGTGAAGGTGTCGCCGAAATGTACTCTAGGCTTGCTCTCATCACAAATGAAATTGCCGGCTTAGGAAGTGAAGAGATGACCGATAAATTCATCATCAAGAAGATTCTAAGTGCCTTGGATGGAAAATATGATACCGTGTGCACATTGATCCAAATGATGCCCAATTACAAAGATCTCAAGCCAACGGAAGTGATTGGAAGAATTGTTGCTCATGAGATGTCACTTAAGGATAAAGAGGAACTTCACAACAAATCAAGTGAAACCTATAAAGCCTCATGTGAAGCCCCTACATCATCGAGTGAGAAACAAGACTTCAATGAAGAATTGAGCTTAATGGTGAAGAACTTCAACAAGTTCTACAAGAGTAGAAGCAAAGATAGAAGCTCCAAGTCAAGGTCCTACAATGACAAAAGATCTTCTAGTCGAGAGCGAAACTATTACAATTGTGGAAGACCCGGACACTATTCCAATGAGTGTACGACTCCCTACAAGAGAAGAGAAGATTCTCCAAAAAGAAGAAGCAAAGGATCACCACCAAGAGAGAGAAGGAGTAGAGATGATCGTTATGAACGGAGATACTCACAGAGAAGCAAGGATTCGGAAAGGAAGGAAAAATCATCAAGGAGCTACACAAGACGAAGACATCAAGCTCATGTTGGTGAATGGGTATCCGGCTCCGACTCCGACAGCCACTCCGAGAGAAGTTATTACTCCGGCTCCGAAGATACTGAAGATGAAGGTGTTGCCGGTCTAGCACTTGTGTCAACCAACTCCTACGACATATTTGACTCACCAAATGAGGGAATTGGAAGATGCTTCATGGCCAAAGGTCCTAAGGTAACACACCCCGAGTATGTTGATTTCAATAGTGATAAAGATGACTTGTTAGGTGATGATTTGCTTGTTGACAACTCTAGTGATGAATACTATGATGAAATGTCAATTAAACATGCTAATCAAGATAAAACGAATGACAATGATAAGGAGAAGATTGAGGCTCTAACTAAAGAACTAAAAACTCTTAAGTTAGCTCATGACACTATCTTCGAAGATCATCGAGAACTTTTAAGAGCTCATGAGAAATTACGCTTTGAAAAGCTCAATCTTGAGCAAGAGCATGAGTTCTTAAAAGCAATCAATGATGATCTCCACAAGAAAAGTTCTTCTTACATTGCCAAGCGTTTACTCTTATCTACTTACATGCCTCAAGTCAAGTCTAGTAACAAGAAAGATTCTTCCTCTAGTAGTAACAATGATCATGTTAAATCCAATATTGTTGCTTCTAGTAGTTCTCTTGATTCCTCTAATGATTCTCTTAGCCAAGATACACTTGAGCAAGAAAATAGCTTATTGAAGGGAATTATAGAGAAAGGAGTGTACAAAAGCCTTGCCGGGAGTAAGCAATTCGAGGAAATTGTGCGCAAGCAAGGAATGCACCGGAAGAATCAAGGTGTTGGTTTTGAACGAAAGTTCAATGCCAATGGACTTGAGTGGGAAGAAGATCAATACCCCAAGACAAAGTTTGTCCCTCAACAAGAAAAGTATGCTTCTTTCAAGGGGACACAAGCTCAAGATGATCTTCCACCACAAGACTACGAGCAAAAAGGCAAGGACAAGCTTCAAGAGGAAATTAATGCATTTGAAGAAGCTCCTAAGACCTTAGTCAAGTGGATTCCCAAGACTACTTCAAGTTCCACTTCATCAAGTATGACTACAACTCCAAGGATTCCCATCAAGATGATGTGGATCCAAAAGAAGAAGAACTAGAGAGTTCTTGAGGGTGACTCCGCCAACATACTTCACTCTTATCATTTTGGCAAGAACAAGTGCAATCAACTTCCACATCTTGCACTAGTTCAAGGAGTCACAAACCCTCTTGTTGGTAAAACAAGGGACAAGGTAACCTAAAAAGTTTTCATGGACATCATCTTTTGTGTTCATCACTCTATGTCTATGGATATCCTTGTTTGTTCCTTGTGGGACTAACCCATGTAGGTATTGAAAGTGCAATTCACTCAAATGGACAACTCCAAGTGATCTACATCAACATTGAGCATCCACATCTTCAACATCTACATGAAGTCATCATCGACAAAACCCAAGGTTAGTTCATCCCTCTTAGGGGGGATATCACATCTAGGGGGAGCTTTACTCTAAGACTTGAGCTAAAGCAACACTAAAGATGTGAACACAACAATGCTTTATGTAAAAGTGGTAACCCCGCTTGGGCTTAAACGATGAGTATGACCTATGATCAAGTGTTCTCACTTGACTCCTAAGTCAATATACTCATATATAGATGACCTAGTCATCGCAAATTGCTTGATAGATGCTAGTATTGGTTGTGCATGTCTTGTCACATATTTCATTTGCCATCTTATTGTGTGAGCATGCTGGATTGCATATTTTACTCATTCGAGGACATCCACTTGTTGTTTTGATTGTTTGGCTTTATCTTCTTTTGCCAAGTGGATGGACAAGAATGCCTAAGAACCTCCTCTAGCTATCTATGCTTTTCTTGTCTCAAACTCTATTCATGCTGCATCACAAAATTTGATCAAGTCAGATTCGAACCACTCTGTGTGAGGAGCGCTCGGAGTCCCTGATTCGTCATAGACTTAAACTTCCAAAACCTCTTTATGATTCTCGGTCTGACCGATACTCCACTTTCGGTCCTACCGAGATCATTAAGTTGATCTAGGTTTTCGATCTCGGTGCAACCGATTTGAACTTTTCGGTCACACCGAGTTTTATAACTGCACGTAGTTATGAATCTCGGTGCCACCGAGTCGTTCCACTCGGTCACACCGACAGGGTCGGGCTATATATAGTCACGGGAAAAATTTGGAAATTTCTCCGAACCCCTTCGGCCGCTCGATAGCCTGCTCTGCCCTCGAGGTCTCCGGATCGTCTTCTCGCCGCCAGCAGCCTCCAGTCGCTGGTCTCCGTCGCCGTCAACGGGAATTCTGCCCCGCCGTTGCCGCCGTAGCAAGTCCCCGCCGAACTAGGGTATGGACTTGATATTTGTGCTATTCCTCAATCTGATTCCTAGCACATTGTGATCATATTGATTCTTGCCACGTTTGAGAAACTTCTATCCAGTCAAAACGCCCGTAGATTAGGTTTGATTCGAAAATTCTAGGTTTAGGTTTCCGCGGAAACCATCTCGGACCCACCGAGTTGAAAAATTCGGTCCCACCGATTTGGCTTATGCCATTGCACAAGTGAGACTCGATCTGACCGAGAATTACTTATCAGTGTGACCGATTTTTGAACTCAGTGAAACCCTAGCAGTCTCGGTGCCACTGAACCGTGACTCGCTCCTACCGAGTTCACTAGTTTAGGTTCCAAAACTGCTTCGGTATCACCGAGTTTGAAAATCGGTAGATCCGAGATGATTTCAGTGGGAAACTAAAACTAAGTTTTTGGATCATTCTTTTGCAAAAATCTCTGCATTTTGTGATGCTCATCCACTCTATCTCTTCTATAATCTATTCACAGGGTCAGCAGTCAGTTTGCAGCATGTCTGATCAAAGTGATAGCCAAAATATGTCAGAGCAGCAAGTGGTGATGAGTGAGGGCACTAGTCCCTCCAGTTCATCTGATGAAGGCAGCAGGAGCACTCCTAGCAATTTGCCAAAGGCTGCCACGAGACAAAGGAAGAAGAGGACTTCAGATTCCGAGGATGAGGACTATGTGGCAGAGGAAGAGGCCACTTCCAAGAGAATTGAGCAAGCTCAAGGCACTAAGCCAGGTCTGAAAATCAAAAGGCCAGCAGGCAGGCAGCCCATGTCAAAGGCAAGAGCCTCAACTGAGAAGCCCACTCCCCAAGAGCCAGTTGCAGCTGAGGGCAAGAAAAGGAAGGAAAGGGTAAAGAAGACTGTGGCTAGAGTGCTTGGCAAAGCTTCCATCATGGAAGAGGAAGAGGAAGAAGAGGCAGCTGCACCAGCGCCCAAGGAACCCAAGCTAATGGGTGATGCCATAAGGTCAGGGGCTACTGCATCTAAGCCCAAAGCTGCCTCCAAGCCAAAACCAAAGAGGAATACAAGGAGCATTCCTGCAGCTGAAAAGAACAAGGCCCCAGTGCCTGAGACTGTTACTGAAGAAGAGGAAGAAAATGTCTAAGGAAGCTAAAGCCCAAGATCCCAGACCACAACGATGCTCATCCTGTGGCTGAGGACATGAAGCTCAGGAGACATTCATGGCTAAGGAAATGGAGAGAAGCAGACCCATATGCTTCAAGAAGAAGGACTGCCGTGGACTACAGGTTTCACACCAAGGAGCAGCAGGATTTCTATGAGACTGTGCTGTTAGATAAGAAGCCCATTGTCTGTGATATGCGTTGGGTTGATTGGACATACATCAAGGACAATGAGGAGCACTACCCAGGAGTATTTGATAGCTTTAATGCTTGTGGAGTAGCTGACTTTGTTGGGCAGAAGCTCACAAAGTGGAACAAGGAACTGATCATGCAATTCTACTCCACGGCTCACTTTTATCCAGATGGGAGGATCACATGGATGTCTGAGGGTACAAGGTACCAATCCACAGTGGCTGAGTGGGCACAGATCATTAATGCCCCAGAGAAGCAAGATGAAGACTTGGATATCTATGCCAAGAAGAAGATGGACCACAACTCCATGTCCAATATGTACAAGGAAATTCCCAAAGAAGTTCTTGACACCTTCAAGTTTGGCTCTGTGCATTACCTTCTGTCAGGACTGCCTACGATCAATTGGATACTAAGGCACACCTTATTGCCCAAGTCTGGAGATCACAAGATGATCAGAGGCCATGCTATCAACTTGCTACATGTGTTTGATGTGCCTCAGAAGTCAAGGTGATGAGCCTCATAGTGGAAACAATTAAGAGGACTGCAGTAGATCAGAAGAGGAGCTGCGGATATGCCCCTCAAATTCAGGAGCTCATCAACTCCAAGATGGGCACGGGCATATATCTGTTGGACAAGGAACACCTGCCCATCCGTCCAGATTTCGAGGACAATGAAGTTGTCATGACTGAGAACGAGCCATCATCTGCCCAAGCATTTGCAAAGAAGGAGAAGGCGAGGAAGGAGAAAGCTGCCAAGATGCCTACCCAAGAGGAGGCATCTGAATACTTCTTGAAGACCAAACAAGAGCAGCTTGGTTACTTGATTGCATCCACGCTGAGGATTGAGCAAAGTCTGGCCACTCTCACTCAGAATCAGCAGAGCCTAGAGAGAATCATGGAACAGAAATTCTATGACCTGGATGTCAAGGTAACGGAAGTTCAGTCTGCAGAGGAGCAGCTCTAGGAGGACATGCAGGAGAGGAGAGGCAGGACTACCACTCATACCTTTGCCAGAGTGCCACGAGGCCCGAGGTCATCTGCCGTGCCAGTTGCTGACACCAGAGCCACCACTTCAGCACCATCTCCAGCATCTACTTCAGCTCCAACTCCAGCGACTACTTCAGCATCTACAGAAGCCTTCGTCCTTGGAGTAATCCGGACTCCACCACCACCTGAAGATCAAGCCTGAGCGTCGATTTAGCACTATGCATCTTCTAGGAACTTTTTGGTAACTTGTTGCCAAAGGGGGAGAAGATGTATAGATCATAGGCTTCGAGAGAGAGAGTGTTGCTTTTCTCTCTTGCTTTATTTGGTGGTTTTTCGAACTTGTTTGCTTTTGAGTGCCTGAGATACTACGTTATTATTCGTGAGACATTGATGATCATGTGTTTGATCATAAGCTACACTTAATGCTTGCTTAATGCTATTATCTTATCTATCTTGTGATCATTCATTATTCTTGGTGATGAGTGCATGTATTTCATTCTTATCATTTTGAGCGCTCCACCAAGATGTATGTGACATGGAAGAGTAACCCATGACTCTAACTCTTTGTGCATTTGCAGTCCAAAGCAAATCTTAAATATGCACAAATTTAGGGGGAGCTCTTACTTATCACATACTTCTCAAAGCGATGATATATTTCATGCTCATTATCTTTTGTCGAAGCTTTGATCTATATGTTGTCATCAATTACCAAAAAGGGGGATATTGAAAGTGCAACTATCCCTAGGTGGTTTTGGTAATTCATAACAACATATAGCTCATTGAGCTAATACTATTCCAAGATGATTATTTCAGGAAAGCTCAATGATTGGCATGGCATGGATGTGAAAGTGGAACCCTCAAAATGCTAAGGACAAAGGATTGGCTCAAGCTCAAAAGCTCAAGACTCTTCATTTTATATTTTAGTGATCCAAGATCACATTGAGTCTTTAGGAAAAGCCAATACTATCGAGGAGGGATGAGGTGTTGCTTAATGAGCCTCTTGCTTCATGTGCTTAGTGATATGCTCCAAAACCCTCAACTACTTTCCCATATCCACATATGACCTAAACCCTAAGCCAAACTCGGTCCTACCGATTCTTCCTATCCGGCGCCACCGAGTTTCACTTGTCATTAGCCACTGCCAAACCCTAGCAATTCGGTCCTACCGATAGGGATCTCGGTCTCACCGAGATGGGGTTGCAAACTCTCTGTTTCCCTTTCGTAACTTTTCGGTCCCATCGAAAGAGCGAATCGGTCCCACCGAGATTGCAATGTAAACTCAGTGTTTCCCATTTGTAACTTTTCGGTCTCACCGAGTTCCACTCGGTCTCACCGAAAGAGCAAATCGGTCCCACCGACTTTGCCTGACCAACTCTCTGGTTAGCTAATTACCAAATTCGGTCTCACCGAGTTTGTGTAATCGGTCTCACCGAGATTACGTTATGCCCAAACCCTAACCATATTGGTCCTACCGAGTTGCATGTCAGTCCCACCGAAAATCACTAACGGTCACTAGGTTTACATTTTCGGTCCGACCGAGTTTATTGATTCGGTCCCATCGAGATTGGAAAACTATGTAACGGTTGGATTTTGTGTGGAGGCTATATATACCCCTCCACCTTCTTCTCATTCAGTGAGAGAGCCATCAGAACACACACATCATTCCAACTCATATGTTCTGAGAGAGAACCACCTACTCATGTGTTGAGACCAAGACATTCCTTTCCTACCATATGAATCTTGATCTCTAGCCTTCCCAAGTTGCTTTCCACTCAAACCCTCTTTCCACCAAATCCAAATCCTATGAGAGAGAGTTGAGTGTTGGGGAGACTATCATTTGAAGCACAAGAGCAAGGAGTTCATTACCTACACACCATTTGTTACTTCTTGAAGAGTGGTGTCTCCTAGATTGGCTAGGTGTCACTTGGGAGCCTCCGACAAGATTGTGGAGTTGAACCAAGGAGTTTGTAAGGGCAAGGAGATCGCCTACTTCATGAAGATCTACTGCTAGTGAGGCAAGTCCTTTGTGGGCGATGGCCATGGTGGGATAGACAAGGTTGCTTCTTCGTGGACCCTTTGTGGGTGGTTGCTTCTTCGTGGTCCCTTCGTGGGTGGAGCCCTGTGTGGACTCGCGCAACCATTACCCTTGGGTGGAGCCCTGTGTGGACTCGCGCAACCGTTACCCTTCGTGGGTTGAAGTCTCCATCAATGTGGATGTAGGATAGCACCACCTATCCGAACCACGGGAAAAACATCCGTGTCTCCAATAGCGTTTGAATTCTCCAAACCCTTCCCTTTACATTCTTGCAAGTTGCATGCTTTACTTTCCGCTGCCTATATACTCTTTGCATGCTTGCTTGAATTATGTGATGATTGCTTGACTTGTCCTAAATTAGCTAAAATCTGCCAAGAACTAAAATTGGGAAAAGGTTAAGTTTTTATTTGGTCAAGTAGTCCAATCACCCCCCTCTAGACATACTTTCGATCCTACAAGGATCACATGGATGTCTGAGGGTACAAGGTACCAATCTACAGTGGCTGAGTGGGCACAGATCATAAATGCCCCAGAGGAGCAAGATGAAGACTTGGATATCTATGGCAAGAAGAAGATGGACCATAACTCCATGTCCAATATATACAAGGAAATTCCCAATGAAGCACTTGATACCTTCAAGTTTGGCTCTGTGCATTACCTTCTGTCAGGACTGCCGACGATCAATTGGATACTAAGGCACACCTTACTGCCCAAGTCTGGAGATCACAAGATGATCAGAGGCCATGCTATCAACTTGCTACATGTGTTTGATGTGCCTCAGAAGTTCAAGGTGATGAGCCTCATAGTGGAAACAATCAAGAGGACTGCAGCAGATCAGAAGAGGAGTTGTGGATATGCCCCTCAGATTCAGGAGCTCATCAACTCCAAGATGGGCACGGGCATATATCTATTGGATAAGGAACATTTGCTCATCCGCCCAGATTTTGAGGATAACCAAGTGATCATGACTGAGAACGAGCCATCATCTGCCCAAGCATGTGCAAAGAAGGAGAAGGCAAGGAAGGAGAAAGCTGCCAAGATGCCTACTCAAGAGGAGGCATCTGAGTACTTCTTGAAGACGAAACAAGAGCATCTTGGTTACTTGATTGCATCCACGCTGAGGATTGAGCAAAGTCTGGCCACCCTTACTCAGAATCAGCAGAGCCTAGAGAGAATCATGGAACAGAAGTTCTATGACTTGGATGTCAAGGTAACGGAAGTTCAGTCTGCAGTGGAGCAGCTCCAGGAGGACATGCAGGAGAGGAGAGGTAGGACTACTACTCATGCCTTTTCCAGAGTTCCAAGAGGCCCGAGGTCATCTGCCGTGCCAGTTGCTGACACAAGAGCCACCACTTCAGCACCAGCTACAGCCTCAGCTCCAGCATCTACTTTAGCTCCAACTCCAGCGACTACTTCAGCATCTACCGAAGCCTTCGTCCTTTGAGTGATCCGGACTCCACCACCACCTGAAGATCAAGCCTGAGTGTCGATCTAGTGCTATGCATTTTCTAGGAACTTTTTGGCAACTTGTTGCCAAAGGGGGAGAAGATGTATAGATCATAGGCTTCGAGAGAGAGAGAGAGTGTTGCTTTTCTCTCTTGCTTTATTTGGTGGTTTTTCGAACACTTGTTTGCTTTTGTGTGCTTTTGAGATACTACGTCATTATTTGTGAGACATTGATGATCATGTGTTTGATCATAAGCTACACTTAATGTTTGCTTAATATTATCATCTTATCTATCTTGTGTGATCATTCACTTTTCTTGGTGATGAGTGCATGTATTTCATTCTTATCATTTTGAGCGCTCCACCAAGATGTATGTGACATGGAAGAGTAACCCATGACTCTAACTCTTTGCGCATTTGCAGTCCAAAGCAAATTTTAAATATGCACAAATTTAGGGGGAGCTCTTACTTATCACATACTTCTCAAAGCGACGATATATTTCATGATTATTATCTTTTGTCGAAGCTTTGATCTATATGTTGTCATCAATTACCAAAAAGGGGGAGATTGAAAGTGCAACTATCCCTAGGTGGTTTTGGTAATTCATAACAACATATAGCTCATTGAGCTAATGCTATTCCAAGATGATTATTTCAGGAAAGCTCAATGATTGGCATGGCATGGATGTGAAAGTAGAACCCTCAAAATGCTAAGGACAAAGGATTGGCTCAAGCTCAAAAAGCTCAAGACTCTTCATTTTATATTTTAGTGATCCAAGATCACATTGAGTCTTAGGAAAAGCCAATAATATTAAGGAGGGATGAGGTGTTGCTTAATGAGCCTCTTGCTTCATGTGCTTAGTGATATGCTCCAAAACCCTCAACTACTTTCCCATATCGACATATGACCTAAACCCTAAGCCAAACTCGGTCCTATCGATTCTTCCTATCCGGCGCCACCGAGTTTCACTTGTCATTAGCCACTGCCAAACCCTAGCAATTCGGTCCTACCGATAGGGATCTCGGTCTCACCGAGATGGGGTTGCAAACTCTCTGTTTCCCTTTCGTAACTTTTTGGTCCCACCGAAAGAGCGAATCGGTCCCACCGAGATTGCAATGTAAACTCAGTGTTTCCCCTTTGTAACTTTTCGGTCTCACCGAGTTCCACTCGGTCTCACCGAAAGAGAAAATCGGTCCCACCGAGTTTGCCTGACCAACTCTCTGGTTAGCTAATTACCAAATTCGGTCTCACCGAGTTTGTGTGATCGGTCTCACCGAGATTACATTATGCCCAAACCCTAACCATATCGGTCCTACCGAGTTGCATGTCAGTCCCACCAAAAATCTCTAACGGTCACTAGGTTTACATTTTCGGTCCGACCGAGTTTATTGATTCGGTCCCACCGAGATTGGAAAACTGTGTAACGGTTGGATTTTGTGTGGAGGCTATATATACCCCTCCACCTCTTTCTCATTCAGTGAGAGAGCCATCAGAACACACACATCATTCCAACTCTTATGTTCTGAGAGAGAACCACCTACTCATGTGTTGAGACCAAGACATTCCATTCCTACCATATGAATCTTGATCTCTAGCCTTCCCAAGTTGCTTTCCACTCAAACCCTCTTTCCACCAAATCCAAATCCTATGAGAGAGAGTTGAGTGTTGGGGAGACTATCATTTGAAGCACAAGAGCAAGGAGTTCATTACCTACACACCATCTGTTACTTCTTGGAGAGTAGTGTCTCCTAGATTGGCTAGGTGTCACTTGGGAGCCTCCGACAAGATTGTGGAGTTGAACCAAGGAGTTTGTAAGGGAAAGGAGATCGCCTACTTCGTGAAGATCTACCGCTAGTGAGGCAAGTACTGTGTGGGCGTTGGCCATGGTGGGATAGACAAGGTTGCTTCTTCGTGGACCCTTTGTGGGTGGTTGCTTCTTCGTGGACCCTTCGTGGGTGGAGCCCTGTGTGGACTCGCGCAACCGTTACCCTTGGGTGGAGCCCTGTGTGGATTCACGCAACCATTACCCTTCGTGGGTTGAAGTCTCGATCAACGTGGATGTAGGATAGCACCACCTATCCGAACCACGGGAAAAACATCCGTGTCTCCAATAGCGTTTGAATTCTCCAAACCCTTCCCTTTACATTCTTGCAAGTTGCATGCTTTACTTTCCGCTGCCTATATACTCTTTGCATGCTTGCTTGACTTGCCCTAAATTAGCTAAAATCTGCCAAGAACTAAAATTGGGAAAAGGTTAAGTTTTTATTTGGTCAAGTAGTCTAATCACCCCCCTCTAGACATACTTTCGATCCTACACTGCTCGGACTCATCTTCCACTCCGTCTAGCAGTTCTTAGTGTGGTAAATAAAACTTCCTTTTTACGGCACCGTTGATCCTATGGCTTTGTCACTTTTTACCACAAGCAGTTTCTATTCACACAAGTTAGATCTCTCTCATACTGCATCTCATAACATGCCTAGTATATTCACTTATGCTTCACAAAGTAGTTAGATTCCTCACTTGTACTGATCTCTGGATTCATACAAATCTGGAACCAACTCCTTATCTATGAGTGAATGTCTTTGCACGATGAGGTCAATGTATTCTAAACTGAGTTATATTCAAAATCTTCTAAGAATGCATATGACCTCTTCCCCTTCCCTCACACCTTAATGCTGTCATAGGTACATGTCCGTGGGAGAATCCCTTGGTTCTCATAGTCTGCATTCATTTGCAGAATTCTTACAGCATCATATAAATTCCTGTTTGTCCAGCAAGCGAAAATCTTTGAAGCCTTTGAATGTGTTGAAGCCTTTCAGTTTAAAGTTCATGGCTTCAGAGAAATCAGCAAGGAAGGGTGGCAGAAAGTGTCATGGAGAAACATCTAGAGATCTGCCAGATGACCTCTCAGAACTGTACAAGACAGATCCTGAAGAGGATTACAATCAGCGCAAGACCCGAATCCAATGGATTCGAAGATATTGGGCAGAACAATGGTTCAAGTACCGATTTGTAACCCAAGAATATGCTGAGAAAAATGCCATCAAGAGACCGTGGGGAGACATCATATACAAGAATCTTCAACCTCGGTCCAGAGATGAAGCCATTGAACAAGGCTTCTATTGCTCCATGGTCCGTGGGCCACAGCCTGTTGATGCACACCCATCGTCACTACTATGGTGTCGTGACGACATTCTGTTCAAGCGCAACTTCCAGTTTGCCCAGAACTCAGCGAAGCAAAGCAAGAAGACATTGGGACTAGACTTCAACCCTAGTCCCTCAGCTCCAAGGGCTGATGGCACACGAGATGCAGAACCCAATGTCGTCGGTCCTTTCTACAACCTTGAAGGCCTCATCACCCATATCTTGGTTCAAGGGACTGTAGTGAATGAGCCTGCAGCTGACGCTAAATCAGATGAAGCGCCTGTAGCGCCGAAGCCAAAGAAGTTGAAGAAGCCTAAAGCTTCAAAGCCTGCCCCTTCACCAAAAATCTCACGAGCGAAGCCACTAGCAACTGCACCTCCTGAAGACAGTGTGCAGTCTGAAGATTTATCACGCATCTCCAAGCCCCAGAAGGTCAAGCTGCCTCTGCCACACACCGGCCAAGAGTTAACAGCTGCTGTCATTCCGCGCAATGATGCCATTGATCTGTCAAGTGATGAAGATCTTGCAGATGACGCTCTTGAGCAACTCATCAAGAGCAAAGAAGAAGCAGAAATCTTCAATGATCCGCCTCTCTTTAATGTAACAATCATCCACAACTTCATTGATGAGTGGTTTGACACGCCAAACATCAGCTTCGAAGATCTACAACTACCCATTGGCCTTAGTGTCGCCTTCCATGGCGCCAGCTTCAGAACTAGCTATCGCCCAGTGCGTTGTTGAACTGAAGCAGAAGATGGACTTTGAAAAGGCTCAGTTCAAGAAGCATATGGCCAAGCTCAGCGTGCAAGAAGTGAAGAACTTCAAGATTATGCTGCACGAGCTCAAGGACGCCTTTCTAAAGAAACGTGCAGAAGCTCAGGGTTCGCGTGAGCGCATGAAGGTTCTGGCTGACAGATGTGTGCAAGACTACAATGAGGCTGAGAAGCGCAAGGCCCTTGGGTGTCCTGGCATCGACCCCAGGATGGCCGCAAAGAAGAAGAAGAAGCCCGCTACGGCTGAACCCGATGCACCAAGGCAGGAAGCAGATCCCATTGTCTTCCCAACTAGCATGACTGGCTCGAAGCCAAAGGCCAAGTTAATCGCTTCGGAACTAAAGAAGACGAGGACTGCTGAGGCTAAAGCCAGAAAGAGGAAACATCCTGAAGCCTCTGCTACTGCTCCCTCCAAGAAGAAGCGGAAGACCAAGAAGGAACGAGCTGCTCCCACAGAGCCTTTGATTGTTGAACCCATTTCCATGGTTCGTCCTGACGCTGAATGCCAACTGACAATCCATGAGCCTGCTTTAACAGAGGCTCATGAAGCTGAAGACTTTCCAGCAGCTGATCCCATCACTGCTGAAGACATTGGTCACCATGACCATGTAGAAGATGGTGCAGTCCTTCCTCAGCTCGAGCACAGCGAACTCATCAGCATTGGTCGTCCTCTGACGCCAATCGCTCAGGATGCTTCATGGGCTGATCGCCCACAAGAGGAAGAAGACTTTGAGGCCCAGCCAACTCCAACTCCACAGGCGTCACCCGCATTGCGCAGACTTTGCAAAGGTCCAAGGCCTCAAGTCTCTGCTGAAGACAATCCGGCTGCATCAGCCGTGGAAGAAGAAGTCCCACAAGTTGCCACTCCCCTGTCCCACCAAGAAGCAGTTCTCAAGGAGAACGTGATCGTGACCGATCCTCCTGCTCGTCAAGTGGAGGTTGAACATCTTGAGGCTGCCACCACCAACACCACTGAAGCCACTAACGCTGTCATGGCTGAAGCTAATGTGGAGCCCTCCCCAACAAAAGCATCAGAAGTCAGCGAAGCCACTGATCCCACTGCTTCTGTTCCTGCACCTGCTGCTGGTCCCCAGTTCGACTATCATGTTGAGCACAAGCCTCAGGTACAGAAGCCAATCCCAAGATTGCCCAGGTTCCTAGGTCCTGCATCAGGACCTGGATCCTTCAATATCAATGGCTCAAGAGCAGACAACACATTTTTCAACAGCTCCAGGAACCCCTACTCCAGGGAAAGAATATCATTTGATCGGTTCTGGAGTTATCCGCAGTGAAGCTATTACTCATCCGTTCTTTACAACCAAGGTCGCATCTTCCCACACAAGCGCCTTGACATTGAAGCAATAGCTGGTCTGCCCTGTCTGGAAGAAGCTCTGGATTGCTTCAAAGAGGTTGGACTGCTGCCGTTCGTCACTAACCAAGAGCATTGGAATGAAGAGTTGCTGCTCCAATTCTATGCCACACTTCACATCCGCGGGTATAACAGAGATCCGAAGACTTGGGTCCTGGAGTGGATGACAGGAAACGTTCATCATGAAACCAAAGCCTTTGACATCATTGAGCTCACTGGTTTGCCCACTCCTAGCGATCTCTACGAGCATGGCTGTCAGCTTCATAGTGAAGCTATTGAGAGCATCTTTCAGAAGACTGAACCTAATATGAGTCAGATGCTCAGTATGATGAAGCCATTGCCCCAAGATGCTGCTTATCCCACGGAATTCTTCGTTGAAGACCTTGAGTATCTGCCAAGAACCATTTATCACATCATAAGGCGAACTCTCTGGCCAATCAAAGGGCACTCTCCACATGCCAAGCTTGAAGGTGCAATGAAGACTTTGGTCTTCTATATTCTTGATGGAAAATGCTTCAATGCATAGGACTTCTTCATTCGCCAACTTTCTGCATCAGGCTCTGATCTATTTGGCTTGAAGTTCTACGCCCCATGGGTCATGCGGCTGATCAAACTTCACTCCACTATCTCATATCAGCCATCTGCTCGCAATCATCGGATTTTTCTGCCTGATGTGGATATGTCGATTGAAGCCATCTATCCTGAGCCTGCCAAGGAACCTCTCAGTCTTTAGAATGCAGAGTATCAAAGTTTCACTCAGAATGTTGAAGGCGTGGAAGCCGTAACTCGTGTGTATCCTTTGGCTGGCACTACATGTGCACCGCATCCTGCTCTCACTGGAGCCATTGACAGTACAACTGCTCCATGACCCAAGAAGCGCACTCGTGTTCTCAATGACCGAGAGCTTCTTGTGGCTCTTCATCAGAAACAGGATAGGCATCATGACTGGCTGAAGCGTCAGATGCAAAGCCTCTTGGTGGATGTTAATCGCATTCGCAATCTTGCCACCAAGAATTCTTTTGTTGCCCATGAAACCTCTCGCCGCACATGGAAAGGGCTAACGCTGATGTGTTCTGAAGATGATCTTCAAGAGGATGGCTTCACTGAGCGATTCAAGTTTGACTCCACACCTCCTCGAAGGGCAGTGCTGCGACGAACTCCATCCCTTGAAGACTCTGAGTTCTCCTCCTCTGCTGCAACTATGAATGCCAGAGTGATCGAGGATGAAGGCGATGCTACTTCACCGCCACCTCCTTCAGCATGGTTCGACTCTGCTCCAAGCTCTTCAGCACCGCCAAACACCACCAACGACCCTGCTGCTTCACCTACTCCTCATGGGAATGAGTAGATGCTCTATGTCTTCAAACCTTTTTGGTCCTTACTGACAAAAGGGGGAGAAGCATATGAGGTTGATAGTCTTCAAGCGGGTCCATATGGGCAGGTGCTTTATATTTTGCTTCGTGCTTACAAATCTCGTTTTGCTACATTTGGTTCTTTGAGTTGTAACACTTAAACTCGATGGTCGTCTGCTACTTATCTGCCACCTTGTGTTGCGATGATAAATTCCGCATGTGCGACGATAAATTCCGCACTTAGATCATTCTGCAGACATCCATTTTCCATTATGCATGTCATTATCTTCATATACTTTCACATGCATAGTGGATTGTCATCATAAGTTGAAGTGGATCTCCACAAGTACAACCTGCCATGTGCGTTTGCACTCCAAAAGCAAATTACTTATATGCACATCTTCAGGGGGAGCCCTTGCAACTTATGAAGACAATTCCTTATCCTTTACAATTTCACAGATTATATTCCCCGTTGAAAACTTCAACTAGTTTGTCATCAATCACCAAAAGGGGGGAGATTGTAAGTGCATCTAGTGCCACCCCTAGTTGGTTTTGGAGTATTGACGACAAACCTAGTTGAGGGACTAATGTGTTTGTGAGAATTGTAGGATAACACAGGTAGAAGTCCCTCATTGATTCGGTTTTCCTACCAGAGATGACCCCTAAAAATGTATGAAGACATTGAAGTCAAAGGTGGTATATGAAGATATTCACATTGAAGACTATGACAAGAGAAGACACCACATGAAGCCTATGGAGCTCGAAGACTTAGATCTTTCGTAGTTCTCTTTCTTCTGTGTTGAGTCATAGGAACCATCGTACTGTTAAGTGGGGTCCAAGAGAACCAGTCAGAATGACTGAAGTGATGCTTAAACAAAACCTATGTCTTCGAGTGAAGACTTTGAGAGCGAATCTTGTCCAGAGTCGGGCAAGTCAGCTTTGCTTGAAGCCCAAGTAAAGTTGCCGTGTGAGTTTAAAATCTGACCGTTGGAACACGTGTCAGTTCCTTAGTGACCCAGGGTCATTTCGGACAAATCAGGTCGGGTTGCCAAGTGGCTATAAATAGCCCACCCCCTACAACCATAAACGGTTGGCTGCTCAGATTCAGAGTACGACTTTTGTCATTTGAGCGCAACCCACCTCGAAGCCTTTGAGAGAGAATTCCTTGCAAGGATAAAGCCCTAACCACCCAGAGCCAAAGAGAATTAGGCATCACTTAAGTCTTCTTGTCTGTGTGATCTGAAGACTTATTACACTTGAGGACTGTGCATCCTCCAGCCGGTTAGGCGTCGCGTTCTGAGCATCCAAGAGACATTGTGGATTGCCGGTGAACGAAGTCTGTGAAGGTTTGGGAGTCTACCTTGAAGACTTACCAGAGTGATTGGGCGAGGTCTGTGTGACCTTAGCTCAAGGGGAATACGGTGAGGACTGGGTGTCCTGAGCTGCGTGTTCAGGACTGGGTGTCCGGGACTGTGTGTCCTAAGGTTTAAATACCTAGCCGCCCTAACCAGACGTACAGTTGTCACAACAACTGGAACTGGTCCAACAAATCATTGTCTTCAGCGAGTCACTGGTTTCATCTTCCCTTCCCTTTACTTACTGTTACTCCTTGTGAAGTCATTGTATGTTCGCACTATCTTTTGTCTTCACTGAGTGACTGCGTGTTCTGTGTGGCTTCACAATATCTTCCTACCTGATCCTTACTACATTGCTGCTATTAGTCATTGTGCTTTCACTCTATTGAATACTTGACTATGGCTTGCCTAGTGTAGTCTACCTTCCGCTGCAGGGTAATAGGTTTATTTCTATCGTTTGTCTTCATAACTTCCATGTTTTGAAGACTTTCATAAAAATCGCCTATTCACCCCCCCTCTAGTCGATATAACACACTTTCACTTCTTTTGAGAGAAACTCTTTCTCTAGAAAGGATCCATTCTTGGCAACAAAGATCTTTCCTTCGGATCTGAGGTAGAAGGTATACCCAATTGTTTCTTTAGGGTATCCTATGAAGACGTATTTTTCCGATTTGGGTTCGAGCTTTTCAGGTTGAAGTTTCTTGACATAAGCATCGCATCCCCAAACTTTGAGAAACGACAGCTTAGGTTTCTTACCAAACCACAATTCATACGGTGTCGTCTCAATGGATTTCGACGGAGCCCTATTTAAAGTGAATGCGGCAGTCTCTATAGCATAACCCCAAAATGACAGCGGTAGATCGATAAAAGACATCATAGATCGTACCATATCCAATAGAGTGCGATTCCGATGTTCGAACACACCATTATGCTGAGGTGTTCCAGGCGGCGTGAGTTGTGAAACAATTCCGCATTTTCTTAAGTGCGTGCCAAATTCGTGACTCAAATATTCCCCCCCATGATCTGATCGTAAGAACTTGATTTTCCTGTCACGTTGATTCTCAACCTCACTCTGAAATTCCTTGAACTTTTCAAAGGTCTCAGACTTGTGTTTCATTAAGTAGACATACCCATATCTACTCAAGTCATCAGTGAGGGTGACAACATAACGATAGCCACCGCGAGCCTCAACACTCATTGGACCGCACACATCAATATGTATGATTTCCAATAAGTTGGTTGCTCGCTCCATTGTTCTGGAGAACGGAGTCTTGGTCATTTTGCCCATGAGGCATGGTTCGCATGTGTCAAATGATTCATAATCAAGAGACTCCAAAAGTCCATCTGCATGGAGTTTCTTCATGCGTTTGACACCAATGTGACCAAGGCGGCAGTGCCACAAGTATGTGGGACTATCATTATCAACCTTACATCTTTTGGCATTCACACTATGAATATGTGTAACATCACGTTTGAGATTAAGTAAGAATAAACCATTGACAAGCGGGGCATGACCATAAAACATGTCTCTCATATAAATAGAACAACCATTATTCTCAGATTTAAATGAGTAGCCATCTCGCATTAAACGAGATCCAGATACAATGTTCATGCTCAAAGCTGGTACTAAATAACAATTATTGAGGTTTAAAACTAACCCCGCAGGTAAGTGTAGAGGTAGCGTGCCGACGGCGATCACATCGACCTTGGAACCATTCCCGACGCGCATCGTCACCTCGTCCTTCGCCAGTCTCCATTTATTCCGCAGTTCCTGTTTTGAGTTACAAATATGAGCAAGTGCACCGGTATCAAATACCCAGGAGCTACTACGAGCGCTGGTTAGGTACACATCAATAACATGTATTTCACATATACCTTTGGCATTGCCGACTATCGTTGTCAAAACCGGCGGATCTCGGGTAGGGGGTCCCGAACTGTGCGTCTAGGCCGGATGTTAACAGGAGGCAGGGGACACGATGTTTTACCTAGGTTCGGGCCCTCTTGATGGAGGTAAAACCCTACGTCCTGCTTGATTAATATTGATGATATGGGTAGTACAAGAGTATATCTACCACGAGATCAGAGAGGCTAAACCCTAGAAGCTAGCCTATGGTATGATTGTTGTTCGTCGTACAGACTAAAACTCTCCGGTTTATATAGACACCGGAGAGGGCTAGGGTTACATAGAGTCGGTTACAATGGTAGGAGATCTACATATCCGTATCGCCAAGCTTGCCTTCCACGCAAAGGAAAGTCCCTTCCGGACACGGGACGAAGTCTTCAATCTTGTATCTTCATAGTCCAGGAGTCCGGCCGAAGGTATAGTCCGGCTATCCAGACACCCCCTAATCCAGGACTCCCTCAGTAGCCCCTGAACCAGGCTTCAATGACGACGAGTCCGGTGCGCAGATTGTCTTCGACATTGCAAGGCGGGTTCCTCCTCCAAGTACTTCATAGAAGATTTTGAACACAAAGGTAGTGTCCGGCTCTGCAAAATAAGTTTCCACATATTGCCATAGAGAGAATAATATTTACACAAATCTAATCTGCTGACGTATTCCGTAGCGTGACATCACACCACGACCAAGTCTTTATTCGAATCGTTTTACTGTCCCACCTCAGCGCGTTTAGCGAGGCGGTTTCCTTGGCACGTCTTGTTAAAGCAGAGATCGTGTTCCCTTATTCCGGGATTCTCATAAATACGGGCGTGGGTAACCCAACCGTACCCATTGGTATATTTTCTCGATCGAAGGCGAGTCCCAAACGGTCACGGGGAAGGCCCTTGGTATTCAACCTCTTATAAAGAGACCAAGGCCTTACTCCTTTCTTTCAATCTCAAACGAGTTCGCCCTTCGCCTCGAGTTCCAACACCCAAGGCTCCAGATTTCGGGCGCTTCGGACCTTCGACAATGTCCGGTTCCGACCTTCGAGGCCGATGGATGCCCTCCTCCGTCATGGAGGAGGACGTGCTAAAGTTGAGAGAGGCCAGGTTCTTGCCCGGCGAAATCTCGCATAGGCTGCTTGCTCAAGGCCAGGTCATTCCCACTCCCAAGCCCGGTGAGAGTGTTGTGTTTATGTCTCACTTCCTTCGGGGGCTAGGATTCCCGACTGATCCCTTCGTGAGGGGGCTCATGTTTTATTATGGGCTAGAATTTCACGACTTAGCTCCGGAGTCCATCCTCCATATTTCCTTATTCATCGTCGTGTGTGAAGCCTTCCTCCGTATTACTCCTCACTTTGGACTATGGCTCAAGACTTTTAAAGTAGAGCCTAAGATGATCGAGGGACGGCACGCGGAGTGCGGAGGTGCTTTTATAAGCAAGAATGCTAGTGCTCCATGCCCCGAGGGCTCTTTTCCAGGGGAGTCCAGCTTATGGCAACGAGAGTGGTTTTATATCATAGCTCCCAGGAGCACCAAGTGGGTGGCACTGCCTGCTTTCCGCTCGGGTCCCCCACCACGACTGGCGTCATGGGTCAATACAGGGCTGGACTGGGGGCTGGCAAAGGACGTGCCCCTGTTGCAGGGCCGCATCCGAGATCTCCTAGAAAGAGACATCAGTCTGGTTGTGGTGACGCAGGTTATGTTAATTCGCCGAGTTCTGCCCTGCAAACATCGCCCCCTCCGCCTGTGGGAGTTCAACCCGGAGGGACCATGAGTTCTCCAACATTTTCTTGGCATGACACCCATGGATATGTACAAATTGTTCGTCGGACCACAAGTAGTGTGTCCGGATTCTACGGAGGACGCAGGTCTGAGCTGCAATCGTCCGGATACTCAAGTAAGTAGCCTTGTGCCCGGACTCTCTATCCGTATATTTATCATAAAATTGCCCCTAAAAGAGCTGTCCTTTAAACAGGAGTGGATAGCGAAAGCAAAGCTAATCAGGTGTCCGACCCCCCTCCCCGAGACCACGCCGGGTCCCGTGCTAGTCAGGATGTTGGAGGTTGTGCCTTCAAAGGGAAGCGAGGGAGGGGACAAGGAAGCTACAGCCTCCTCAAAGGAGGTTGTCCGGAAGGGAGGAATCGAAAATTCCCCTCCTCAGGGGAAGAAGAGGACCACCTCTGAAGACCCGAAGACCATGGCCTTAAAGCGGGGGAAGAAATCTTCGCCAGAGGGTCCTGTGCTGGGGGATACTTCGGCCGAATTATGCCCTCAAGGGGATCAGCCCTCCACCGAGCCGTAAGTAGAGAGGAGTTTTCTTTTTAAGAAACGAGAGAAATCCCTGCTTTATATCTGAGAAAAGTAATCGAAAATTTACCATGTAGCTCGGACCTTAGCCCTTCTCAGCAGAGCTCGTCTTCGGGGGATCTTCTTCCGAAGATGATGGAGAGCGGAACGCCTCCCCCTGCCGTACCGTCTTGCGAGGCGGGCGACCCTGAGTTATCGTCGCGGAGGGTTTCTCCGAATCCGGCAGGGCCGGAAGGTAGTCATATGGCCCCCCAAAGCCCTCCATGTCTGGCCTTCGAAAAGGGCCATCGGACGAGTCCGGCGCCGTGTGGTGCGCGGTCGGAGGAGCTGAAGGATCTGCTAGGGCGAGCATCTATCTCAGAGGAGCACCGTGCCTTGATGGGTACAGTGATTGAGAGGATTTGATCCGCGGAGAGCGGATTGCACGAGGCCATCAGGAGTTTACTGACAGGTTTTGAGGTAGGCGAAATAATGTACCCTTTTTGGATAGTTGCCCGTAAATAAGATGCGCCCTATGTAGATAGTAGCCCCTGAGACTCTGTGCGTTGTCAAAAGTGATGACGCGCAGAGGATCATAATCCCAGGTCTAACATGCCGCCTTCATACGTAGGTGGCGAAGTGTCCGGTGGCCAGCCGGACTGATGAATTTGCCGAGCTAAAGCGGCAACTTGACGTGGCAGATGCCGACATTGTGCTTGTCAACAAGCGGCTTGACGAGGCACAAGGTATGTAATTCCTCCGGCGGCACCTGGTAAGAGGAGCTTTATGCCAGTATCTTACAATGTGTGTGCTTGATGCAGATGGTGCTTCTGCCATGGAGAATCTTCGGGCGGAGCTTGCCTGAGCCAAGGAGCAAGCCAGGAAAAGTGATGCGGCTGCCGGAAAGGCAATTGAAGAGCTGAAAGCCGAATAGGCTGCTCACTGCCGAAGCAAGAAGGAAATGGCCGAGATGGCCGTGAAGCTGAAGAACGCTGCTGACCGTTGCAAGCTTCTTAAAAAAGAAGATCGAGCGGAACAGACGGACCTGAAGAAGGCCGTTGCTGATTCCAAGGATGCTTGTTCTGCAATGAGAGCTATCAAGGAGGAGCTGCGTCAGGCCGGAGAGATCGCGGCTGGAAAGCCCTTTATGCTGCGGAGGAAGTTCTGTGATCCTAAACATGCTCTATTAGACCAGATGTGGAGTACGGCAGACACCTATCTGGATTTGGCAGCGAGTGCCGCAGATGCGGCCGAACACTTCCAAGACCAAGAAGATCGCGAAGTGGAAAAGCTCTTCTGGTCGCAGTTCCACAATCCAGAGCGTCCACTGTCATTAGCCAATCGTTTGGCTGAATGGGCCGAGCTAAATAGGTTGTCCGGACTCGCCATGAAGTATGTCATGAGTCATCTGTGGCCAGAGAGGCCAAAGCCGAAAAGTTATTTCAACTTGGTGCAGCAGTTCCTTGGTGCGGCGCCGCATATCAATGCGATGAAGAGGTCGGCGTGCATAGAGGGTGCACGGATGGCTCTTGCCCGTGTCAAGACATACTGGGCGGAAATGGAAGTCACCGCTATTGCATCCCCAGACTCGGATGGAAGCCGAGTACCTGCCGAGCACTATTTTCAGGAAGTTCTGCAAGGCGCTCGTTTGATAGAGACGCAGTGCTTGAAGGATACTATATTCGAATAGCATATATTATTGTAAAACAATATTTTGATAAATTGTAGAAGCTTTTTATACTTGTGCCTGCAAGTATTATGATACCTCATGTGTGGCCGTTTAACATATATGTATATATAATTTGAAAGATGGCAGTTGTCGGCTTCAGCCCCCACGCACATAATGCGGGGGTGTTCGCAGAAGGCGCATTTTCACACTTGATCCAACGTCTTGGTCCTACAAAGGAGGTGATAGCGCAGTGAACTAGGCAATCGGACTATGATGCTTTATCACTTTCACTTAGCCATAGGAGTTTGACAGTGAGGCTACTTATATAGCCCCGGGTGGCGTCAGCGCTCGCCCTAACTCGGGGTGCGTATGTGCCTGGCCGGGAAACGGCCCTTCGTTAATGCGGAGGAATCCTAAAGATTCCGGTAAGTCATTGAGTGGTTGACCAGTCTCACGCTATATCATGAGAGTCTGTTTTCGGCTTTCTCTACTGAGGTGCTCACCTGGCCGAACCGGGGCACAATCGCAGTAGTTCTCCTGGTGCCGCCTTAGCCGATAGAGCGGAACGTAAGGCAGCAAAACACAGGAGCCGGGCAAACCCAACATTTGACCAAAGACATGATTCAGAGCTGATGCATATAAGGCCAAACTCGCGACGCCGAACACTCCCTAAGGTGTTCGGTCTTTATGAGGGCGGGCGGGATAACGCCCTTAGTAACAAGCCCCTAGTGTCCAGGTACGTGCAAAACTCTGACGTGGCCACTTGCCAAAATGCCAGCCTCCTCCTTGGTTATACCAAGAAACCAGGGGATGTGTATCAATAAGAGACACTAAAAAAGGTTTACACAGGGTCTTAATCTGAAAAGAATCCTTGGAACGGGTCCCTACTACATGTCTGCGCCTGTGTCTCCGTTGTGCCGTATCCTGGACGGGCGTAGCACGGTGTTCATCTGTAAAAAGAGAGGAACTTAGTTGAAGAAAAATCATGCCGAACATAAGTTATACTAAATAAACAAAGTATAAATCGAAATGGGTAACATTGAGCTTTATTGTCTCTTGTTTTATATGCGCTGAGCCCCTAGTACAGGGGTATACGGCTATTAAGCCTTTATCAATTGTATGTTTATGCCGGACTCGTCTAGCCGTGTCCGTGGTCTTGACGACCTGTTTAGGTGCTTTGGCTGGTGAAGCCGCTTTATTGTGGGGCTGTCAAGGCAGCCGCACTGTCTTCCGCGCGAGAGGAACACTCAATGTTTTCCCTTTAATGAGATGATGCCTCGTGGACCAGGCATCTTAAGCGTAAGAAATGCATAATGCGGTATTGCGTTAAAGCGGGCGAAAGCTTCGCATCCCAGCAGTGCTTGATAGCTACTTGAGAATGGGGCGATGTGGAAAGTTAGCTGTTCGCGACGGGAGTTATCGAGGGAGCCGAACATAACTTCTAGCCGGAGAGGACCCATACAACGGGCATCCGGGCCTGGCGTTACCCCTTGAAAGGAGGTTTTGCTATGGCAAATTTTTGTTGGGTCTATCCCCATGTTGCGGATTTTGTCCTGGTATAACAGGTTTAGACCACTGCCGCCGTCCATCAGGACATTTGTAAAATGGAGTCCGCCGATTATTGGATCTAATACCAAGGCAGTCCAGCCTGCATTCCAGATACTTCTAGAGTAATCCTGATGGTCGAAGGTGATCGATTTTAACAACCGTTAGCGAGACTCCTTTGGGATAGGCTGTATGGCGTGTATCTCTGGTGGCGCCGTTCTGTTCATCACGTGAAGTAAGTGTACTATTTTGACTTCTTGTGGGAAATCCTTTTGTTTCCTGGTGCTCTGCTTGTGGGTTTCATCGTCGTCCTCACTTGGTGTGTCGAGCCCCTTGTGTTCGGCGTTGAGTTTGCCGGCTTGCTTGAAAACCCAACAATCTCTGTGGGTATGGTTCGCAGGTTTCCCGGGAGTACCGTGTATTTGACATATCTTGTCCAAGATTTTGTTTAAGTTGGATAGCTCGTCCCTTTTATCCTTGAGGGGCGGCTTTCTCTGATTCTGCTGCGAGCTTTTGATTCCGGCGTTGACCGCCGTGCTCTTTGGGCTGTTTCCCTTATTCCGGCGCTGGTCCTTGCTGCGTCGGGGTTTTCCATTTCCATCCCTAACTTCGGATGTACTTGGGTCGCTGGTGCTACATCTTGCCAACTAGCTGTCCTCCCCTGCGCAAAAGTGGGTCATGAGGCTTGTTAATGCGGCCATTGTTCTTGGCTTTTCTTGGCCGAGGTGTCTGGCGAGCCATTCGTCTCGAACATTATGCTTAAAAGCTGCTAGGGCTTCAGCGTCCGGACAGTCGACTATCTGATTCTTTTTAGTAAGAAATATGTTCCAAAATTTCTAGGCTGACTCTCCGGGCTGTTGAGTTATGTGACTGAGATCATCTGCATCCGGAGGGCGGACATAGGTCCCTTGAAAATTTGCCTGGAAAGCATCCCCAAGCTCTTCCCAACTTCCAATGGTGTTTTCGGGAAGGCTTTTGAGCCAATGCCGGGCTGGCCCTTTAAGCTTGAGGGGTAAGTATTTTATGGCGTGGAGGTCATCTCCTCTGGCCATGTGTATGTGGAGGATATAATCCTCGATCCAGACCCCAGGGTCTGTTGTTCCGTCGTACACCTCTGTGTTTACGGGCTTGAATCCCGCTTTAGATTCATGGTCCAGCACCTCATCGGTGAAACATAGGGGGTGTGCGGCACCCCTGTATTTGGGTGTGCCGTGATGTTCAGATATTTGTTGTGTTGCATTGCTTACTAGAGCTTGCTTTCTTGGCCCATATATAGATCTGGCTGGGCCGTCTTTTTGATGCGGATCCTTTGGTGGATCGCGTGCCGACTTGTGTGCGGCGCTGCTTGCTGCTCCATGCTGGCCATGCGGTCGTCCATCTAACCGGATGGCTTTCCTATTTCTTGACTGCGGGGGCTTTAAGGCCTCCTCGTCGAATTCAGGTAGTAGCTTTCACTTTGGATAGCTTTTTGTGCGGCGACTGCCGTCATATTTGTCTGCGGTGTTGCGTACTTTGCTCCATCTGATTCTGAGTGCATCTTCCGCAGTTTTGAGCTTCCGCTTTTGCTTTTTCAGGCTATGCGCAGTGGCGACGAGCCTTTTGTGGAGGTTCTTCTGCTCCATTAGTTTATCCGACGTAAGGTCGTCCGGACTGTTGTTTTCGCCGGGGACGGGGTGCTCGGTTTGTTTATCCAAGTTGCCCTGTTCGGACGCTTGCTCGAAGGCATGTTCATCGTCCGCCGGCTCGTCCTGCTCTATGGCTGGGTCTATATGGCTGCTGTCTCTGTTGAGGCGGGGCTTGGAGCGGCGCTTACGTCGCTGCTTTGATTGCTTTTCGAGTGAACCATCCCTCGTTGCATCCCTGTGTTCCTCGTCGTTGCTTCCTTTGGGTGTGTCCACCATGTATACATCATGAGATGAGGTGGCTGTCCAGTGCCTTATAGGCGTCGGTTCATGTTCATCTCCTACATCATGATCCATACCGTCGATGTCTTCGGAGTCGAAGTCGAGCACGTCGTTTAAATTATCGACAGTGGCTACGAAGTGGGTGGTGGGTGGGTTTTGAATTTCTTCATCATCCGCATCCCAACCTTGTTGACCATAGTCCGGCCAGGGCTCTCCTGATAAAGAGAGAGACTTTAGTGAATTCAGAATATCGCCGAAGGGCGAGTGCTGATAGATGTCTGCGGCGGTGAACTCCATGGTCGGCGCCCAATCGGGTTCGATTGGTCGGGGCGCGGAGGTCTCGGAGTCTGGAGAGGAGTCCGGTTCCTTGGAGTCACGGGCTTCGCAGAGAATAGGGCTGGTGTTCGGCTCGATCGCCGTAAAGATTGCAGCCCCCGAGGTGGTGTCTAACCACCCATCCTCGATTGGTGCGATCGGCTCCGAGCTAGGGGTCGGAGCGGACACAGGTGCGGCCTCCAGGGCACTGTTCGGCGGCAGAGCTAGATATGCCCATCGTGACAGTGCGGCGCGCTCGGGTGTGGCTCGAATCCTTCGAAGATCAAGTGTCCGCTGATGTCGGCCGTGTAGTTCAAACTTCCAAATCTGACCTGATGGCCAGGGGCGTAGCTTTCGATCTGCTCTAGATGACCAAGCGAATTGGCCCGCAGTGCAAAGCCGCCGAATGCGAAGATCTGTCCGGGGAGAAAAGTCTTACCCTGGATCGCATCGCTGTCGATGATCGGAGAAGCCATCGGGCTTAAAAGTGACGACACAAAGGAACTCTCAATGAAAGCACCAATGTCGGTGTCAAAACCGGCGGATCTCGGGTAGGGGGTCCCGAACTGTGCGTCTAGGCCGGATCGTAACAGGAGGCAGGGGACACGATGTTTTACCCAGGTTCAGGCCCTCTTGATGGAGGTAAAACCCTACGTCCTGCTTGATTAATATTGATGATATGGGTAGTACAAGAGTAGATCTACCACGAGATCAGAGAGGCTAAACCCTAGAAGCTAGCCTATGGTATGATTGTTGTTCGTCCTACGGACTAAAACTCTCCGGTTTATATAGACACGAGGGCTAGGGTTACACAGAGTCAGTTACAATGGTAGGAGATCTACATATCCGTATCGCCAAGCTTGCCTTCCATGCCAAGGAAAGTCCCTTCCGGACACGGGACGAAGTCTTCAATCTTGTATCTTCATAGTCCAGGAGTCCGGCCGAAGGTATAGTCCGGCTATCCAGATACCCCCTAATCCAGGACTCCCTCAGTAGCCCCTGAACCAGGCTTCAATGACGACGAGTCCGGCGCGCAGATTGTCTTCGGCATTGCAAGGCGGGTTCCTCCTCCAAGTACTTCATAGAAGATTTTGAACACAAAGGTAGTGTCCGGCTCTGCAAAATAAGTTTCCACATATTGCCATAGAGAGAATAATATTTACACAAATCTAATCTGCTGACGTATTCCGTAGCATGACATCACACCACGGCCAAGTCTTTATTCGAATCGTTTTACTGTCCCACCTCAGCGTGTTTAGCGAGGCAGTTTCCTTGGCACGTCTTGTTAAAGCAGAGATCATGTCCCCTTATTCCGGGATTCTCATCAATACGGGCGTGGGTAACCCAACCGTACCCATTGGTATATTTTCTCGATCAAAGGCGAGTCCCAAACGGTCACGGGGAAGGCCCTTGGTATTCAACCTCTTATAAAGAGACCAAGGCCTTACTCCTTTCTTTCAATCTCAAACGAGTTCGCCCTTCGCCTCGAGTTCCAACACCCAAGGCTCCAGATTTCAGGCGCTTCGGACCTTCGACAATGTCCGGTTCCGACCTTCGAGGCCGATGGATGCCCTCCTCCGTCATGGAGGAGGACGTGCTGAAGTTGAGAGAGGCCAGGTTCTTGACTGGCGAGATCTCGCATAGGCTGCTTGCTCAAGGGCAGGTCATTCCCACTCCCAAGCCCGGTGAGAGTGTGGTGTTTATGTCTCACTTCCTTCAGGGGCTAGGATTCCTGACTGATCCCTTCGTGAGGGGGCTCATGCTTTATTATGGGCTGGAATTTCACGACTTAGCTCCGGAGTCCATCCTCCACATTTCCTTGTTCATCGTCGTGTGTGAAGCCTTCCTCCGTATTACTCTTCACTTCGGACTATGGCTCAAGACCTTCAAAGTAGAGGCGAAGATGATCGAGGGACGACACGCGGAGTGCGGATGTCGGAGTAATGGGCCACGGGTAGGCCAACCCAAGCCCCAGAACCTTTCCAGACATCGGGGCAGGCTGCGCCCCTCAAGGCCCCAGGACAAAGAGCTGCCTTCAAGAAGTCAATGGCGAGACGGCCGACTGACCGCTCGTGGCCGAGTCCTAGGGACAACTGCAGAGATAAGCTGACTCCTGACTGGCGACTTCCAAAGAAGCCATCTTCAGGGAGTCGGCCTGCGACTCCAACAAACCCCATGACCTCATCAAAAGGGACGGGGCAGGGGAGTGGCTATAGTGAAGCCCACTCCCGCCCCTTACCAAGGGCGGGCATGGCCACAGCACGCCATACCCCGGAAGATCTCCGTTCGGCGTGGCAGTGTTGCCATACCGGCCCTGACATCAGCACCACATGGTCGAATCCTGTACCCACGACGGCTTGTCTGTACGGCCCAGAGGCAGCGGGTCCCACCAGTCATTGAGACCCCAGGAGCCGGCAAGAGGACCACCAGCCGGACCCGTCGGGAGTCGGCCCCAGGGAGTCGGCCAAGCCCTCCCCCGGGGCCCATGCACCATTAATCGAGATGTGATGGAGAGTGGCAATAGTGACCGCCCGCCAGGCGGCGGGGCTATTGCCACGCCCCCATGATCAAGCCCGCGTCATCAGAAGCACGACTACAGTAATCAGCAGCCGGTAAGACCCGCCCGCGGCAGACGCGGCCTGTCGGCCCCGTGCCAGGCTTGTCGGCGGGCCCCAGCGGTCGGCGGGGAAGACGGAGGCCAGAGGCGCTGACGGCTAGGCCCGTGTCCAGCCGTATTACCATTGTACCCCTGGGGGGTAGGCCTATATAAACCCTTAGGGCACCCATGCAAAGGGTTGGAACCCACTAGCTCTAGGCCAGATCATATATAAGGGAGAGAGATAGCCTTGTCCTCTCCTACCTCCAAGAAATAGCTCAAGGAGCAACCATGTAAACACTTTGCCATAGTGATCATGCGGAGACCCCGCAGAGCAGCAGTAGGGGTATTATCTCCCCGGAGAGCCCTGAAGCTGGGTAAGATTCGCCAGCGTGCATGCCTTCGCCTCATCCCATTTCCAGGCACCGGCGACGTTCTACTCGCCCCCACCATGATAAGCCATCCTTTGGCATATGTCGCACCAAACCCCCAACATTTGGCGCCCACCGTGGGGCCTGGTGCACCGCCGTCCAGAGACCTGTTCTGGACGGGAACCCTTTTTCTCCCTAGCAAGCGCAGCCAGCCGGGCATGCCAGACGGAGTTTGCGCCGACGCGCTAAGCGGCGTTGAGATCACCTGCGCAGCCAGCTGTCTGGCCGAACTTGTCGGCGAGGTTCGCCTCTCCGACGAACCTGCATCCAACGCAGGCACGGGCGGCCCCGAGAGCCTCCTCGCGGGCCTCCTCGATCAGCTCCACGTTTCCGGCGTGCCTGCCGTAGACTTAGAGTCCGTAGGCTCCACCGACCCGATGCTGGTCGACTCCGACACCGCATCGCTCGACGCGTTCCCCACCAATGTGGTGGTCTACGACGAACCTCTCCCTCGCGCGGAGAGCAATGGAAGAACCGTCACCGAGGTGCTCGTCATCAGTCATGACGAGCTCCCCGGCGGAGGAGCGCGCGACTCACTCGGTGTGGCGCTACAAGACCTAACTGCGCCCATTCCGGAAGACGCTGACGCAGAGACGTTGGAGGCGCGCCGCCTTCTGCTCGTTGAAGGCGCGAAGAAGCTGGCCAGCATGAGGCTCTTGTCAGAAGCCTACCAGCGGGAGATGGATCGCGCCGTCGGCGGCTCGCCGGCCCTGGCGGGACCCAGCCGCCTTGGCGCGGTCCAGCAGCGCGGCGTAGCCATCGCCAACCTGTTAGGGGCAAGCCGCCCTGTGTACGCTACACCAGCGGAGAACATCCGAGCCGCCCAGGCAGCGGAGGATGAGCTGGACAATTTCGAGGGCGAAGAACACCGCCTCATGATGGAGCGAGTCCAGCGGCTCCTCGACGCGGCCGCCGCGCAGAACGAGGCCGGCTGCCGCACGAAGGCGCCACAGCGCCAAACGACGACCTTCACCGAGATCAAGGCGCGACGTCTCGGACGCCGACTGGCGGCGCCCGAGGAAGAAGAGACAAGGAGCCGTCTGTCAGCCACAGTCGGACTCGCATTACCATAGAGCGCGACCGAGATGGCCGCCTGAGAGCAGTGGAACGACGGGACGACTGTCCGCCTCCCCCTCCCCGCAAGGAGAGGCGAGTCTCCCTGCCGCCTGTTGACCATCCGACTCTCGGCAACCGCCTTGGCCGCCGAGAGGGAGTTGGAGAGAATGACGCCCGCCACCGGATCGATCGACTTCACTGATCCTTTGCGCTGGAAGAAGAAGGCGAGCTGGGTCTGCCTTGTTTCGGGCCCCGCATTCGGGACGAGCCCTTTCCCAGAGGGTTCACGCTCCCAAGAGACACGCCCAAGTATACCGGCTCCGTGAAGTCGGAAGACTGGCTAGTCGACTACTCCACGGCTGTCAGCATAGCAAACGGCAACAAGCGTGTCGCCGTAAAGTATGTTCCGCTCATGCTCCAGGGCACGACCCGGACATGGCTGAATAGCCTGAAGCCCCACAGCATCAACAGCTGGGTCGACTTCACCGAAGTATTCGTCCGCAACTTCACCAGCACGTACAAGCGTCCTCCCAAGCCTCGTCAGCTCTCCTTGTGCGTGCAAGGCCCCGATGAGTCGACTCGCGATTACCTCACGCGTTGGGCCGAGCTTCGAAACTCATGTGAGGGCGTGCACGAGGTGCACGCCATCGAGTACTTCACAGCTGGGTGCAGAGAAGGCACCCTCCTCAAGCACAAGCTCCTCTGCAACGAGCCAGAAACCCTCGACGAGCTGCTGATCACAGCGAAAAAGTATGCCACGGCCGACTCCTCCATGAAGGCGGAGATTCAAATCAGCACAACTGGCAAAGTGGCCCCTCAAGCTCCAAGAACTCCGGCGGCAGACGCCAACCAACGACAACAGCAGGGCGACCACAAGCGCAAGGCCCCGCAGCCGGCTTCCAGCAGCCGGCAGGTTGCGACCGTTGAAGCCCAGCAGCCAGATGAGCAACCTCCGCCCAAGCGACAAAAAGGCGGCAAGCCAAACTAGTTGCTGGCCTTCTCCTATGAGTAGACACTGGATGGACCTTGCAAGTTCCATAGCGGTGTGAAGCCGTTGAATCACACCACCCGAAAGTGCCACTGGCTCACCAGGATCGCTAAGGGAGACGACCTCCTGCCTCCCCCGCCTGCTGGGCAGCCGCCTCCGCCTCCACCCCAGCAGCCGGCTGTCAGGCCAGTCGGCGCAGTACAAGACGAATACCCTGAAGAGCACAGAGCCTACGTGGTGTTAACCAGTATGGCTGATGATCGACGCAGCAGGCGGCTGCAGTGACAAGAGGTGAATGAAGTAGCATCGGCGATGTGAGAGTTCATGCACTGGTCCGAGAAGCCCATCAGCTGGAGCAGGGCTGACCACCCAGAAGTGATGCCAAGTCCGGGCTCCTATGCCTTGGTCCTAGACGCCACCTTTGCTATGGACAGACGAGCCGCGTGTTTCTCGCGAGTTCTGATAGACGGAGGCAGCAACATCAATATCCTGTACAAGGACACCATGGAGAAGTTAGGAATCAAGCAAAGACAGCTTCAGAACAGCCGAACTGTGTTCCACGCATTGTTCCTGGGCTTTCCTGCTCACCAATCGGCAAGATCCCGATGGACGTCCTCTTTGGAGACAAAGATCACTTCCGCCGAGAGTCTGTTTGGTTTGAGGTGGTGGACCTCGAGAGCCCATACCATGCGCTACTCGGCTGACCCGCCTTGGCCAAGTTCATGGCGGTCCCCCACTACGCCTACCTCAAGATGAAGATGCCCAGTTCTAGAGGAATTCTGGCTGTGGCTGGCGACTATCGGAAGTCGTCTGCTTGCATGGCTGAGAGCAGTCGGCTGGCTGAGTCCCTGGTAATCGCGGCCGAGAAGCGGCTCCTTGAGCGAGTTGTGGCGATGGCCGGCAAGCAGTCTGAGGTATCGCCCAACCCAAAGGAGTCGGAGGCTGAGGGTTCGTTCAAACCGGCCAAAGAGACAAAGAAGATACCCTTGGATCCGGAGCACCTAGAGAGGTACGCCGTCATAGGTGCAAACCTCGACAGCAAATAGGAAGGCGAGCTCGTCGATTTCCTCCATGAGAATCGGGACATCTTCGCATGGTCCCCCAAAGACATGCCAGGTGTACCGACGGAATTCTCCGAGCACAAATTACATGTCCGATCTGATGCAAAGCCGGTCAGGCAGCCCCTGCGCCGCCTATCAGAAGAGAAGAGAAGAGTTGTCGGAGAAGAGATAGCCCGACTCCTAGCAGCCGGCTTCATTATGGAAGTGTTCTTTCCAGAATGGCTAGCAAATCCGGTCCTGGTACTAAAGAAGAACAAGCAGTGGCGAATGTGTATTGACTACACGAGCCTCAACAAGGCCTGCCCCAAGGACCCATTTGCTCTACCAAGAATCAATCAGGTGATAGACTCCACAGCCGGATGCAAGCTGTTGAGTTTTTTGGATGCATACTCAGGATGTCACCAGATCAAGCTGAACCCGGCCGACAGACTGAAGACCGCCTTCATCACACCGTTTGGAGCCTTTTGCTACCTCACCATGACATTCAGCTTAAGGAATGCCGGCGCCACCTTTCAGCGTTGCATGCAGAAGTGCCTCCTCAAGCAGCTCGGCAGAAACGCCCACGTCTACGTAGACGACATGGTGGTGAAGACGGAAAAGCACGGAACGCTGCTAGAAGACCTCAAGGAGACCTTTGAGAACCTACGCCGATTCCAGATCAAGCTCAATCCCAAGAAGTGCGTCTTCGGAGTACCAGCCGGCCAGCTCCTTGGCTTCCTGGTCTCTGAACGTGGCATAGAATGCAACCCAGTAAAGATCAAGGCCATTGAGAGAATGGAGGTACCCAGCCGACTGCTGGATGTGCAAAGGTTCACCGGCTGCTTGGCGTCCATCAGCCGATTCATCAGTCGGTTGGGCGAGAAAGCTCTCCCCTTATACCAAGTCATGAAGAAGACCACTTCGTTCGAGTGGAACCATAAGGCAGGCGAAGCTTTTCTCCAGTTGAAGAAGATGCTGACTACTCCACCCGTCCTGGCGGCCCCGACCCCCAAGGAACCTATGCTCCTGTACATCGCCGCTACCAGCCGGGTGGTCAGCACGGTCATTGTAGTAGAACGCAAGGAGGAAGGCAAGGCACTACCTATCCAGAGACTGGTATATTACCTGAGCGAAGTACTGTCGACCTCCAAGCAGAACGACCCCCACTACCAGAAGATGTGCTATGGTGTACACTTTACTGCCAAGAAATTGAAGCCTTACTTTCAAGAGCATCCAATCACGGTGGTCTGCACGGCCCCGCTTGCCGAGATTATTGGTAGCCGAGATGCTTCCGGCCGAGTGGCCAAGTGGGCCATAGAGCTGGCTCCCTACACCATCCACTACCAGCCCCGCACTGCTATCAAGTCACAAGCATTGGCCGACTTTCTCGTCGATTGGGCTGAGACCCAATACCTACCTCCAGCGCCTGATTCCACCCATTGGCGGATGCATTTCGACGGCTCCAAGATGCACACCGGCTTGGGAGCCGGCGTCATCCTCACCTCTCCCAAAGGCGACCAGCTCAAATACACGATGCAAATCCATTTTGCCACCTCCAACAACGTCGCCGAGTACGAGGCGCTCATTCACGGGCTCCGGCTTGCCAAAGAACTTGGCATCCACCGGATCTTATGTTATGGCGACTCGGACTTAGTGGTCCAGCAGTCATCTGGCGACTGGGACGTGAAAGATGCAAACATGGCGAGTTACCGTTTCCTCATGCAGCAACTCAGCGGGTATTTCGAAGGGTGTGAGTTCCTCCATGTGCCAAGAAATGACAACGACCAAGCAGACGCCTTGGCATGAATCGGCTCTACCCGCCAAGCAATACCATCCGACGTCGCCCTTCAACGCCTCCTCAAGCCGTCTGTCAAGCCTTCACCAGAATCAGATTCCATTTTTGTGCCGACTCCCCCCGAAGACGCCGGAACCGACTCCAGAGCCCCGACAGTTGGTATGGGGATTTCGGCAGATGGCTCCAAAGCCGCCACAGTCGAACCCGGCCCGGGGACTGCGGCAGCGGACTCGAAGACTCCAGAACTCGACCCAAGGGCCGCGCCAGTCGGCCTGGGGACTTCATTAACCCAGCAAGCGGTTGTTGACTCCAACCCGCCGCCTCCCAGCCCAACCGCCCTCGTCCAAGTCGCAGTTCTGGCAGTCGAAGAAGTAGCAGCACCCTCATGGGCCCAGCCCATCCTCAAATTCCTGGTGAGCAAAGAGCTGCCAACTAATGAGACCTCAGCTCGGCAAGTACAACGCCGGGCGGCAGCATACACCATAGAACAGAGAGCTGGTCAGGCGCAGCGTCACTGGTGTCTACCAGTGCTGCGTAGAGCTAGAGCAAGGCCAAGCAATTCTCAAAGACATCCATCAAGGCGAGTGCGGCCACCATGCGGCTTCAAGAGCGCTCGTCGCAAAAGCCTTTCGACACAGTTTCTTCTGGCCGACTGCCCTAGAAGAGGCCAAGAAGTTAGTCCAAAAATGCAAAGGGTGCTAGAAGTTCAGCTACAAGCCGCACCAGCCTGCTTCTGCACTCAAGACCATCCCCATTGCCTGGCCTTTCGCAGTTTGGGGTCTAGACATGGTGGAACCATTCAAGACAGCACGAGGTGGCTTAACTCACTTACTTGTCGCAGTGGACAAGTTCACCAAGTGGATAGAAGCGAAGCCAATCAAGAAGCTGAACGGCCCGACTGCCGTGACTTTCATCGCCGATATCACAATTCGGTATGGCATACCACACAGCATCATCACCGACAACGGCACAAATTTCGCCAAAGGCGCCTTGGCCCATTTTTGCGCAACACAAGGCATCCGACTGGACCTAGCATCCGTCGCCCATCCACAGTCAAACGGCCAAGTGGAGCAAGCAAACGGCCTCATCCTGTCCGGCATCAAACCCCGGCTGATCGAGCCTCTAGAGCGCTCGGCTGGCTCCTGGCTCGACGAGCTACCAGCCGTCCTCTGGAGTCTACGCACGACTCCAAACAAGTCAACCGGCTTCACGCCTTTCTTCCTCGTCTACGGTGCCGAAGCCGTCATCCCAGCAGACATATAGTTCGACTCCCCATGAGTTACCATGTACACCGAGGAGGAAGCAGAAGAAGCACGACAAGACGGTGTTGATCTGCTGGAAGAGGGCCGGCTGTTGGCACTCAGCCGGTCCAGCATCTACCAGCAGAGCCTGCGCCGATACCACAACAGGAAGGTCAGGCCAAGATCTTTCCAAGAAGGCGACCTTGTGCTCCGGCTAATCCAGCGAACAGCCGGCCAGCACAAGTTGTCGGCGCCTTGGGAAGGCCCTTTCATCATCAGCAAAGTACTGGGCAACGACTCCTACTACCTGATTGACGCTCAGAAGCCCCGAGCACGCAAGAGGGACGACTCCAGCAAGGAGACAGAGCGGCCATGGAATGCAAATCTCCTCCGAAGATTTTACAGTTGATGTAGTATGTACCATGCTACCTTTTGTATTAAAGTACCAAGACTTCGGGCCCCCCGAGACGAGCTCGGGGACTGCCCTCTTTTGTCTGTATGATAAAAATTATGCCTGCAAGTATGTTACTCCTTTTTTTGCCGTTTGGCACCGGGCTCGACAAGTCGACCCGGGGACTTGCCGCCTTGCACTATGAAATGCTTCCTGCATTCCGCTCTGTTGCCTCCCGGAGGTCAGCAGCGGGGTCAATCCACCGAGTGGTGGCGGACGTCTCCGCTGACCCCATGACGGAGGCGGCGGTGGCCCTCTCAAGAGTGAGGGGAGCCCTGAAGCAAGGGGAGCAAGCAAAGACTCAGACAAAGCCACAAAGAAGAATAAAGCATTTAGACAGAATACTCACGCGGAGACCAACAACGGCTTCTTCACTTCCTTATGAAAGCGGATGGCCTTCGCAGCCGCCTCGTCCCGCCGGGTCGCCACAGTCGAACCCTTGGGCTTCTTCGGCCGACTGCCGAACAAGGTCGGCATGGCCCTGCGCTTCTTCCCGCCGCCTGGAGCACCCAGCGCGGTAGAAGAGCCCGCGCCAGGCTGGCTGGCTCCTGGCCGATGGCAGGGGGCGACTTCTCCCTCGGCGTCGTCATCAGGCCAGTCAGCGAAAGTGGCCGAAGGCCTGAAGTCGCCTGCTGCTCCTCCTCCTCCCTCGGCATTGTCCTCCAGAGCTGCCGCCCCCAGATCGAGGTCGTCGACGTCACTCTCCGCCCGGTCCGCGAGGAACTCGCGCACCGGCCCCGAGGTGCCGGTTGGCGGGTGGAGGAGGGGATTTTGATCAAAGCCGACTGGTCAAAACAAACTCGGCAAGAAAGAAAACAATCCAAAGAAAGAAAGGAAAGGTAACTCACCACGGGCGGGGGGTTGGCGCGGGAGTACGGCTCCTTACCTAACCGCCAATCCTCCAGGAGCTTGCTGTCCGAGAGGTAATTCACCATGAAGGCCACCTCCTCATGAGGCATGTCCTTGGTGCACATCCGACTCGGGTCGCGGTGCCCGCTCATTTGGCATATCATATGGGGGCGGCCTTGGAGAGGGAGGACTCGGCGCGCCACGAAGGCGGCCAGCAGGTCTGGACCAGTCAAGCCCTTCGACTGCGTCAGCACTCGGAGTCGCGCGATGGCGCCGGCTCCCGCAGGCGTCAGCGACTTGGCCCGGTAGGACCAGTTGGGCAGTCTCCCAGCCGGTGGGCCGGCTTCAAAAGCCGGCAGGTTGACCCAGTCGCCCCTCATAGAGACGCTCCTGACGTAGAAGTACGATCTCTGCCACATTTTCACCGACTTCATCAGCGGGATAAAGGGGAAGGGGTTGTCGGCCCCGACCTTCGCACGGCGATGAAGGCGCCGCATTGAGCCGGCACGCCTGCAGCCTGGGTGCCGAGCTTGGAGAAGAAGAAGTCCCCCCAGAGCTTGAGGGTGGGGAGGACTCCGAGGAAGCCTTCGCACAAGGCCACGAAGGCGGACAGTAGCACCACTGTGTTGGGGGTGAGGTGGTGTGGCTGGAGGACGTAGAACTCCAGGAAGGATCGGAAGAAACTGCTCGCCAGCAGCCCCAACCCGCGCAAGCAGTGCGAGCGGAAGATGACCCGCTCGCCCTCCTGCGGCGCGGGGGGAATCTCCCCCTTCGGTGCAAGACGCACCCGCACGTGATCCTCGCCGGGGAGCCAACGAGTCCGGCGGAGGAACTCGATGTGGTCGTCATGAACTTCGGAGCCGTCCCAGGTGCCAGAGCGCACCGTGGGAGGCGCGGTGGCAGAGGAAGAAATCATCGCAAGCTGATCGCCGCGGCATTCGTCGGAGCATGGGCGCGCGGTGGAGCGAAGAAGAAGGAGAAGGAGGAGAGCGAGGAGCAGTGAGAAGGAGGAGAGCGAGGAGTAGTGGGAAGGAGGGGCGCGCGTGCCCCCCTCTTTCCCCTACTTATAGCCTCGTGGGCTGCCAAGCCGGGGGGCGGTCGTGGGATTTACTGCGCCCACGGCCCCACGGCCCCCATGTTCCACGACAAAGTTACTGCGCGCAGTAACTCCATGGGAATCCCAACCATCCGCCGGGGCCGCGGCGGATCCGCTCGGGCACCGTGGCGCGATGGTGGCGGGCCCCGCCTATGGGCCTGTCCCGTCGCACGCGTAGGCTGGCAGAATGGCCCAGCCACGTGTCATCACATGACAGGCCTAGAACGGCGGCGGCCCGAAGGCTTAGCAAGCACGCAACTTAGATCCCGACGCGACGTTCGAAATATTGTGCGAGTCGGAGTTGGGCGAGTCCGACTCCTTCTAGCCAGCCCGGCGAAAGTCAACCAAGAGCCATGTGTTGAGCACCCAGAAAGAGAAACTGCTGAGGCTTCTTGGCCGATCGATCGCGGTGCCTCACCAGCTTCGGGGACTACTATCGGAGTAATGGGCCACGAGTAGGCCAACCCTTGTGAGGGAGTCCTGGATTACGGGGTGTTCGGATAGCCGAACTATACCTTCGGCCGGACTCCTGGACTATGAAGATACAAGATTGAAGACTCCGTCCCGTGTCCGGAAGGGACTTTCCTTGGCGCGAAAGGCAAGCTTGGCGATACGGATGTTCAGATCTCCTACCATTGTAACCGACTCTATGTAACCCTAACCCTCTCCGGTGTCTATATAAACCGGAGGGTTCTAGTCCGTAGGACAACATACACATCAACAATCATACCATAGGCTAGCTTCTAGGGTTTAGCCTCTCTGATCTCGTGGTAGATCAACTCTTGTAATACCCATATCATCAATATTAATCAAGCAGGACGTAGGGTTTTACCTCCATCGAGAGGGCCCGAACCTGGGTAAAACTTCGTGTCCCTGCCTCCTGTTACCATCCGGCCTAGACGCACAGTTCGGGACCCTCTACCCGAGATCCGCCGGTTTTGACACCGACATTGGTGCTTTCATTGAGAGTTCCTCTGTGCCGTCGCCGTCAGGCCCGATGGCTCCTACGATCATCAATGGCGATGCAGTCTAGGGTGAGACCTTCCTCCCTGGACAGATCTTCGTCTTTGGCGGCTTCACACTGCGGGCCGATTCACTTGGCCATCTAGAGCAGATCGAAAGCTACGCCCCTGGCCGTCAGGTCAGATTCAGAAGTTTAAACTACACGGCCGACATCCGCGGGGACTTGATCTTCGACGGATTCGAACCACTGCCGAGCACGCCGCACTGTCACGACGAGCATGATCTAGCTCTGCCGCCGAACAGTGCCCTGGAGGCCGCACCCGCATCGGCTCCGACCCCTAGTTCGGAGCCGACCACGCCAATCGAGGATGGGTGGTTGGACGCCACCTCGGGGGCTGCGATCCCAATGGCGGTTGAGCTGAACACCAGCCCCGTACTCTGCAAGACTCGTGACTCCATGGAGCCGGACTCTTCTCCGGACTCCGAACCCTCCGCGCCCCTGCCGAGCGAATTCGATTGGGCGCCGATCATGGAGTTCACGGCCGCGGACGTATTTCCGCACTCGCCTTTCGGCGATATCTTGAAATCACTAAAGCCTCTCTCTTTGTCAGGAGAGCCCTGGCCGGACTATGGTCAGCAAGGTTGGGGTACGGACGACGAAGAAATTCAAAACCCACCCACCACCCACTTTGTAGCCACTGTCGACGACTTAACCGACACGCTCGACTTCGACTCCGAAGACATCGACGGTATGGACACCGATGAAGGAGATGATGAAGAACCAGCGCCTACTAGGCCCTGGAAAGCCACCTCGTCATATGACATATACATGGTGGACACCCCAAAAGAGGGAGAGGGCGATGGAACAGCGGAGGATGACCCCTCCAAGAAACAGCAAAAGCGCCGACGTCAGCGGCGCCGCTCAAAATCCCGCCCACACAAAAATAGCGATTCAAGCACGGGAGATAATAATACCCCGGAAAGCGCCGAAGAACATCCCCCCGAGCAAGATTTAGCACAGGGGGATGGAGAAACCAGTCCCCATGGGAGAGCGGCTGACAGAGAGGTCGAGGACGATAATCATATGCCTCCCTCCGAAGACGAGGCAAGCCTCGACGACGACGAATTCGTCGTGCCAGAGGATCCCGTCGAACAAGAGCGTTTTCAACGCAGGCTTATGGCCACGGCAAGAAGCCTCAAGAAAATACAGCAACAACCTAAAGCTGATCAAGATCGGCTAGTCGATAGATGGACTGAAGTCCTTGCGGCCGAAGAGCATAAACCCGAACGCCCCTCCAAGTGCTACCCAAAGCGCAAGTTGCTACCCTGATTAGAGGAGGAAGCACTCGATGCGGCCGACAGGCCACCTCGTGGCCACGACAGAGAGGCCTCATGGCCCTCCACCCAAGCCGCAGCCCGTACCAAGGCACGGGAATATGCGCCAGACTTACGTAATATGTTGGAGGAAAAGGCAAGGCAAACAAAATCGATCTATGGATTGCGTGGGCGCCCCACGGCTCGAGACGGTAACCATCACGCCGGTCAAAAATTCGGCAGGGCCGAACACAGTAGACAAAGCTCATTGGAGCTACGTCATGATATAGCCCAGTACAGAGGCGCCGCACACCCATTGTGCTTCACATACGAAATAATGGATCATCAAATCCCCGAGGGTTTTAAACCCGTAAACATCGAATCATATGATGGTTCAACAGATCCCACGGTATGGATCGAGGATTATCTCCTTCATATCCACATGGCCCGCGGCGATGATTTCCACGCCATCAAATACCTCCCACTCAAGCTTAAAGGACCAGCCTGGCAGTGGCTTAACAGCCTGCCAACAGGGTCATTCAGCTGTTGGGAGGACCTGGAAGCCGCATTCCTCGACAATTTCCAGGGCACTTATGTGCGACCCCCAGACGCTGACGACCTAAGCCACATAATTCAGCAGCCAGACGAATCGGCCAGGCAATTCTGGACACAGGTCCTAACAAAGAAAAATCAAATACTCGATTGTCCGGACGCAGAGGCCTTAGCAGCCTTCAAGCATAATATCCGTGACGAGTGGCTTGCCCGGCACCTAGGACAGGAGAAGCCGAAATCTATGGCAGCACTCACGGCACTCATGACCCGCTTTTGCATGGGAGAAGACAGCTGGCTTGCTCGTAGCAACAATATGACCAAGAACCCTGGTCGTTCGGACACCAGGGACATTAGTGGCAGGTCGCGTCGCAACCAGCAGAAGCGCTGCATCAACGGCGATAATGCTAAGGATACGACAGTTAATGCCGGATTCATAGGCTCTAAATCTGGTCAGCGAAAAAAGTCATTCAAAAGGAATCCTAGGGGCCCGTCCAGCTTGGACCGAATACTCGACCGCTTGTGCTAAATACATGGCACTCCCGAAAAGCCGGTCAATCACACAAACAGGGACTGTTGGGTGTTCAAGCAGGCAGGTAGATTAAGCGCCGACAATGAGGACAAGGGGCTTCATAGAGATGACGACGAGGAGCCCCGGCCGCCGAACAACAATGGACAGAAGGGTTTTCCCCCACAAGTGCGGACGGTGAACATGATATATGCCACCCACGTCCCCAAGAGGGAGCGGAAGCGTGCGTTAAGGGACGTATACACGGTAGAGCCAGTCGCCCCAAAGTTCAACCCATGGTCCTCCTGCCCGATCACCTTTGATCGAAGAGACCATCCCACTAGCATCCGTCATGGCAGATTCACCGCATTGGTTCTCGACCCAATTATTGACGGATTTCATCTCACTAGAGTCCTTATGGACGGCGGCAGTAGCCTGAACCTGCTTTACCAGGATACAGTGTGGAAAATGGGCATAGATCCCTCGAGGATTAAGCCCACCAAAACGACCTTTAAAGGCATAATACCAGGTGTAGAGGCCAACTGTACAGGCTCAGTCACACTTGAAGTGGTGTTCGGATCTCCAGATAATTTCCGAAGCGAGGATTTAATCTTCGACATAGTCCCGTTCCGCAGTGGCTATCATGCACTGCTCGGGCGAACCGCATTCGCCAAGTTCAATGCGGTCCCGCACTATGCATACCTTAAGCTCAAGATGCCAGGCCCTCGAGGAGTCATTACGGTCAATGGAAACACCGAACGCTCCCTCCGAACGGAGGAGCACACGGCGGCCCTTGCAGCGAAAGTACAAAGCAGCCTCTCCAGGCAGTTCTCCAGTCCGGCCATTAAACGTCCGGACACCGTCAAGCGCGCCTGGAGTAACCTACAACAAGACCGCCTGGCACGTTCCGAGCAGGCGTAGCAATGCGGCCCCAACCCCAACCCTCACAAAAAGGCGATGCCAGTACTTCGCATACATAACTACGCTCTAGAAATACCATGGGCACAGGGGGAGGGGCACCATCACGGCACGCCCACAACACGGCCTAAACCGCACCAGGGGCTGCTGATTTTTTCCTTTTCTCTTACTTTTAGGACTCTACTTTTCGGAAGTCCTGTTGGGCAGTTCAATTGCCGCACAAACGATGCAAGAACCAGGGAAGCAGACAAGCCATGCCGCATTACGGAAATCATAGGTGGTCTCTATCACGAGCAGTATACCTGCTCCGCATACTATTCCGCAGCTTGCCCCTGGAGCAGACATGCTAAATAGTTCAACTTTACGTTTCTCGCATTACTTGTATCGTTCTGCTTTGATCGCAACTATTTTCAATCAACAATGCATAGCTTTTGTCTATTTTCGCATTATCTTTTTATAAATAAATGTTCCTTAACGACATGTTGCATCCGTACAATCTGGTACGGCCAAAATACGCCAGGGGCTTCAGTACCCCTCAATATGGTGTGAGAAGTCCGAACACTTTCACAAGTGCGGCACCCCGAACTTATAGCATTATGTGCATCGGCTCCGAATCTTGTCTTGGGTCAATAGTTGGGTTTGCCCGGCTCCTATGTTTTGGTGCCTTACGTTCCGCTATATCGGCTAAGGTAGCACTAGGAGAACCACTGCGATTGTGCCCCAGTTGAGCTGGGCCGAGCACCTCAGTGGAGAAAGCTAAAACTGGCTATCATGATGAAGCGAGAGCTGGTCGCTGTTCAAGAGGTTTCTTCGAGTCCCTAAAGACTTATGCCGCTTCGGGCGAGGAGTCGACTCTGTCTGGCCAAGGCGTGGATAGCGCCCCGAAATCGGTCTTTCGAATACTAGGGCCTTCGCTGAAATTTAAAATTATAGAATTCTATGGCTAAGTGAGAGTGTTCACGCATTATAGTCCGATTGCCTCGTTCGCTGGGCTGAGCGCCTCCCTCGAAGGACCCAAACATGGGAAAAAGAGTGCTCATGTTTATCCCCGAACACCCCAGCACTAGCGGCATGGGGGCAGAAGCCGACGACTCGCCATCTCTCAGAATTGATAAACAGCCGCACAGAAGGTAATATTTTAAATTCAGACAGCATTGCTAAGCTCATATGAACAAGTTTCCAGCGCATAGGACAAAACGAGCGAGTTTTACTCAAAAATTACATCCCTAGTACATTCATCCGCCACAAGGTGGGCACCCTTTAGAACATCCTTATAGTAATTTTTGGGCTTGCGATGCTCTTTCCTCGGCGGTGGCCCGTCCTTCACAAGCTTCTCAACATCCAGCTTGCCCCAGTGCACCTTAGCACGGGCAAGGGCCCTACGGGCACCTTTGATGTAGACGGAGCGCTTGATAACCTCGAGCCTTGGACAGGCCTCCACCAGCCGCCGCACCAGCCCGAAATAGCTCCCAGGCAGGGCCTCTCCAGGCCACAGCCAAACTAGGAGGCCCTTCATGGCCTGTTCGGCCGCCTTGTGGAGCTCGACCAGTTGCTTCAGTTGGTCGCTCAGGGGCACGGGGTGTCCGGCCTCAGCATACTGAGACCAGAACACCTTCTCCATCGAGCTGCCCTCCTCGGCTCGATAGAATGCGGCGGCATCAGATACACTCTGGGGAAGATCTGCAAATGCCCCTGGAGAGCTCCAGACTCGGGTAAGTATCAAGTAACTCACGTTTATATGTTTACTTTGCATAAAAAATGCCTTACCCGCTGCTATCTTCTTCACCTCATCCAACTCCTGGAGGGTCTTCTGGGACTCGGTCTTAGCAGACTTGGCATTTTCTATAGATGCTGCGAGCTCGGACGCTCGCGTCTTCGAGTCACGCTCTAAACTCTCATGTTTTTCCATGAGAGACTGAAGCTCTTGCCGCACCTTCCCAACCTCGGCCTCATACTTCGCCCGCTCGGTGCTCTCCAAGGCCGAATTCTTCTCGGCCTCGTCCAGCGCTTGCTTAAGGGTCGCCACCACAGACGTGGCCCCTACAACAGCCACGATAATCCTGTCATTTTTTGCAATCGCACCTTTTTTATATATATACTTTCAACAAGGTATTTCTTACCTTCATTGTCCTAGAGCTGCTTCTTGGCACGCTCGAGCTCTTGCTCGGACCTTTCGAGGTCCTGCTTTAGCTCGTCCACTTCCGCAGTCAGTGCGGCGGACACAAGCAGGGTAGCCTGCACATGCATATTGACTCATTTTTGTTAGACTCCTGCGAATTCTATTTGATCCTCTATTCGGCTTTTCTTCCCGAACGCCAAACAGAGCATCAGGGGCTACTGTCTATGCGGTACTATTATTTACGCATTCTTTACTTACCTCAAAGCCTGTTAAAAGGCTTGTACAAGCTCCAGTCAGTCCGCTTTTGGCAGACTGAACCTTCTAGATCACCGCACTCATAATAGTGTGGTGCCCCTCGTCGATGGAGGCACCTTGGAGCGCCTCCAACATATTGTCCGGCGCCTCCGGTTGGACGGAGGTCACCGGCATGGTAGGCTTGCTCCTCTTGGAAGGAGGTCGCCCGCCGGAATCTGGAACCTTTGAAGATTCCGGAGCTGTGTCCGGCCTTAAGCCGGACTTGGAGCCCTGCGGGGGTTTCCTCCCCTTTACTCCTGGAGTCCAGGAGGTCGCCTTGTGGTGCCTCCAGGACCACCTCCTCCCTGCTTGGAACCTGTTGGGACAACACTTCGGTGTCGCCTGTAGGGCGGGGGGAGGAAGCCGTCGGAAGCGAGTTCACCTCCGACGAGTCCAGTGAGCTGCTCGACGACGCGTTGAGCCGGTCTTTGGGTGGGCTGCATAAACGTATTCGACATAAGGGAAAGTTGTGCAAAAAACGAATACTATGAATTACTCTGGTATCCGAACACTTACGATTTCACTAGGGGCTTGGCCCTGGGCTGCCACTCTCTTCGTCGTCGTCGGCGTCGGTGGAGCAGTCTGGAGGAAGGGTTTTCCCCTTCTTGGACCCTCCGGCCTCCTCAGAGAGGGCGGCCTTCCTTTTCTTCTCTCCTCCCGCTAGAGGGGGAGAGGTCTCTTCTTCTTCCTCCTCGTCTTCACAGGAGGAAGTTGCTTTGGGAATGTCGGATGACGAATCCGACACCTCCTGGCGCCGGGCACTCTTTCCAGTCCCTGTGGCCCTTTTCGTGGCCTTCTTCTTCGGCACCACATAGGGCGCCGGGACCAGCAGCTTCGCTAAGCGAGCGTCTGCTGGACCTTCGGGCAGAGGAGCCAGAGAGTTGATCTGTCCGGACATCACCACCCAATCCTATCAAAGATAAGGGAACTCAGATCCTGCATAGAGTCAAACTATGAAAAACTGATACCCTGTAAAAGGACAAAAACGGCTTACCGCATGAGCGTGATGCTGAGTACTGAATTCGCGATCCTCGGCAGCGGATGCGGGAGCCTCGGCGCCCTTGAAAAGCATCCTCCAGGCATCTTCGTACGTCGTGTCAAAGAGCCTGTTTAGAGTGATGCTGCGCCGGGTCGAACTCCCACAGGTTGAAGGCCCGTCATTGACACGGGAGGATCATGCGGATGAGCATAACCTGGACTACGTTGAAAAGCTTGAGCTTCTTGTCCACCAGGGTTTGGATGCATGTTTGGAGTCCGGTCAGCTCTCCCTTTTTACCCCACGACAGGCCGGTCTCCTTCCAGGAGGTGAGCCACGTAGGGGGTCCGGACCGAAACTTGGGGGCTGCGACCCATTCGGGGTCGCACGGCTCGGTGATGTAAAACCACCCCGATTGCCACCCCTTCAGGGTCTCCACAAAGGAGCCCTCGAGACACAGGATGTTGGCCATCTTGCCAACCATGGCACCGCCGCACTCCGCCTGGCTGCCGCGCACCACCTTTGGCTTGACGTTGAAGGTCTTTAGCCATAAGCCGAAATGAGGGCGGATGCGGAGGAAAGCCTCGCACACGATGATAAACGCCAAGATGTTGAGGACGAAGTTCAGGGCCAGATCATGGAAATCTAGGCCGTAGTAGAACATGAGCCCCCGGACAAATTGATGCAGAGGGAAGCCCAGTCCGCGGAGGAAATGGGGGAGAAATACCACCCTCTCATGGGGCCTAGGAGTGGGGATGAGCTGCCCCTTCTCGGGGAGTCGGTGCGCGATGTCGCTGGCCAGATATCCGGCCTTCCTCAACTTTTTTATGTGTTCCTCCGTGACGGAGGAGACCATCCACTTGCCTCCCGCTCCGGACATGACTGGAGAAGGTCGAGGTGGTAGTGCGGACTTGGGCGCTGGAGCTCGAGTGCGCAAGAATGGATAGGCAGAGGAGGAAGAAGGCGTGGGTGGAAAGGTGGATCCTTATCCCCTTATATGGGTGGACGCAATTATGTGTCCCCACCAGCCTGGTAAAACTTGCTTATCTCCAAGCACCGTAATCAAAGGAGCGGTTGGGTTACCCACGCCCGTATTGATGAGAATCCCGAAATGAGGGGACGCGATCTCTGCTTCAACAAGACGTGCCAAGGAAACCGCCTCGCACAACGCGCTGAGGTGGGATAATTAAATGGATAAAGGCTTGGCCGTGGCGTGTCGCACCACGAAATACGTCAGCAGATTAGATTTGGGTTAATATTATTATTCTCTCTATGGCAATATGTGGAAACTTATTTTGTAGAGCCGGACACTATCTTTGTGTTCAAGATCTTCGATGAAGTACTTGTTGGAGGTACCCGCCTTGCAATGCTGAAGACAATTTGCGTGCCAGACCCGTCGTCATTGAAGCCTAGTTCAGGGGCTACTGAGGGAGTCCTGGATTAGGGGGTGTTCGGATACCCGAAATATACCTTCGGCCGGACTCCTAGACTATGAAGATACAAGATTGAAGACTCCGTCCCGTGTCCGAAAGGGACTTTCCTTGGCGTGGAAGGCAAGCTTGGCGATACGGATGTTCAGATCTCCTACCATTGTAACCGACTCTATGTAACCCTAACCCTCTCCGGTGTCTATATAAACCGGAGGGTTCTAGTCCGTAGGACAGCATACACATCAACAATCATACCATAGGCTAGCTTCTAGGGTTTAGCCTCTCTGATCTCGTGGTAGATCAACTCTTGTAATACCCATACCATCAATATTAATCAAGCAGGACGTAGGGTTTTACCTCCATCGAGAGGGCCCGAACCTGGGTAAAACTTCTTGTCCCCTGCCTCCTGTTACCATCCGACCTAGACGCATAGTTCGGGACCCCTACCCGAGATCCGCTGGTTTTGACACCGACACCGAGCCCCAGAACCTTTCCATGCATCGGGGCAGGCTGCGCCCCTCAAGGCCCCAGGACGAAGAGCTGCCTTCAAGAAGTCAATGGCGAGACAGCCGACTGACCGCTCGCGTCCGAGTCCCAGGGACAACTGCAGAGATAAGCCGACTCCTGACTGGCGACTTCCAGAACAGCCGGCTTTGGGGAGTCGGCCTGCGACTCCAACAAACCCCATGACCTCATCAAGAGGGACGGTGCAGGGGTGTGGCTATAGTGAAGCCCACTCCCGCCCCTTACGAAGGGCGGGCATGGCCACAACACGCCGTACCCCGGAAGATCTTCGTGCGGCGTGGCACTGTTGCCATACCGGCCCTGACATCAGCACCACATGGTCGAATCCTGTACCCATGATGGCTTGTCTGTACGGCCCAGAGGCAGCGGGTCCCACCAGTCAGTGAGACCCCAGGAGACGGCAAGAGGACCACCAGTCGGACCCGTCGGGAGTCGGCCCCGGGTAGTCGGCCGAGCCCTCCCCTGGGGCCCACACACCATTAATCGAGATGTGATGGAGAGTGGCAATAGTGATCGCCCGCCAGGTGGCGGGGCTGTTGCCACGCCCCCATGATGAAGCCCGCGTCATCAGAAGCACGCATACAGTAATCAGCAGCCGGCAAGACCCGCCCGCGGCGGACACGGCCTGTCGGCCCCGTACCAGGCCAGTCGGCATGGCCCGCCAGCCGGCGGGCCCCAGTGGTCGGCTGGGAAGATGGAGGCCAGAGGCGCTGACGGCTGGGCCTGCGTCCAACCATATTACCATTGTAACCTTGGGGGGTAGGCCTATATAAACCCCCCAGGGCACCCATGCAAAGGGTTGGAACCCACTAGCTCTAGGCCAGATCATATAGAAGGGAGAGAGCTAGCCTTGCCCTCTCCTACCTCCAAGAAACAGCTCAAGGAGCAACCGTGTAAACACTTTGCCATAGTGATCATGCGGAGACCCTGCAGAGCTGCAGTAGGGGTATTATCTCCCCGGAGAGCCCTGCAGCTGGGTAAGATTCGCCGGCGTGCATGCCTTTGCCTCATCCCGTTTCCAGGCACCGGCGACGTTCTACTCGCCCCCACCGTGATAAGCCATCCTTTGGTATATGTCGCACCAAACCCCCGACAGTGGAGGTGCTTTTATAAGCAAGAATGCTGGTGCTCCATGGCCCAAGGGCTCTTCTCCAGGGGAGTCCAGCTTATGGCAACGAGAGTGGTTTTATATCACAGCTCCCAGGAGCACCAAGTGGGTGGCGCTGCCTGCTTTCCGCTCGGGTCCCCCGCCACGACTAGCGTCATGGGTCAATACGAGGCTGGACTGGGGGCCGGCAAAGGACGTGCCCCTATTGTAGGGCCGCATCCGAGATCTCCTAGAAAGAGACATCAGTCTGGTTGTGGTGACGCAGGTTATGTTAATTCGCCGAGTTTTGCCCTGCAAACGTTGCCCCCTCCGCCTGTGGGAGTTCAACCCGGAGGGACCACAAGTTCTCCAACATTTTCTTGGCATGACGCCCATGGAGATGTACAAATTGTTCGTCGGACCACAAGTAGTGTGTCCGGATTCTACGGAGGACGCAGGTCTGAGCTGCAATCGTCCGGATACTCAAGTAAGTAGCCTTGTGCCCGGACTCGCTATCCATATATTTATCATAAAATTGCCCCTAAAAGAGCTGTCCTTCAAACAGGAGTGGATAGCGAAAGCAAAGCTAATAAGGTGTCCGGCCCCCCTCCCCGAGACCATGCCGGGTCCCGTGCTAGTCAGGATGTTGGAGGTTGTGCCTTCAAAGGGAAGCGAGGGAGGGGACAAGGAAGCTACAACCTCCTCAAAGGTGGTTGTCCGGAAGGGAGGAATCAAAAATTCCTCTCCTCAGGGGAAGAAGAGGACCGCCTCTAAAGACCCGGAGACCATGGCCTTAAAGCGGGGGAAGAAATCTTCGCCAGAGGGTCCTGTGCTGGGGGATACTTCGGCCGAATTATGCCCTCAAGGGGATCAGCCCTCCACCGAGTCATAAGTAGAGAGGAGTTTTCTTTTTAAGAAACGAGAGAAATCCCTGCTTTATATCTGAGAAAATAATCAAAAATTTACCTTGTAGCTCGGACCTTAGCCCTTCTCAGCAGAGCTCGTCTTCGGGGGATCTTCTTCCGGAGATGATGGAGAGCAGAACGCCTCCCCCTGCCGTACCGCCTTGCGAGGCGGGCGACCCTGAGGTATCGTCGCGGAGGGTTTCTCTGAATCTGGCGGGGCCGGAAGGTAGTCATATGGCCCCTCAAAGCCCTCCGCGTTCAGCCTTTGAAAAGGGCCATCGGACGAGTCCGACGCCGTGTGGTGCGCGGTCAGAGGAGCTGAAGGATCTGCTAGGGCAAGCATCTATCTCAGAGGAGCACCGTGCCTTGATGGGTACAGTGATTGAGAGGATTTCATCCGCGGAGAGCGGATTGCACGAGGCCGTCAGGAGTTTACTGACAGGTTTTGAGTTACGCGAAATAATGTACCCTTTTTGGACAGTTGCACGTAAATAAGATGCGCCCTATGTAGATAGTAGCCCCTGAGACTCTGTGCGTTGTCAAAAGTGACGGCGCGCAGAGGATCATAATCCCAGGTCTAACATGCCGCCTTCATACGTAGGTGTGTGTCCGGTGGCCAGCCGAACTGATGAATTTGCCGAGCTAAAGCGGCAACTTGACGTGGCAGATGCCGACATCGTGCTTGTCAACAAGTGGCTTGACGAGGCACAAGGTATGTAATTCCTCCGGCGGCACATCGTAAGAGGAGCTTTATGACAGTATCTTACAATGTGTGCGCTTGATGCAGATGGTGCTTCTGCCATGGAGAATCTTCGGGCGGAGCTTGCCCGAGCCAAGGAGCAAGCCAGGAAAAGTGATGCGGCTGCCGGAAAGGCAATTGAAGAGCTGAAAGCCGAACAGGCTGCTCACTGCCAAAGCAAGAAGGAAATGGCCTAGATGGCTGTGAAGCTGAAGAACGCTGCTGACTGTTGCAAGCTTCTTGAAAAAGAAGATCGGGCGGAACAGACGGACCTGAAGAAGGCCGTTGCCGATGCCAAGGATGCTTGTTCTGCGATGAGAGCTATGAAGGAGGAGCTGCGTCAGGCCGGAGCGATCGCGGCTGGAAAGCCCTTTATGCTGCTGGGGAAGTTCTGTGATCCTAAACATGCTCCGTTAGACCAGATGTGGAGTACGGCGGACACCTATCTCGATTTGGCAGCGAGTGCCGCAGATGCGGCCGAACACTTCCGAGATCAAGAAGATCGCGAAGTGGAAAAGCTCTTCTGGTCGCAGTTCCACAATCCAGAGCATCCACTGTCATTAGCCAATCGTTTGGCCGAATGGTCCGAGCTAAATAGGCTGTCCGGACTCGCCATGAAGTATGTCATGAGTCATCTGTGGCCAGAGAGGCCAGAGCCCAAAAATTATTTCAACTTGGTGCAGCAGTTCCTTGGTGCGGCACCGCATATCAATGCGATGAAGAGGTCAGCATGCATAGAGGGTGCGCGGATGGCTCTTGCCCATGTCAAGACATACTGGGCGGAAATGGAAGCCACCGCTGTTGCATCCCCAGACTCGGATGGAAGCCGAGTACCTGCAGAGCATTATTTTTAGGAAGTTCTGCAAGGCGCTCGTTTGATAGAGACGCAGTGCTCGAAGGATACTATATTCGAATAGCATATATTATTGTAAAACAATATTTTGATAAATTGTAGAAGCTTTTTATACTTGTGCCTGCAAGTATTATGATACCTCATGTGTGGCCGTTTAACATATATGTATATATAATCTGAAAGATGGCAGTCGTCGGCTTCAGCCCCCACGCACATAATGTGGGGGTGTTCGCAGAAGGCGCATTTTCACATTTGATCCAACGCCTTGGTCCTACAAAGGAGGTGATAGCGCAGCGAACTAGGCAATCGGACTATGATGCTTTATCACTTTCACTTAGCCATAGGAGTTTGACAGTGAGGCTACTTATATAGCCCTGGGTGGCGTCTGCGCTCGCCCTAACTCGGGGCGCGTATGTGCCTGGCCGGGAAACGGCCCTTCGTTAATGCGGAGGAATCCTAAAGATTCCGGTAAGTCATCGAGTGGTTGACTAGTCTCACGCTATATCATGACAATCAGTTTTCGGCTTTCTCTACTGAGGTGCTCACCTGGCCGAACCGGGGCACAATCGCAGTAGTTCTCCTGGTGCCGCCTTAGCCGATAGAGCGGAACGTAAGGCAGCAAAACACAGGAGCCGGGCAAACCCAACATTTGACCAAAGACATGATTCAGAGCTGATGCATATAAGGCCAAACTCGCGACACCGAACACTCCCTAAGGTATTCGGTCTTTATGAGGGCGGGCGGGATAACGCCCTTAGTAATAAGCCCCTAGTGTCTAGGTACGTGCAAAACTCTAACGTGGCCACATGCCAAAACGCCAGCCTCCTCCTTGGTAATAGCAAGAAACCAGGGGATGTGTATCAATAAGAGACAGTAAAAAAGGTTTACGCAGGGTATTAATCTGAAAAGAATCCTTGGAACGGGTCCCTGCTGCACGTCTGCGCCTGTGTCTCTGTTGTGCCGTATCCTGGACGGGCGTAGCACGGTGTTCATCTATAAAAAGAGAGGAACTTAGTTGAAGCAAAATCATGCCGAACATAAATTTACTAAATAAACAAAGTATAAATCGAAATGGGTAACATTGAGCTTTATTGTCTCTTGTTTTATATGCGCGGAGCCCCTAGTACAGGGGTATACGGCTATTAAGCCTTTATCAATTGTATGTTTATGCCGGACTCGTCTAGCCGTGTCCGTGGTCTTGACGACCTGTTTAGGTGCTTTGGCTGGTGAAGCCGCTTTATTGTGGGGCTGTCAAGGCAGCCACACTGTCTTCCGCGCGAGAGGAACACTCAATGATTTCCCTTTAATGAGATGATGCCTCGTGGACCAGGCATCTTAAGCGTAAGAATGCATAATGCGGTATTGCGTTAAATCGGGCGAAAGCTTCGCGTCCCAGCAGTGCTTGATAGCTACTTGAGAATGGGGCGATGTGGAAAGTTAGCTGTTCGCGACGGGAGTTATCGGGGGAGCCGAACATAACTTCTAGCCAGAGAGGACCCATACAACGGGCATCCGGGCCTAGCGTTACCCCTTGAAAGGAGGTTTTGCTATGGCGAATTTTTGTTGGGTGTATCCCCATGTTGTGAATTGTGTCCTGGTATAACAGGTTTAGACCACTGCCGCCGTCCATCAGGACATTTGTAAAATGGAGTCCGCTGATCATTGGATCTAATACCAAGGCAGTCCAGCCTGCGTTCTGGATACTTCTAGAGTAATCCTGATGGTCGAAGGTGATCGGTTTTAACAACCATTGGCGAGACTCCTTTGGGATAGGCCGTATGGCGCGTATCTCTGGTGGTGCCGTTCTGTTCATCACGTGAAGTAAGTGTACTGTTTTGACTTCTTGTGGGAAATGCTTTTGTTTCCTGGTGCTCTTCTTGTCGGGTTCGTTGTCGTACTCACTTGGTGTGTCGAGCCCCTTGTGTTCGGCGTTGAGTTTGTCGGCTTGCTTGAAAACCCAACAATCTCTGTGGGTATGGTTCGCAGGCTTCCCGGGAGTACTGTGTATTTGACATATCTTGTCCAAGATTTTGTTTAAGTTGGATAGCTCGTCCCTTTTATCCTTGAGGGGCGGCTTTCTCTGATTCTGCCGCGAGCTTTTGAATCCGGCGTTGACCGTCGTGCTCTTTGGGCTGTTTCCCTTATTCCGGCGCTGGTCCTTGCTGCGTCGGGGTTTTCCGTTTCCATCCCTAACTTCGGATGTACTTGGGTTGCTGGTGCTACATCTTGCCAACCAGCTGTCCTCTCCTGCGCAAAAGCGGGTCATGAGGCTTGTTAATGCGGCCATTGTTCTTGGCTTTTCTTGGCCGAGGTGTCTGGCGAGCCATTCGTCTCGAACGTTATGCTTAAAAGCTGCTAGGGCTTTGGCGTCCGGACAGTCGACTATCTGATTCTTTTTAGTAAGAAATCTGTTCCAGAATTTCCAGGCTGACTCTCCAGGCTGTTGAGTTATGTGACTGAGATCGTCTGCATCCGGAGGGCAGCCATAGGTCCCTTCAAAATTTGCCCGGAAAGCATCCTCAAGCTCTTCCCAACTTCCAGTGGTGTTTTCAGGAAGGCTTTTGAGCCAATGACGGGCTGGCCCTTTAAGCTTGAGGGGTGAGTATTTTATGGCGTGGAGGTCATCTCCTCTGGCCATGTGTATGTGGAGGATATAATCCTCTATCCAGACCCCAGGGTCTGTTGCTCCGTCGTACGCCTCTATGTTTACGGGCTTGAATCCCGCTGGGAAATTCATGGTCCAGCACCTCATCGTTGAAACATAGGGGGTGTGCGGCACCCCTGTATTTGGGTGTGCCGTGATGTTCGGATATTTGTTGTGTTGCATTGCTTACTAGAGCTTGCTTTCTTGGCCCGTATATAGATCTGGCTGGGCCGTCTTTTTGATGCGGATCCTTTGGTGGATCGCGTGCCGGCTTGTGTGCGGCGCCGCTTGCCGCTCCATGCTGGCCATGCGGTCGTCCATTCGACCGGACGGCTTTCCTATTTCTTGATTGCGAGGGCTCTAAGGTCTCCTCGTCGAATTCAGGCAGTAGCTTTCGCTTTGGATAGCTTTTCGTGCGGCGACTGCCGGCATATTTGTCTGCGGTGTTGCGTACTTTGCTCCATCTGATTTTGAGTGCATCTTCCGCAGTTTTGAGCTTCCGCTTTTGCTTTTTCAGGCTACGCGCAGTGGCGGCGAGCTTTTTGTGGAGGTTCTTCTGCTCCATTAGTTTATCCAGCGTAAGGTCGTCCGGACTGTTGTTTTCGCGGGGGACGGGGTGTTCGGTTTGTTTATCCAAGTTGCCATGTTCGGACGCTTGCTCGAAGGCATGTTCGTCGTCCGCCGGCTCGTCCTACTCTATGGCTGGGTCTGTATGGCTGCTGTCTCTGTTGAGGCGGGGCTTGGAGCGGCGCTTACGTCGCCGCTTTGATTGCTTTTTGAGTGAACCATCCCTCGTTGCATCCCTGTGTTCCTCGTCGTTGCTTCCTTTGGGTGTGTCCACCATGTATACATCATGAGATGAGGTGGCTGTCCAGTGCCTTATAGGCGTCGGTTCATGTTCATCTCCTACATCGTGATCCATACCGTCGATGTCTTCGGAGTCGAAGTCGAGCACGTCGTTTAAATTATCGACAGTGGCTACGAAGTGGGTGATGGGTGGGTTTTGAATTTCTTCATCATCCGCATCCCAACCTTGTTGACCATAGTCCGGCCAGGGCTCTCCTGATAAAGAGAGAGACTTTAGTGAATTCAGAATATCGCCGAAGGGCGAGTGCTGATAGATGTCTGCGGCGGTGAACTCCATGATCGGCGCCCAATCGGGTTCGATTGGTCGGGGCGCGGAGGTCTCGGAGTCTGGAGAGGAGTCCGGTTCCTTGGAGTCACGGGCTTCGCAGAGAATAGGGCTGGTGTTCGGCTCGATCACCGTAGAGATTGCAGCCCCCGAGGTGGTGTCTAACCACCCATCCTCGATTGGTGCGATCGGCTCCGAGCTAGGGGTCGGAGCGGACACAGGTGCGGCCTCCAGGGCACTGTTCGGCGGCAGAGCTAGATATGCCCATCGTGACAGTGCGGCGCGCTCGGGTGTCGCTCGAATCCTTCGAAGATCAAGTCTCCGCTGATGTCGGCCGTGTAGTTCAAACTTCCAAATCTGACCTGATGGCCAGGGGCGTAGCTTTCGATCTGCTCCATATGACCAAGCGAATTGGCTCGCAGTGCAAAGCCGCCGAATGCGAAGATCTGTCCGGGGAGAAAAGTCTTACCCTGGATCGCATCGCTGTCGATGATCGGAGAAGCCATCGGGCCTAAAAGTGATGACACAGAGGAACTCTCAATGAAAGCACCAATGTCGGTGTCAAAACCGGTGGATCTCGGGTAGGGGGTCCCGAACTATGCGTCTAGGCCGGATCGTAACAGGAGGCAGGGGACACGATGTTTTACCCAGGTTCAGGCCCTCTTGATGGAGGTAAAACCCTACATCCTGCTTGATTAATATTGATGATATGGGTAGTACAAGAGTAGATCTACCACGAGATCAGAGAGGCTAAACCCTAGAAGCTAGCCTATGGTATGATTGTTGTTCGTCCTACGGACTAAAACTCTCCGGTTTATATAGACACCGGAGAGGGCTAGGGTTACACAGAGTCAGTTACAATGGTAGGAGATCTACATATCCGTATCGCCAAGCTTGCCTTCCATGCCAAGGAAAGTCCCTTCCGGACACGGTACAAAGTCTTCAATCTTGTATCTTCATAGTCCAGGAGTCCGGCCGAAGGTATAGTCCGGCTATCCGGACACCCCCTAATCCAGGACTCCCTCACCGACCTTCTTATCCGCTAAGTACTTGGGGCAGTTTCGCTTCCAGTGACCGTTTCCCTTGCAATAAAAGCACTCTGTCTCAGGCTTGGGTCCATTCTTTGGCTTCTTCCCGGCAGCTTGCTTACCGGGCGCGACAACTCCCTTGCCGTCCTTCTTGAAGTTCTTTTTACCCTTGACTTTCTTGAACTTAGTGGTTTTATTCACCATCAACACTTGATGTTCCTTTTTGATTTCCACCTCCACTGATTTCAGCATTGAATATACCTCAGGAATGGTCTTTTCCATCCCCGGCATATTGAAGTTCATCACAAAGATCTTGTAGCTAGGTGGGAGCGACTGAAGGATTCTGTCAACGACCACATCATCCGGGAGATTAACTCCTAGCTGAGACAAGCGTTTGTGCAACCCAGACATTTTGAGTATGTGCTCGCTGACGGAACTATTCTCCTCCATCTTACAACTGTAGAACTTGTTGGAGACTTCATATCTCTCGACCCGGGCATGAGCTTGGAAAACCATTTTCAGCTCTTGGAACATCTCATATGCTCCGTGTTGCTCAAAACGCTTTTGGAGGCCTGGTTCTAAGCTGTAAAGCATACCGCACTGAAACAGGGAGTAATCATCTGTAACACCCTCGATGCGACTATATCTCCCACGTGTCGAGGCACGACTTAGAGGCATAATCGCATTGAAGGCATATGTCGCAAGTTAGGCAATCTTCACAACATCCCATGTAATATATATGTAATAAAAGGGGAGATAACATAGTTGGCTTACACTCGCCACATCAATCAAGTACATAAATAACATTACATCATCCAAACACTCATGGCCCGACTACGGCGCCAAAATAAAAGATAACCCAACAAGCGACACGGTCCCGATCACCCCCAACCGAGCACCACTACTGATCATCAGGAAAGGAAACATAGTAACGTTGAGAGTCTTCGTCGAACTCCCACTTGAGCTCAAACGCGTCTCCTAGAGCGGAATCATCGGGCCCTGCATCTGGTGTAATAGTAATCTGTGAGCCACAGGGACTCAGCAATCCGCACCCTTGCGATCAAGACTATTTAAGCTTATAGGTAAGGCCAGGTACAAATATATGTGGAGCTGCAGCAAGCGACTAGCAAATATGGTGGCTAACTTATTCGCAAAAGACAGCGAGAAGAGGAGGTAAAGCGCGAGCAAGAAACTAGAGGACAACCTGCGCAAACATTACTCCAACACCGTTTCCACTTCCCGGACTCTACCGAGAAGAGGCCATCACGGTAACAACACTCAGTTGGTTCATTTTAATTAAGTTAAGGTTCAAGTTATCTACAACCGGACATTAACAAATTCCCATCTGCCCATAACCGCGGGCACAGCTTTCGAAAGTTCAAAACCCTGCAGGGGAGTCCCAACTTAGCCCATGACAAGCTCTCACGGTCAACGAAGGAATAGACCTCCTCCCAAGACGTTCCGATCAGACTCGGTATCTCGGTTCTTCAAGACACTTCGACAGGTTAAAACAAGACCAGCAACACCGCCCGAATGTGCCGACAAATCCCGATAGGAGCTGCACATATCTCGTTCTCAGGGCACACTCAGATTGTCTTAGGTACGGGTAGGCCAGCCCAGAGTTGCCCCTGGTGGCCACCGGCAGCTGACAGGTGGACCAACACTCAGAGGAGCACTGGCCCGGGGGGTTTAAATAAGATGACCCTCGGGCTCCGGAAACCCAAGGGGAAAATATGCTAGGTGGCAAAAGGTAAAACCAAGGTTGGGCATTGCTGGAAAAGCTTTAATCAAGGCGAACTATCAAGGGGTTCCCATTATAACCCAACCGCGTAAGGAACGCAAAATCTGGGAACATAACACCGATATGATGGAAACTAGGGCGGCAAGAGTGGAACAAAACACTAGGCGAGAGGCCAAGCCTTCCACCCTTTACCAAGTATATAGATGAGTTAAGATAACAAGATAATATAATGATATCCCAACAAGTAAATAAATGTTCCAATAAGGAATGGTCTCAAATCTTCACCTGCAACTAGCAACGCTATAAGAGGGGCTGAGCAAAGCGGTAACATAGCCAATCAATGGTTTGCTAGGACATGGTGGGTTAGAGGTTTGACATGGAAATTTGGGAGGCTTGAAAGCAATTGGTAGGCATCGTAGCATTGGCATAGCAAAAGAGCGAGCAAACTAGCATAGCAAAGATAGTAGTGATTTCAAGGGTATGATCATCTTGCCTGCACAGTTGTCAGAGTTGACTGGATCCTCGAAAGCAAACTCAACGGGCTCCTCGTTAGCGAACTCGTCTCCCGGCTCTACCCAAACAAGACAAACAAGCAACAAGGACACAAATCAACCACGTGCAACTCAAACAACATGATGCAAAGATGATATGCTATGCGGGATGCGATGCGGGATGCATATGCAAGATGTGACAGGAAATGCAAGAACCTGGCCCCAACTTGGAAATCCAAGTGTGCCACTGGAAAAATGAGATGAAATCGCTTGAAAACGATATAAAGAACGCCGGAATCGGAGTTACGGTTTGGAAATGGCAAGCGATTCAAATATGACACCGGTCTGCGATTTACTGCAAGTAGCCATCTAAATGCAATGAGAAGAACATGCTACAGCACCCAAACATGACAACAAAATACATGGCAGGGATGCATTCATGATGCCTAACAAAAGTCTAGCACTGACCTATGGCCAATTCATCCATTAACAGGTTCAAACAAGCATGGCAAAAATGCATATGGCAAACAGATTTCAGACATGGTGAAATCAACACTTGTCTGGAATTTCAGATCAGGTAGCTCTCTTCGGAGCAACAAAACTACATGATACAGGACCTGAACATGGCAAAGTAAAGTATGGCATGGAGCTACTCAAAGAGCTTAACAAAAGTCCCTTAGTGACCTTGAGCCAAAAGGGATCAGAAAATACAATTGCAAGCATGTGAACATAGCAAAACATAATCAGATCACACACTTAGTGAAAACTGAAGCATGCTGAAAACAGATATCAAGTAGGCATGTTTACGAGCTCGATGCACTCAATACGGAGCAAGTCATGATAAGCTAAGCATACATCCATCAAGAATACACAAAATGCAATCTAGACATGGCAAGAACAATAGCATAGCATGCACGGATCGACTACAACATCATCGGCAAAATTGCAAACAAGTTGATAATCTGCCCAGATTCACAAAGTAGCAAAAGTAGAGCTCGATTGACTCAAGCTAGGGTCCTCCATAATTGCAAACAAAGACATGGATGGATAGAGCACTACAAGATTAACAAAACATCCTTACTGATCATCCTCAAAAGAGGCATGGATCACTAGGAAACAACATGAACATATGGCCATATGAGATAAACAGCTCAAGGACTTAGTGGAATTGCCAAGTCCCTGAAATCAGAATTACCAAGTGCACCACTTTGCAAGCTTGTGCTAGTCACCACACACATCACAAAAATACATGGGTTGCACCTCTGGAAAGATGGCAAAACCCTTAACAAAACATATGTAGAGCATCAGGGCATATCATGCACACATTAATCATGGCAAAAATGACAAAAAGCTAAATGGAGCAGCAGATCTGACAATTATCTCAAGTAGCCCTCTTGTAACAGCATTTTGGGCATCAAGATGAACTCAAATGAAAATGATGCAATGGAATGAAATGATGTACTCTCTGAGATGAACATTTTGATATGCTATATGCCCAAATCAGAGCTACGGATGCAAAGTTATAGCATTATGAAGATGGGCACTTGAAACTGGAAATCGGGGACTTAGTAGAAAAAAAACACCTCCGGATCTAGGGTTTGACCCGGGCACGCAAAACGAGGATGGCCGGAACACTGTTCACCGGAGGTCGCCGGAGATCGTCAGGGAGAGAGGGGCCAGCTGGACCTCGCCAGATCCGGGCCGGGGCGCCGGGCGGGCGGCGGCGCGCGGCGGCCGGCGTGAGACAGGGAGGCGGCGCGGGCGCCGGCATCGAGACGGAGCGGCGGAGCGGCGGGCGCTGGTCGCCGGACC